>NC_090937.1:1550197958-1550506603 GCF_040938575.1 Ambystoma mexicanum | reverse complement strand
AAGCGCTCACACAACCCGCGCGCCTCAATGCGCTGTTACAGGAATGGTTGCGTAATTGTTACTTTATTTATTTTTGTCTTATTTGCATATTTATAATGCGCTTAAATACCCAGAGGTTCTAAGCGCGATCCCTGTAAGTGATTTCAATCAGGCACTTCACCTAAGTCAATGCCTAGCGTGCAATGCATAACTGAAATCCTTATTTATTTATTTGTGTCTCAAAGTTCTTTTATTCTGAATGATGTACCACTCAAATCAAGACCATCTCTTGGAACCACCCCCACCCCCCGGTCACACTGAACTAGGAATTAGGCTGGTTTGCAAAGTTAAAATATTTATTTATATATTCACAATATAATCACACTATTTTTAATGGGAATACAATGATCACCAATGGGGTGATGTCACACTAAGCAATCTCTTTAATCACAAGGAGTAATAATGAGCAAAACAATGCAGCACAGCAATAATAATTTAGTGGGTGTATGTTCAGATCATATGGCAATGTGGTTACTGTTTCCCCCTGCACACCCCTCAACCCCTCAATATGCAATGTAGAGAGATAGGAGGAGAGAGAACAGGTTTCAGGAATGCAGAATTCAAACAAAAAAAATGTCAATCTGAATTTCCTCTCCAGCAACACACCAGAGAGAAACAGAAATGATTGGCATACTGTCAAAATGGTTTTAAATTTATCTGAAGAATGGATTGGGTAAAACACTAAATATGGTTTAAATCACTGAAATTGTTTAAATTCTAATGAGAGCCGCTTTATATGGTAGTA
This sequence comes from Ambystoma mexicanum, assembly GCF_040938575.1. Classification (NCBI taxonomy): domain Eukaryota; kingdom Metazoa; phylum Chordata; class Amphibia; order Caudata; family Ambystomatidae; genus Ambystoma; species Ambystoma mexicanum. The sequence goes on along the minus strand of NC_090937.1, from coordinate 1,550,505,819 downwards.
GACAAACACACAGGAGCAATGTGAAAACTTAAATTTGAGGTCGGGTGCAATAGAAAGCTGTTTTACACGTGATAGATTTTTACCTAAAACAAAATGTGTGGCAAACTTTTCCATGCCTGGTAATCACAATTGCGGGAGAACTATAAGGATTTGGAAAGCTGAGAATGTTAGCTACAAGCAGATGTTTGAATTCTGATTCTAGCATACAATGTGAGAAAGTTATGGACGTTTTCGTGGAGGTCGTTTTTTTCAACAGGCGTAAAATTGGAAAAACAGTGATGTGCTTTCATAAGACAAACAGGATTTCTTTACACTAGGGGAGACTATGAAGAAGCAAATATCACACAGAAGCACAGCCACTAGACCAGGGCACCTCTGGATCAAGTCGACTGACTGCCGAGGAGCTTCCCTTCTTCAGATGAAATATATCAGCGCAAAGATAGGTTTAACACTACTAGTACAGAAGGAAGACATTAGGGATAACATAGAGAGTTCAGGCAATTCAACAAGATTTCTAACAAAGCAGGTTCTAAAGACAAGATAGGATGGATTTAGGTAGGGATTACTATGGGCAGTACATGGGCTAGTGACACAGTCCTATTCTATGAATACTCACTATAAATGTTTTGAACGGAACCGGCAGGAATTCTGGTCCATCAAGATCAAGGATTCTGCTCAGAAATTCTGCTGGGCACACCGGACTCGGACAGGCTGCTGGGCACACCGGACTGGACTGGGTCAGCAATGGCTCTGGTTCACAGATACCTGGTCACAGCACGGCACTACTGGAGTGGGTCTTTGGATTCTGGTAATGATTCTTTAGCAGGAAAGTAGTTACAGCAAAGCCTGGCTGTTCTTTGGTTCCCCTGAGATGACTGGGGTAAATTCTGGTTTCTGGAATTTTAAGGCCAAGCTGAGAATGGTTCAGCTTTAGAATGGGCCTTTCTCCTTGCCAAGTTTCTGGAGTCTGGAGCAAGGAATATGGATGGGTCTCCTTCAGGGTGCTGCGCCAGCAGTCGGTTAGTGAGTGAATCTGTGTGTCCTTCTAAGTCCTCAGCTGCCTCTATTTATGCATTTGATAAAGGGGTGTGTAGGCTGGATTATCCTAAGTGTGCCCCCTAGGCTGGTTATAGGTTAGAATATCCCCTCTCCCTTGATTGGAGTATAGAACCATGATGATGTGGGTTTATGAGTCACAGAATCCTCCCCTTGACTTTTGAACATGAAATCTACTTTTAGTATAATACATATTTACAATTTTGCAAGCCTTATAACAATAACATTTCTAGATCACATATTTTGTGGAGAAAATGCTCTTCCAAGCCCCGTCATCGTAGGACCTTGTGGCAGCTTTTGACAGAATTCTGCCCTTTTGGGCCAGAACACAATATCTAGTTTATCTAAAAATGTGTACAACAGTGCGCATTGCATATGGGCATAAGCAAGTTCTGGCTCCTCTTAAAATGTACAGCCAAAAATTAGGTTCAGATGTCCGGGGTTTACATATTTTTTTACAATTATATACAGTAAATTATCAGTCTTTTTAGAAATATGCTTTTTGTCCATTGTGAATCAACAAAAGGTTGTCTGTCCCCGCCTTCTTCCTCTTCTTGCAGCTCAGGAGCAATCTCTGCCCCCTTCCTTCTGGCAGCGGCCATTTATGATCCTTCCTGATTAGCATTTCCTTGCCTTGGAGGAAGTGCATTGTGCTCTTCCCACAGCAGCCCAAGTTCTCCTCCCCTCTTAATCATCACAAGGGTGTGAGTTCCTGGTCTAGAGAGCAGAAGGGAGGTGCCTGGCCCCTGTGGGGGTAGTTGTTTGTGGTTTGGCTTGGAATCAGGCTTAAATTAAAATGTCATTTGGTTGCAATTTTCTTTGTTTAAATAAACTGGTAATTTTAAAACAAGCAGCAAGAACATTGATTCCAGACCCTAAACCATGAAGTTTAAATAGTTACAACCTAGGTTACTCTTGATAACTGGTCACTTAGCTTTCAGACATTAGATCTTAATGGTACAAGTTTACAGTTTTAAAGCAGGCTTTTGAAAACAGTCATTCACGTGGCCATTGGTACTGCGCCCAGGTTTTGACAGATCCCACAGGCAGGCAAACTCTTGCTGTGGGCGTTTTGATGACCAATTTAGCTTTCCAGGAAATTGCAATTTCAAAATGATTTCTTGAATTCAGTAAAATGTGACATTCAGCAAGAAGATTGGATGTTTGTGGGTGTTTTGGACCAGCATTGTGTATTTTCAGCAACCAAGAAAAAGGATTTAAATGCAAGATTTCAGATTTTTTTCAGTAAAGCACTGCTTTTCATGCAGGCTCCATTTTTACTGGTTGGGCAGCCCAGTGACAAGTTTCAGCAGTGTGTTCTCCGTTCCACCACTGACAACATGCATGGTAGATTTGGCAGCCATCTTACTGTATTTTGTAGAACAAGATTTCCATAGCTTTCAGCGCAGCCAGGGGTTTTGCGGCCATTTTGATCATTCTTGCACCGTCAGCACACAGTGATGCCGCAGGGCAGAGTATAAGTGGGTTAATACATCCCACAAAGCCCCCCCCTCGCGACTTGACGTTTGACTGCCCGTCAAGGGGAAGTCGGGAGATTGGGATGTTCAGTTTTTCTTTTTGGTCCAAGTGGGAAACATTTGTCTGCTTCTCCCATCAGTACTGGATCGACAGTTTCTCCTCGCCGGTTCCCGATGGAAGTGTGGAGCGATACCCCGGCTCCTTGGGTCTTTCCTTCCGGTCCCCGAGTGGTCCTCCTTGGTGTTTAGCATCCATGGTTTCAGTCCTATGATGGCAAAACTGAACATATTTGTGGACATTTCCCCACCACTATTCATGTAGTGGGGCAGACGCATATATTTGACATATGAATGACAATCTTTCCCGCTTATAATTATTACTGATTATAACAGATAGAATGGTTTTTACAGTTGGAATTTTCTAGGGAGCTGGAATGTCCCCCTCTGGGTTTCCAGATGAATCCTCTAGTTGCTGCAGAGTGTGCCTAGGATGGCAAAACTTCAGCTGGTTGATGTGGACCCACTTATCTTCCCCTTCTGCCAAACTGCCTTTGGGTATATGGATTTTGAAGGCGACTGGTGAGATTCTGTCTACAATTTCAAAAGGACCCCGCCAGCTAGGAAGAAATGTGCGCTGTTTGGCCAGGTTCCTTTGGAAATTGTACACGTAGACCTGGTCTCCTACTTGGTATTCTTTTCTAGTTGTCTTCAGGTCATAGAGGGTCTTCATACTGTCTGCAGATCTTTTTAGATTCCGCTGAGCATAGGCAAAAGCATGTTGAAGGTTTTTTCTCAGATTCTCAACATACTCATGAGTTGTGGAGGCATTTATCTTGGGTTCTGTAGAACAGATGCTGGGGAAGCACCATTCTTCGTCCAGTCATCAGCACAAACGGTGACATTTTAGTTGCCGAAGAAGGGGTAGATCTGATGGCCATCAGGACAAGAGGTAATCAAATCTCCCAACTTGGCCCAGAATCTGCCACAAACTTTTTTAATATGCTCACAATTGTCTTGTAAGTCTCAAATCCACCACTAGAGGCTCGCCGGTAGGCAATGTGTAGTTTCCTTTTGACCCCAAGTATCTCCCACATCTTTGTCATCACTTCGCTAATGAAGTGGCTACCTCGGTTTGACTCGATCCTTTGGGGTAGTACAAAACGCGAGAAGAAGTGGTTGATCATCAGGTGAGCTGCTATTTCTGCATTCCAATTTGGGGCCGGGAGACATTCCACCCATTTAGTGAACAAGCATGTTACGGTCAACATGTACTTGTTCCCCCTAGAGGAGCGAATCACGGGCCCGATAAAATCGACTTGTAAATCTGACCAAGGCAGTGCCATCCGCCTCTATTGGAGGGGAGCACAGTGTGTGAGGGATGTGAGGGATGTTGGCTGAAATTGTGCACACACAAGGCACCCCTTTAAGTATTGGCGAGGTCCTGCACCATGCGTAACCAGTATGCAACCTCTCTTAAGATTTCTAGTGTCATATGAAACCAGCTGTGGCCGCATCCTGGGCGTTACTTAGCATCAGGCTTCGGAATGAGGTGGGGACCACCCACTGGTCAAGGCCAGCTATGGATCTCCTTACCAATAAACCGTCTTGGATTCAGAACATTTTTGGACATTTAATCAACACCCTGAGGTCCTCTTTCCCTATGTAATCGATATCTGTCAGGGGAAATTTCTCAGGGTCCTCAATGTGTTGATAAAACTTACCAATTATTGGATCCCCTTTTTGAGCCGTAATCAAATCAGGATCTGGGGTCTCCTTAATCCATTGTGCAGTTGAGAGTTCATTGTGAGCATGTGTCTGGTACCTAGTGATAGCAGTGACCTGGATTCCCCCAATAGAGACTCGATCTCAAGTAGATTCCCTTGGATGGCTCCAGTTTTGGCCAGCTAATCAGCTAGGTCATTTCCAGTTTTGTGTGGTCCCTCTACTTTAGAATGACCCTTGATCTTTTTCCAGTAGATGGTCATCCCATTCGACGGGACCAGATCATCAATATTTTGGATTTATTTCCCATGTTTCAATGGTTTGTTATTAGCACATAGCATGCCTCTGGTTTTCCAATTAACCAGGTGCTCACCGAACCCGTTCCATACATAATCGGAATCTGTGATTATGACCAGTTCGTGGAGTTGGTGTCGGACAGCCATGAGGATGGCTTGATGCACAGCCATCAACTCTGCCACTTGACGACTTTGGGGACCGATTTTGTACCCAGCGGAGGGCATCTGGGGCATCATTCACCCATGCATTCCCTACGCCAACCACAGGTTCTTTTTCCCGTTGTTGTCAACATGGTAGGAGCATCCATCCACATAGACAGTGGGCATTCCCTAACACTGGTCTTCGTCATAGACTTGGTGTGGGGAATTAAGGTATGCCTCCATGTTGTCCCTGATTTTAAGACATTCGTCCCCAAGACAGTTTTCTCTGGCACAATCATGCAAGTCAGCCAGACCTTGCATGAGGGGACTCTTCTTGTTTTGGAAAGCCTTGCATTGACAGAATCCAGGAAGTAATTTGGGAATTACTCACATTTCCGGCCGGGATTCTGTCACTTTGGAGATATTGCAGAGGCTGGTGTGGAGTCTCCACTATAACGTATTCCCCCTGGATAAACGGGTGGTAATTCTTCAATGCCCACACCGTCGCCAGGAGTGCCTTCTCACAATCGTTGAATTTTTCCTCCACAGGGGATAAAGTTTCACTCGCATAGGAGATTACTTTATTGACCTTGTCATGCTTTTGGTATATACTGCAGTTATGCCTGCATTTGAGAACCCTGTCTCCAAGAAGAACTTGTTTTTGACAGGGTAAGCTAGGCAAAGCGCTTGTGAGAGGCTTATTTTGAGTTGTCTTACTGCCTCAGCTTGTTCTGGACCCCACTCCCACTTGACCCCCCCCTTCAAAAGATGAATCAGGGGTCTTGTGATCTCTGTGTAGTCCTCAATGAACTTTCTGCTTTAATTAGTTAGTCCAAGGAGGCTCCTTACGTCTCGCAGAGTTGTGGGGTCTTTTATTTTCTGGAATGCTTCCACTCTCTTTTCCTGGGGACAGAGACCCTGAGGAGTAATCTGATGCCCCAAGAAATTGACACAGGTTCTGCACCACTCTGCCTTTTGAAAGGAGAGTTTTGCTCCGGCGGCCCTCAACTGTGTCAGAACATAACGGATCTCTGCTGTGTGTTCCTCCACAGTTGAGCTTTTGACTAAAACATCATCTACATAGGCCAGGTTACCCCTTTCACACAGGTCGGGCATGGCCTTATGTAGCAAAATAATAAATTTGTTGCAGGAGTTGATGTATCCGAAGGGAGTCCGGGTCTATGTGTACTGCTGTCCCCTGAAGGTGAAAGCCTGCTTGTATTGGTCCTCCCTACTGACAGGTACAGTCCAGTACCCATTGGTCAGTTCAATTGCAGTGAATACCTGTGACCCTTGGATCTGGGCCAGACCTTGGTCAATGTAGGGAAGAGGACATCGGGAGTATGGACCCGTTTGTTGAGCTCCCTAAGGTCACCACAGTGTCTCCACTGGCCATTTGGCTTCAAAATCCCCAGCACAGGATTATTGAAGGTGCTGTGGACTGGACGAATTATCCCACGGGACTCAAGGTTCTTTATTATTTCAGTAAAGGACTCCATTGATGCGAGAGGCAAGCGATATTGCTTCACAAACACTGGAGTCATGCCCGGATCCGTGGGAATTGTTGTTGTGTGGATGTCAGTGCGACCACAGTCATATGAGTCCACCACAAAGAGATCTTGAAAATCTAAGAAAACTTGTTTCAATTTCTGCTTTTGCTCCAGAGTCTCACAGGCATCAGCTAGGTTGACTCTCTCTTCAACCATCTGCCTGAAGCCCGGAAAGACTTCCGGTTTGGCTATCTCAGGGGCCTCTTCCAGCTGGGTGGAGAAGTTCCTGGTCAGAGTGCTTATTTGGACTGATGGCTTCAGGTGGGGAAGGCAGTCCTCATGGACTTGGAAGATCACCTCATCCCTCCTGAAGTCACAGGTCACATCTTCCTTACCATAAGGGCAAGAAGTGTACGGTATGGTGTATGGTGTTGCGTCATCATCGATATCACTGTCAAAACAGTCCTTGGGGATTGGTCCTAACAGTTCATTACCTAAATCAATGGAAAAATGTTGGTTATCAACCGCCATTCCAATAATGGTGCCTGCGCCCAGAGTGATATTCTTTAGGTCGCTGTTACCCACCTCTATTGGAATGGTGTTGTGTCTATGTTGACTAAGAGTGTTGGGTTTACCCCCAACCCTTGCTGTTGGAAATGAGCATTAAGATGGAAATAGGCATCAGGGTATTTCAGTTTCTGTCCTCTTTTAATTTTTACTTCCAGTGAGAATTGGCGGGTCCGTTCTGGGATGGTGATTTCCTCTCAAATCTGAATTTCAACTGCATAAGGCAGCAGTTAAGCTGACCTAAATGCTTTCTCTGGGTCATCAAAGTACATGGGATTACCCGCTAATCGGGACCAGGCATTGAAGTTTATTACGTCCAAACTAATGGCAAAGCGATTGAGAATGTCACTGCCTAAGTAAAATGCAACAGCGACATCTCGCACGAGCCACAATTATGGACTATGCTCTTGTTGCCTATGGAAATTCTGAGCATACATTTGCTAGGCAGGAGATGTTTGGAGTTGTGTGTCTCCAGGCCCATTTCCCATTTGTCTATCAGTTTAAATGTGGGAATGGCTGGATCTTTTGGGAGTTTGCGGAAAATGGCCTCGCTGATGAAGCTCTTACCGTTGTTCACACACACTCGGGCAACAACAGAGTCCTTCCCTTCATTTAACTGAATAGGGATGAACAACTGCTCTCCAATTTTCTGAATATCAGCCAGGCTTTGAGCTGATTTCTCATCTTTCTGGACTATATGAATGGGATTTTCTGATTGTGAGTTTGTAAATAATTTCAGAGTGTTTCCTTCCAGTGTGGAATGCCACCTTAGGCTGGAAGGAAGGTTAATTCTTGGAAATAGAGAGGACCCCCCCCCCCATCACCCGTTTGTTGTCCTACAGCAATCACTGTCATGTCTGGGATTTGATTATTCTGGAAGTGCAATTCTATTTGGTCAGGTTTTTGTTCAACCATGTGGCATGTCCCGTTTAAACTAACATGGTTGACACTTTGTTTCAATTTTATTGGTCGGTTATTCTGGGTCCAGAGGACCTTGTTTACACAATCTATGAGGGGTGACAACCTAAGCAGGATGTCATTCCCAAGTAAACAAGGTGTGCCTTCTGGAGTCACAACTATGACCAGATGCTTCACCTTGTGTTGCCCAATTTTAATGTCCAAATCTGCAGTCCCCTCAATGGGAATTTCCTTCCCGACGAAGTTCTGAAGTTGTCCAGGAAGAGGGGTGAGAGGAATTTGGTATTTCTCCCCCCTTCTGAATTCAATTGATCAAAGGCCCTTTTTGACAGAAGGGTCGCTTGGGATCCAGTGTCCACCAGTGCCGAAATTGTACATTGCCCCTGTATTTGGACCGGGGCATAGAATCTACCCTCCTTCTCCTCAAGGGGGCAAAGATAATGTACATTTTTGAACAACTGGTGAGTTAGTTTCATGGTTTTGGATACTGACAGCAAGGTGATTTGGCCAGGATTCTGTTTGGGGTCTTGGGAATCTGGAAGAAAAAGGTGACAGCTAGATATGGGGGAAGTTTTGGGTTCCCCTGGTTCTGATTCTGGGCTGCCCCCCCCCTTTTGGTGGCAGTCACCCGGATGGGTTTGAACCAGAGGATTGTCATGCTGGTCTTCTGGGTACTGAGGAGGGGCGTTTCTAACTCGGTCCCCACATCTAACCAGTCTGGATTTTGATCCTTTGGGACCAATTTTTCTTTGGGAGGAGTTCCCCCATCCCTGAAGGAGAAGATCCTTTTCCCAGAATCCTCTGAGGGGCCCTCTCCTTCAAACTGGAAGACTTGTACCTCCTCCTCAAAATGGGTCTTTTTGGACTCTTTATTTCTCCTACCCCCTCTCTGCTCCTTGGGTTGCAGACTTTCGGGGGTTGGAGATTTTGGTTCTGGTTTCCGGGTGTTCCAGGGGCTTTTTACAAGTGGGGAAGGAAGCTTCCTCCAAGGCTTTACACCTTCTCCCCCTTGTGCCTCCTCCCTGAGAACCGGTGGGTTGTCGGGGTTCTTCCCCCGTTATTTCTCCGGAGCACGAGATCCTGGATTTGAGGCATTCTGAGCCACCATGCCCATTTGAGGGTTCTGTTGAGTCCTCAGCATGCGACCCAGATCCTGTGCGATGCTCTGAACCTGGCGCTCTAGTTGTGACACTCGCTCCTGCTGGTACAGGGTCCTCATGTCTCCCCTGGGCTGATCCCGGGAAGGGTAGCTATCCCTTCTCACAAAATACCCTGGGTTAGGGAAGTTTGGGTACCCCTCCACCCTTGCCCACCCCTCTCCCGGATTGGGCTGTCTGGGCCCAGGAAAGTGGGGAAAGAAAGATGGGTTGTTTTGGGGGTTGAAATTTGGTGGGTACCTAGGGAAGACATTTTGTCAGGTATTTGGGGGATTACTGCCCTCTTGGGGAAAGTGAGGAGGGAAGTTCCCTGGGTTTCCTGTTGTCTGGTTGGATCCCCCCCCCTTGGGCTGGAGGAGTCCACGCATAACCCAGGATGGGTATACTTGTAGCATGGGCTGATGTAGTCAGGGGAGATAGGGGTCCCATTTGTGGGGTTACCTCCCTGGCTCCCTGTTTGTGATTGGCCTGAGGGCCTTCTGGGTTTGGGGTTGTTTTGATTCTGTGTGGGCAGGTTTTTAGGCTCCCATCTCCAAATCTAAAATGGTGGCAACCTACACCTCCGCCACTTTAGCAGAAGCAGGGGTGTTGGTTGTTTTGGGACTTTTGGGACTATTTTTGTTTTCCAATGGCTTTTGCACCTCATAAATGCATGTGGCTTGTTCAATGACCCAGTCTAGTGATCTTTTCTCGTGAAAGTCCCTCACTCGCTGGGTCATGATATACTTAAGGAGAGCATGGAAGAAAGTGTTTACAAACACTTTGCTGTCAGTGCGCACCCTTCTAGTGGTCTGGGCAAAGACACGTTTTAACTCTTGAACAGATTCTTGTGGGGCCTGATCTTCCCCACATTGCAAGTTGTAGGCTACCTTGCGAGCCTCCTGAGGGTTCCGGTGAATAGAAAAATGTTTCAGGATGGCCGCCCTATAGGTGGACCAGCTGGAATGATTCTGATCCTCCAGCACCGCAAACAAGCTGGAGTACTCGGGAGAAAATGTTCACATACTGAATACAGCTTTGGCTGTCCTTCAGATGGAAAGTGTCCATCATCTGTTCAAATAGCTCAAGGTGCTCCCAAACCGAATATTTTGCATTCTTATGATAGGGCGTGATGACGCTTCTAATGGCTTTTATCTGTTTCAGAGTATCCTTGAGCAGGCCCTTTTGACCTTGTTGGCTTTTTTAGTTTGGGTGACCCTGGTCCACTCATCCTCTGACTAAGAGGCACTGCTACCAGAGGTGACTGTTTGGTCTTCTAGGCTCTCCCGATTCTGCGAGCTTGGGAATGGCTGGTAGAATGTGGGGGCCTAGTTTCCTGAGTCCTGTGGTGCACAGAAGAGTCCTCTGATTCTTCCTTGCTCCCAGGATTGGCTGAGCACCCCCCACCTCCCACTGTCTTAGCTGGGAAGAGGTTTTCAGGATGCCCTTAGAGGGCCTACTCTCATGGAGTTCCCCACCAAGTTTTACCATCTGATCTCTGGCAAAGTTATATTTTTGAGGGTCCATTTCTCTGATTGTCCCCTCATTGGAGTCTCCCTGATCAGGGAAGATGGCCCTAGTACTTGGGAACCCATACATAGATGCCCGCCCATCCATTCCTGAGATGCACTGATCTATGAGCCCCATATTCCCCCTAGGTTGATGTCTGCCATCCCTGTGGCCCTTGGCTCATGTGCGCCAGTGGACACGGGGGTGGTAGAGTACATGGAGTTGAAGAGATGAAAGTGTCTGGTACCAGGGTTCCTGAGGTTATGCTCAGGTGTTTCCCTCTCCCAGCGGACCTCATCTCTCTCAGTCCCTACTCCCTGTTGATATGCAAGAACCGGACCCTTTTGTTCTTCTATCAAGGCCTTACTCGTCTCTATTAGTTGTTCCTGCATAGCTACCTGTCTGTGGAACCTGTCATTTTTCTCACAGAGAGCTTCATTGTCTCTCTGTGCTTCCTGTGTAATTTTGGAGTAGTGGGACAATTTTTGCTGCAGGAGGGTTACCTCCTGAGTCTGATCCTTCCTAGCCTGGTCCTTCCTTGCTAGAGCATCTTCCACCCTCCTGGTGTGCTCTAACAGTTTTTTGTAGTCTTTTTGGAGCTCACCCAGTCCCTCTGTGCAGCCAGATCATCCCTTTGTTTTTTGAGTGCACCAGCTTTCTGGCGCTCTTCATCAAATTCTGTCTGGTGTCGAGGTCTTTGAGAATTAATTTATTATTTTCTTCTTTTACTTGGTCTAGGCGGTTTTGCAGGGTGACTACCTGCTCTGCACAGGCTCTATTAAAATGTAAATGCTGTTCCAGCGTTTGTTGGCTCTGCAGTAGCAGCGCCAGTACTTTGGTATCCTGCTCTATCTTCTCTTGCTGCAGGATATCCAGATCCCCTTTTACTTTTATCAGGTACTGCCTGATTTCATTTTCTGATTATTGGCTCTTTTGTAGCCTTTGCTCTGCAGAGTCCAAATTAGTTTGGGTTTTTTCTAATGATTGTACTTGCCTGTTTTCCAGATCTAGGCTTTCGGCATATTTTTTCTGTATTGCTCCAATGTTAAGGTACAGATATGCCGCTATTTTGGCAATCTTACTTTCTCTTCTTTTACCTTCGGGCCATGTACAATTCAGTAAGTGCCATGTGTAATGGACCCTTATCCTGCCATGTATCTAATCCTGTGGCAGTGGCATTTTCTTTGATTTCCTGCAACCAAACCTTCTGATCCTGCTCTGTCCATTCACCCCAGACAAATAATTTGTGCAGTGGGTGTTCTTTTGCCATATTAATTTCTACTGGGGTCGCCATTCTGGAAATATTAATTTCCTTTCTGATTTATAGGAGGTATTTTATTTTTGCAAAACAGACCAAATTCCTTAGAGTGTTTCTGTTGAAGAGTGCTTTTTCAGTGTAGCACAGTGTGGTAGCCCAACAGGGTTTATGTCCCCCGTCAGTTAGCACACTGTGTTAGACTGTCACAAGTGATATGTCTAATTTAAAAATCTCATGACGAGCCCCCAATCTTGTAAGTGATTTCAATCCGGCACTTCACCTAAGTCAATGCCTAGCGTGTAATGCACAACTGAAATCCTTAATTAATTTATTTGTCTCTCCAAGTTCTTTTATTCTGAACGATGTACCACTCATATCACACCCTTCTCTTGGACCCCACCCTCTCCCCCCGGTAACACTGAACCAGGAATCAGGCTGGTTTGCAAAGTTAAAATATGTATTTATATATTCACAATATAATCACACTATTTTTAATGGGAATACAATGATCACCAATGGGGTGATATCACACTAAGCAATCTCATTAATCACAAGGAGTGATAATGAGCAAAACAATGCAGCACAGCAATAATACTTTAGTGGGTGTATGTTCAGATCAAATGGCAATGTGGTTACTATTTCCCCCTGCACATTCCTCAACACCCCAATATGCAATGTAGAGAGATAGGAGGAGAGAGAACAGTTTTCGGGAATGCAGAATTCAAACAAAAAAATGTCAATCTGAATTTCCCCTGCAGCAACACACCAGAGAGAAACAGAAATGATTGGCAGACTGTCAAAATGGTTTTAAATTTATCTGAAGAATGGATTGGGTAAAACACTAAATATGGTTTAAATCACTGAAATTGTTTAAATTCTAATGGGAGTCGCTTTATATGGTTGTAGACAAACACTAGCAATGGTTTGATACTAAGGAGCAATGTGAAAACTTAAATTTGAGGTCGGGTGCAATTGAAAGCTGTTTTACACGCGAACGATTTTTAGCTAAAACAAAATTTGTGGCAAACTTTTCCGCATGCAGTAATCGCGAACATGGGAGAACTATAATTATTTTATTCTCTGGGAAGCTGAGAATGTTAGCTAAAAGCAGATGTTTGAATTTTGTTTCTAGCATAACAATTGGGAAAGTTATGGGCGTTTTCGTGGAGGTCGTGGAGGTTGTTTTTTTCAACAGGCGTAAAATTGGAAAAACAGGGATGCGCTTTCAAAAGACAAACTGGATTTCTTTACACTAGGGGAGACTATGAAGAAGCAAATACCACACGGAAGCACAGCCACAAGACCAAGGTGCCTCTGGATCAAGGCGACTGCCTGCAGAGGAGCTTGCCTTCTTCAGAGAAATATATCAGCGCAAAGATAGGTTTAACACTACTAGTACAGAAGGAAGACATTAGGGATAACATAGAGCGTTCAGGCAATTCAACAAGATTTCTAACAAAGCAGGTTCTAAAGACAAGATAGGATGGATTTAGATAGGGATTACTATGGGCAATACATGGGCTAGTGACACAGTCCTATTCTATGAATACTCACTATAAATGTTTTGAACGGAACAGTCAGGAATTCTGGTCTGTCAAGATCAGGCATTCTGCTCAGAAATTCTGCTGTGCACACCGGACTGGGACAGGCTGCTGAACACACCGGACTGGACTGGGTCGGCAATGGGTCTGGTTCACAGCTATCTGGTCACAGCACGGCACTACTGGAGTGGGTCTTTGGATTCTGGTAATGATTCTGTTACAAAGCTCAGTCCAGGCAGGTTTAGGTTACTTCTTAAGATTTACTTCAGTTCTTATGTTGCAGTTACAGATTCAAGATTTAGACATAAGCAGTAAGGATAGAGAGAGACAAAGACAGAAAGACACCGGCACCCATCACCCAGGGAGGGAGGGCTCAACTGACCATATGGAACTCTCATCACAGCATTCTCCCACTCATGCATCAACATTCCACAGGCACTCTGGTGACATCATAAATCACATGACAAACCACATCAGACTTACCAAGCACATCACAACACATCTTCCCCCTTACCAAACACACTTGCAACAAAAGCTTCACAACACATCTCCCTCCTATCAGACATTTTCACAAGGCACAACACACATCTCATCCAAACCCAAGAGCAATGGAGGTTTCACATGAAAAACCCATAACTATGCAATTCCAGAACTCCGCCTATCACTCTTAAACACCATCAATAACTGCACTAATCACCTCCCATCCACCCCTGCCACGAGCAGACTCTAGTCTCCCACACTAGACACAAACCAGCCCAGATCCAAGGCTATACCTAACCCACAATACCGTAACCAACACAAAATAACTTTGGTCCTCCTGCTCGCCCCCGCCACAGGCGAGCCTTCAGGCTGCCACCCTGAAGCACCTACTTGTCACCCCGACGCAATACTAGTCATCAGGACGACAAAGAAATTACCATAGACACATAAGAAGTTCAGTAAAATTCTACAGCTCACTGACACACACAACTAGCAGCAGGCATACATATATATATATTTGTGTGGATCAAGCCAATCAAACTAACCCGACCATACCATGGTGTAAAGCTCCTCAAACAGCTTGGAGATGCTGGCCAGTCAACTCCAAGACCATCAAAAAAAACATATGGTTGACTCTACTCTCTTCTAAATGGCAGTACAATGCATTCCCATAATCAAACCCTGACTAGGAAAATAGCCAGGATCAACACACATAACACATAAAGATAAACAAATCACCCTGGGATTCTTCACCTCGAACAGCATCTTCATTTATAATAGTGTTTACTGGAGGGCGTCCCCTACCAGCAACCCGCTTCACTTGACCTTCACCAGCTGTCCATAGAATAAGAATCATTTCTTCAAAGAGTGCACTACTTCCAAAAATAAATACTAGATTGGACTACCGCTATAGGAAAGGCACTAGACGCTTACAGTACCATTCACATTTGTACAACTCTCACTAACCTCTAAATGAAATTCCTGACAAGGCGCTACCCTCAGGATTCCCTTTTCTCACAACTAAAGCCTACCGAGGCGCTACCTCATTTTAGTTACATTACTAAACCCACACTCATGACCTAAACAGCGCTAACTAAAACACTGATAGTGTGCACTGTAAGTGGCGCTACTACCTAACTTAACTCTTCTAAACTGATAAACTTCCTACTGTTTATACCAAACGGAGGCGCTACCTCCCTAGTATCTAAAACTTCTAATTAAAAAAAAATGTTGCACCCAATCATTCTTTCATACATCCATACGCATTCTAGATAACATGCCCGTGACATGCCTTCACTTCCATATTTCTCAAATGCATGGATATACACGACATTTTCACATCTGCATTTAACATTTTCTTTTCTTACTCCTACTTTTTATACCTAGCGCGTGTGACATTTCTTCACATCAAAATATGGCCACATGTGCCTAAAAGTCCATGTTGTTGTGTAACAACTTACTCCTGAAAATCCTCAAAAGGTTAAACGTGCAATATTTGTTTTAACTGTGCAAATTCTCCTAAAATACATTGTCACACATTTACAAGTTCGTACACACTCTGAACTGCGACTAGCAGTCCCTTCCCCACTAGTTCATTCCACCTCATGAACCTACATTATGGCATAAACTCCAAGCCATGAATTCTTCTTTTCCTCAATGCAATAGTCATCACTGCATACATTAAATAGGAATGCTAAAACGAAATGACTATGTAAATGGAACCCCAACCTTAAACCTTTAAAATGTATTATACACCGTAGCATTTAAAATAAACATGTTAACCTTTAATCTGAAATGCTTCATTTCACTTAAAACTCCGTACTCTCTAAAGTCAACGTGCCAACGACCCCCAGACACTGTTTAAACCGAGCACAAAACATAAAACCTTCCATAGCACAATGCTCTGCCTTTCTTCTGGCACTTACACAGGCCGCCCTGCTCCAATACAAACTCCCTTTGTTCTTGAAATTCCAGGAGCGGCGATCCTTACATAAAACAAAGTGCCATGTATCGCATGGATGCGGCAACAATGTGAAATATGACAGTACCTCATATGTAAATACTTCTCCCGTTAGTCGACCGCATTTTCCATCCATGAAACAAACGTTATTCCATGTCTTCAAGCAGGCCATTTCTGCCTCATCTCCTTAAAGCGAGCGTTTATATATATATATATATTTGCTCCAATACAGAAAGGACTCCTGCTGCTATGAACTCTTCCACTACGGCTGAAATGAAACGAAAGTACTTCGTTCCTATGGAACTACTTCCACTTCCTTGATGCGCGTCGTGACGGCAAAGCACGTTGTAAGGGCCTTTCTTCTAATTTCACCCCAACAATGCAGAAGACATCCCCGGAGCTCGAATAACATCGCGCTGCTCCAGCATTCAACGATATATTACTCCAGAACACCGAGGCACAGAATTCTGAAGCTTCGCCGACTCCCTCTACTGGAATGCGACGTCATCACAATTGAAATAGGCACAGTAAGCAAATGTCCTGCAGCGCTGACTCCTGGGCTAACGGTCACTGTCACCGTAGTTCTGATGTGCGCACATCATTAAAAGTATTTTAACCTTGTAGGGAACAGTTTTTACCCTTCTCCATCTTCCACAAGCATTTCGTTGCATACACGGCCGCTTCAGACACTTTAAATACATTTCTGCAGCTGCAGCTGTTTATAAAAAACTAACGTGCAGCATTTTCATAGTCCCATGTTTATCAAAGTAACTCCATGATCAACTCCCTTAACATAGGCCATTAAAGTTCCATTGGGAGCCCCTGACACAGCATCCCTAAATTCTTGAGGGCAGTTGATCAGTCTGATGGCAGCAAGGGCACCCTTCACAACTGGACCACCTGGAGGTTCATTTCCACAGCGCAGCACACCCGAAAGTAAAGATTGCTGGACAAGTCTTACAATACTGGGCTACCCCTCTCTCAATGGGCCTCTTCCTGCTTCTTTTCCAAGGAGCAGCACTCCCAGGGCGATGGTCTAGGCTGCTGCATTTACCCTTTATGGAAAATGTGACCCCTTCCTCTCGTGTCCACCCTGGGTGATGGGTTTGCTTACTTGGTTCTTGGGGGCGGTGTCGTCTGTTTTCTTCTGGTCCTGGTTCATACTGCACCCCCCGCAGCAGACTTCTTGAATTAGTTTCTCTTCATCTTCCTTTGCACGTGGGTTCTTGATTTTAAGGAAATCCTCGTCGCCATTGTTACAAAGCTCAGTCCAGGCAGGTTTAGGTTACTTCTTAGGATTTACTTCAGTTCTTATGTTGCAGTTACAGATTCAAGATTTAGACATAAGCAGTAAGGATAGAGAGAGACAAAGACAGAAAGACACCGGCA
Organism: Ambystoma mexicanum; assembly: GCF_040938575.1. NCBI lineage: Eukaryota > Metazoa > Chordata > Amphibia > Caudata > Ambystomatidae > Ambystoma > Ambystoma mexicanum. The sequence goes on along the minus strand of NC_090937.1, from coordinate 1,550,488,878 downwards.
CCCATCACCCAGGGAGGGAGGGCTCAACTGACCATATGGAACTCTCATCACAGCATTCTCCCACTCATGCATCAACATTCCACAGGCACTCTGGTGACATCATAAATCACATGACAAACCACATCAGACTTACCAAGCACATCACAACAGATTCTTTAGCTGGAAAGCAGTTACAGCACAGCCTGGCTGTTCTTTGGTTCCCCTTAGATGTCTAGGGTAAATTCTGGTTTCTGGAATTTTAAGGTCAAGCTGAGAATGGTTCAGCTTTAGAATGGGCCTTTCTGCTTTCCAAGTTTCTGGAGTCTGGAGCACGGAATACAGATGGATCTCCTTCAGGGTGCACCGCCAGGAATCGTTTAGTGGGTGAAGATGTGTGTCCTTCTAAGTCCTCAGCTGCCTCTATTTATGCATTTGGTAAAGGGGTGTGTATGCTCGATTATCCTAAGCGCGTCCCCTCTCCCTTGATTGGAGTAGAAAACAGGGTGTCACCATGATGATTTTGGTTTATGAGTCAGAGAATCCTCCCCTTGACTTTTGAGCATGAAATCCACTTTTAGTATAATACATATTTGCAATTTTGCATGCTTTATAACAATAACATATCTAGATCAAATACCAAGCCTCGTCATTGTAGGATCTTGTGTCGGTTTTTGACAGAATTCTGCCCTTTTGGCCAGAACACAATATCTATTTTATTCAAAAATGTGTACAACTGTGCGCATTGCATATGGGCATAAGCGTGTGAAGTTTCATGCTTTTGACATAATTACATTTGATATAAAACCACCATTTCTACAGTTCCTTCCCAGAACATAGCAAAGAGTTCTGGCTCCTCTTAAAATGTACAGCCAAAAAGTAGGTTCAGAAGTCCGGGGCTTACACATGTATTTACAATTATACACAGTAAATTATCTGTCTTTTTAGAAATATGCTTTTTGTATATTGTGAATCAACAAAAGGATGTCTGTCATTGTCTCCTTCCTCTTCTTGCAGCTCAGGAGCAATCTCTGCACCCTTCCTTCTGGCAGAGGTCATTGACAATCCTTCCTGAATAGCATCTCCTTGCCTTGGAGGAAGTCCATTGCGCTCTTCCCACAGCAGCCAAGTTCTCCTCCCCTCTTAATCATCACAAGGGTGTGAGTTCCTGGTCTATAGAGCAGAAGGGAGGTGCCTGGCCCCTGTGGAGGAAGTTATTTGTGCTTTGGCTTGGAGTCAGGCTTAAATTTAAATGTCATTTTGTTGCAATTTTCTTTGTTTAAATAAACTAGTAATTTTAAAACAAGCAGCTAGAACATTGATTCTTGCACCATCAGCACACAGTGATGCCGCAGGGCAGAGCATAAGTGGGTTAATACTTCCCACAACCCGGGGTTTGATCCTGTGCTGCTTTGTGTCATCTTGCTTCCAAGGCAAACACGTTGATGCTGAGCTATCCTCCCGGGATATCATGTGCTCATTTTAAACTGTTTCATATTTACTGGTATTAATGTGAAATTTGTGTATGCTTGAACAAAAGTTTAGTCCATAGTTTCCACACAGAATTGCATTGAGAATAATACTGTTTCGACACTATGCCTGACTAAAAGAATACCATCTACTAGAGAACAATCAGCAAATCAGTATATGTGGTTTTATGGGCGAAACCACAACATCACCGAATTTTGCCACATCTGTATGACTGCGAGAACCCACACATCAAAGGCTTTTAGGGTCTTATTCCAGTAACTTGTGGGAGTGTTCTTCTGAAGTGAGGGATGGCACTTTCCAATTATAGCAACTGTGCTCTGCCACAGATGCCAATTACTGAAGACAGCATGCAAGAGCTCCACAGAGACTCAAGAAGTTCGATGATGGGAGGGAACAGAAAACTCATTTGGTCAGATTACAGAACTGGATGCCAGTCCCCAAGACTCCCCAGAGGTGTCTTCCCTCTTGCAGGGGCCAGGCGCCACCATAAGGATAATTAAATCTAAGGCACTATCTCATGTCAATATTCAGGGATGTTCCTAGCAGTCAATATAAAGTAAGTGGACATAATCAGATCAGACATAATGCTTTTAGTTTGGGCTATTAGGTGGCAGAGCCACCTATGAGCTGAAACTATCGCATTAGAGTACAGATAGGGAGAAATGTCATACGAGGAGGGACACAAAGCTTGAAGGTGTTGTTTGGTTATTTTCCCACCAATTGACTGCTCATGGCCATGCTAGTCCCTATGCCCATGTTATGTTATGTTATGTTATGTTATGTTATGTTATTCGATTTGTAGCGTGCCAAAGCCCATGGGCATCCAGGCGCCGAGAGACAGTAAGGGAGGTGAAAGGCTGAGCAGATAGTTCTAGTAAAATAGCATCTTCTTCAGCTGTTCACGGAAGACAAGGTGGCCCTCTGTCTTTCGTAGCTGTAGGGGATTCCCACCCAGTTGCTGCCTACCCCTGTCCAAAACACCTCTTCATGGGAACTCCTTCAGCTTACAAGCCTTACCATCAAACTTTGCACTGGTGTAATACAAATGTCTTAATCCGGTCTGCACTCAGCCACTCAATTTATAAGCACTGTGTGTGTCCGTCACTGAAGTCCTGTTAAAAACAAGCGTTGGCAAAGCCAACAGTTTTGGTGCACGTATAGGTATTAGGCATGTGACAGACACTACTAGTAAACATACAGGTACTCGTACCAGTTTGCACTTGCTACCATCAATGCTCGTATTCATTATAGGAAACATGTGAGGGTGGCAACCTGGCAGACAGTTGAAAGGGGGCATAGCGTAAATGTGATATTATTGTTATTGCAGTCAAATTCGGCTATTGGAAGAGTTTCACTCGAGTTACCTTATGTTTGAGATATAAAACAGCAAAAATACAGAAAAAAACAGAAAGCTGGGTTTGAGCTGACAATGGTACTGCGGAATCTGTATGTTCTTGCTTAAGAGCCAAATGTGATTGTGCACTGAATGTGAATGACGCTAGTCGTCGGTAGTGAATGGACAGTCACTTGTAATTGTCTTTGTCCTTCTGTTGCATTTATTTGACAGTGTAATGTACGGACACTATATTCTGGTGCTGCAGGGATGGGGATGGGTCTAGGCAGCCTGACAGGGCACATGTGAGAATAGAAAGGGGACATACCATTTTTCTTTTTTTTTATTGATTTAGCTGAATGCAATCATCTTTACAACATATTAATCTGACAGAAAATAACAGATAATGCCTTTAAAAAAATATAAAAAAGAAGTAAATTACATTTCATTGATAATACCATCATGTTTGAGTAAAAATGACACAGTGATAACAAACAGAGTAATTTTTAACACATGATTTGAGTATATTCATCATTTTGACAAATGTGACATCTGATTCCCTTCTTGCCAAACTCAAACAAAGGGTTTATCATGACACCAAATCATTGAGAAGTTTTCAAGAGAATTACATTTAAAAAAAATGAATGATTGCTTTGTGTAGATACATAATGAGTCACGCATGCATGAGTCACTTGTACAATGCATTCCTTCCATAAACAGTTATCAACTCAAGTCTGGTATTGTGATTCTGATTTACAATCAAATACAACGTTTGAGATTTTCATCACCTCCTTTTCTAAACCTTTAGGAAGTGAAATTTAAGGGGCGACGCTTATTTACCGTAGATACTGTTGTACAATCGTTCTAAGAACCTCGGAACTTGGATTAATAGTTATTAAGGAGATCTGACTTCACACTTCTGAATGGTAAAGCAACTTTAACACTAGTTGCTTGTTAGATATTATTTTCCATTTTTTAATATAGCTGTAACGCATGCAAGAAACCAATCGCAGCGATTCTTACGGAAGTATATCGAGTGCAAAAAATGAGTTTCCAAAGTAGGTCAGGATTGGCAATTTTAAAATGCTTAAACTGTTTGTTTAGGTTAAATAAAATGCTTCTCATTTAACATCGGACATTCCACGAGTAAATGACGTAAGGTTTCTACTTGGTCCAGTTTTCTACAAAACGAGATATTACCCCTTTTATTAATTATTTTTCGTTTTGCTAGGACATCATTCGTAGGCCATAGATTACATGTTATGCGTTGAAAATCAGATCTATGTTTAGATGATGGTCATTTCATCATGTATAATTCCATGGTGCGATATTTTTTATCATTAAAGGGGTTATTCATGAAATCCTTATAGGCTTGACATTGAGCACGTGTTTCATTTTGAAAAAGTTTCAATTTGGCAAAGTTTAGATTTGCTAACAAAAGTTCTAGCGGAATGTCCGCCACTGCCAGTGTATTTTCGATGGTATTTCTCCTTTTGGTTATAAATGTGTGCTTTGAGAAAAAAACATACACCCATAGTACACTAAGTAGCATCTCTGAAATAGGCGCTAAGATGCATTTTCTAAATAGCGCAAACAGCCTCCGTTGATACATACCATACAGGGAGATTGGGCCCAGTTCATATCTGATCCAGGCAACTAGTACACATTGCCGAAAGCTGAGGACACGCCTCCAAAATTTCCCTTCAAATTCTCGTTAAAATATTTCAGGAAAAATCCCCTTTGAATCCGATCTGTACAGGATGACAGGTGTCACCTTCTGGTTGTTATAAGGTAACGCTGTGATCACAGTGAATTGGACATATTTGACAAGTATAATGGCAGTTTGAGAGATTGCTGTAGAGAGCTTCCTTTCTAAGCTGAGTAAGTAAGGCTTATCGTGATCTTTATCCTTTATATTAATGCCTAAATATGAGTAGTGGTGCACTAATTCAAGTTCAATGTTCTGCAGGGTCCACTTATACGGTTTCTTCACCCCTCGGGGGCGACCACAGTACATGACCTTGGTTTTGTCAAGATTAGTGAAAAGTTGTTTTTTCTCTAAATAAGATGTTAGAGCATCAAGTAATCTCTGAAGCCCTTTAGGGGTTTTTGATAGTAGGATCAGGTGGTCTGCATATAATAATGACGATATCGGGTATGAACCCATTTTCGGTGCATCTATAATAACGCTTGGAAAGTGTTCTTTCAGATCAGAAACGAAAGAATTAAAGAGAGCTGAAACAAGGATGCACTATTGCTTAAGACCTCAATATGTGGGAATGGGTGCAGATAGAACTCCCTCAAGTGTCAATCTTATCTGAATCTCAGTTTTAGTGTGTAATGAATCAATGAGAGAGCCTATAGTCGCAGGGCATTGTGCTTAATGCAGCTTGTCCATCAACAGCTCTCTAGAGACAGAGTCAAATGCTGCTTGGAAGTTGACAAATGCTAAGTAAAGTGGCTGTTTTATGGAGCACAAATGTGTTTTCAAATGTGTTGCCGTCCCAAGACACACCACAAATCCAGTTTGATATGGGTCACATATCTGCATTTTGGTGGTCCACTGGTTAAAATCCCTTGAAATAAATCGGGCAAAGATTTTTCCAGATGCATCAAGGAGCGTGATAGGCCTATAATCGGAAGGGAGCGATCGCCTTTTTTAAAGATAGCGACTATTATGGAATGACGCCATGAGTTGGGAATGGTGTTGGTATTTAGAACGCTGGTGAAGATGTTGTAAAAAATAAGTGCCCATGCCTTTGGATGTTCCTTGAACATGGCATTGTTCAAGCCGTCTGATCCCGGAGATCTTGAGCTACTAGATTTCTGTATGTAATACTCAATTTACTCTTCTGAAATATCCAAATGTAATTTGTTCGATGATGTGTTAATGTGACGACTGTGGGGGGCACCGGGATGGGCATATAGCTCAGAAAAATGAGACGCCCATTTCTGTTCCATCACTCCGTTAAGCTGAACTGCAATTTGCCTAGCATGATTTGCATGGTTGAGAAGTGACCACATGTGTGCTGAGTTTTTACAGATAATTGCGTTTAGCATGGCTTCTCCATCTTGTTGGAATAACTGTGCTTTTCTGGCTCTTGTCCAATTTCTATATTTACATTTTAACCCTCTCAGGGATGTTGTTCTTTTAGACGGCACTAGAAGAGAAGCTCATTTCTTGTCTCAACGAAAGGCTGCTTTTTTAGTTTTGAGTTCTGTATCAACAGTATGTTAATTTCTATAATTGACTTTGGTGTCTGTTGTGGAATTAAGTTTTAAAAAATGGAACGCAGCAGTGAATGTTTCGCCCAGGGAGTTAGTGTTACCTTCAGCAGGTGCTTGATCTAATATGATATTTGTTTTCAAAAGCTGTAAAGAGGTGTCTGTCCATTGGAAGCGAGTGCTTGCACTATTGACAGCAACTGGTTCTTGGTATTTATGGCTGATGGTGTTGGTATGTGACTACTCTGGAGTCCAATGAATGGTTAGCATTTCATGGTCACTATCAGTCTGTCTGATGACTTCAAACTTGATCGCTTTAGTAAATAGCTCTCGATCTACATAGTGTAATCAATAATGCCTTCATATGGGCCCCTTCGTCAAGTGCTTTGTGGAGGCAGATCACCCGGCAGAGTTCCATTTGTCCTTATCAGTTGCCTTTCCTTCATTAATGTTGTTCATTTTTAACAAGTTACATTTGTAAATGTAGCATGCTGAGGCAAGTGATGTAAATTTAGATCTCCCACCAAGATGGTGTTTATAATATATCCGGGGACTGGGCGACAATATCCAGGATTCTTTTAAGGTCAGTAAAGAACTTGCTGTCCTTGATACCTGCCAGATTACTGTAGTTATTAACAAATGCCATTGCTCTGTCAGTATATTTTATCTTAACCAATCGTAGAAATCCATGGGTGGATTGTGAAACCCGAGCTAACCTTGGATGCTACTATACGGCCTGATGTAGGTCTGCCTTGATGAGGTGTTTTGGCAGGATGTAAATTGATGTAATGGTCATCCCATAGTAGGATTTCTGAAAGCCCTGTTTCTTAGAATGCTATAATGTCAAAGGTGTTTATTAAATTTGAGGAAGCATTCAAGAGATGTACAAAGCCACATGTGCTCCAGCTTGCCAGACTGACTTTTTCTTTACAGTTTTGCTTGCATTGTTATGTCTGCACCCTAGTGTAGTTCCGTGAGACATATACATTCTCCCGATTGGTTGCTGTCTACTGGTTTATTTAGCGCTGCATGTCAGGCCATGTTATTTGGGGAGGAAGTACTGTTTCTGTCTCAATGACTTGTTCTTTTTTCTTTGGATAATTGTGAACAGTGGGATAGTGGGGGAAAACAAATCCCAGTCAAAGAGTTCCATCTTCACCTTCCATAAAGCATTTAGGACCACCCCTGACGGTATCCATAATCTCACCCTGGTCGATGTCAGAAGATGCTATGTCTTCCAGATTTGGAATATCTCCAAAAATGCCAAGAATGCTTGTTCTCCTGAGGTTGTGTGTTATTTATGGGGACAGGCGACAATTCATGATAAAACCATTGGTGCTGTTTTTGTTCTTTTTTAGGATTACAAATGGCTTCTGTCCTGGTATTGACTCTGTTGTGTAATTGAAATGGAAAGAGAGGAAAGACAAATTTGGTGTGACCTTGCTCCCGGTTAAATGGCAGATTATTATCTTACTCTTTACCATTCTGTTTCTGTGCATTTATTTGTTTAATTACTTGAGGATAAGAATTGTATTGCAAGGCCAATTATTGCTCCACTGATTTTTGAATCTTTATTCATCTTTGTTCAAGAGTTAAGTGGCTCTGGCTTGACTGCAATGGCAATTAGCAGCCGGGCCTTGGAGGGAGGAGATGGGAGCTGAGTACGCACTTTGCAGGGGAAGGGAGGGATGACCTTGCAGTTTATCGAGCGTCTAAGTTACAGGGTTACATACACATCATTACACATGAAAAAACTGAATTATGCCAATATGATTATATAGATATATAAATTGAAGATCGTACGATCGTGTGAACACTTTATGTATTACACCTTTTTGTATTTCATGGGCACCATGTTTACAGAATCAATAAAAGGTTTTATCAGCGTCACATCATTCACTGGTCTATGGTTTTACATCTGGACGCGGGGACATATGGGAAAAGCTAGCATAAAAACATGAGGTACAACCAGGTTGATGTATATATTAACATAGGCGGGAGCCTGCAACATTCTACGTAAAATCGAAAAGGTTAAACGGTTACTTAAAGCGACGTTTCATTACTCAGGATAGTACATATTACTTTACAAGACTTGTACATATTGCAACACTTAATTGTTCACTTGCAAACCTACGTATTCATGAGAAATCATATTGTACATGGAGATATTACACATTTGCTTTTAGAATATTGTGCAACAACCCTATCCTGTGATTAATAACGGCAAGTTCGAAATTACATCCATTTGATAACTTTACAAGTGGGTGCTCTGAGATGGGCAGAGTTTGTCCCATTTTGATATGAGCCATCGGCCTTCTGGATTTAAAGCTATTTCATACAAATGGCTTAGCAGCATGGAAGAAACTGGGTGGCACATGGGCTTAACATTCATGTCTGATACTTCAAACAGGGATCAGGGTTGGGGGTTATTCACAACATACATTATGGATGGAGGGGTCTGTGAGGAGACAGAGCATATTTTATAGAGGCAGCTTTGTTCTTCTCAGACCCCAGCTTGAGGCCCGGTCAAATGATGTACTGCGGAAGGTGAAAGATACAGTGTTTGTACTGTTACATGTTTGCGCCCTGTCTCGTGTGAGAACAAGCCTTCAGCTGAGCCGCCATGGGGAGGAGGGTGAGGGTAGTGCTGGCTCACTGTGCGCAGTCGGGTGGGAGTGAGCCGCAGCCCTGCAGGTCGCTTGTGCCGCTGGGGCCTAGACTGTTTGGCTCAAAATGGAGTCTAGGTGTATCACAAAATGGAGTCTGTATCATGCTATAAGGTGAGCCATGTGGTCCCATGCGTCGTCCTGCAGCCATCCCGCATCCGGGCCCAGGCGCACAGATGGCTGCCGACGAGTCATAAGCCCCATGAGAGGGAGTAATGTGGGGGAGGAGGGGTCCTGAAGACCCTTCCCCCCATACAATAGTAACACATTCCGCTCGGACACTGATCAGTTCTGTCAAATGAGGAGTCTGTGAGGTCACCACTGGAGACACGAGAATGCAATCGTCCATGGGAAGTGATGTCTCTATCTCCACGTGGGTGACAGAACTCTTGAATATCTCCGGCCGGAATTTTCTTTTTTTCTGTAGCGGCAACCGCAATTGCAGCTCTCTTGGCCACCGTGGCCGCCGGTGATTGTCTTGGCGGCATGCGCCTAAGTGATACCCTAGAGGTTTCTACACAGGACAGAAAGCCTGATTTCAAGGTATACAGGCCTTTAGACATGTGAGAAAATGTCAAAAATAAATGGGTGCTGCAACTAGCCTGAATTTTGAATTGAAATAGAGGGAAAACCTCCAGTTCCAGTCACAGCGAAGTCCCGGGAGTGCCGCCCGCTATTCGCCAAGCAGCCAAGCAGCTAAGCAACACTTCTCGGTTGCACACGTGTACCTGTTGAAATAGGAGTCCTGGTTATTAGGGGTGGAGCGTGTTGCACAAAACAATATAACATGCTCAATCTTCAAAAATCTCTAAAAATAACAAAGAGAAATAAACTGTTAGAGTAGCAAAGTAAGCTAGCTATCCAAAAACATGTGTAAATATGTATTGCAAGGATGTTAGCATATCAACAATAAAAACGTTCGAAGAGTGTCCACGAGAGGTAGGGTTTGACGCATCTAAGCAGCACTTCAGGGGCACTTCTCGGTTTGCGCACGTTTGGTTGCACGTGCGTTCCTGTTGAAATACATACACCTATGATACTGTACCATAGATGCGCAGTAAAAAATGTCATGCTACAGTAACAAATTGTTAGACTTATTACACCAATATGCCATTCTAATATTGTAATGTATCATGCTTGCAATAAAAGTATGATTGAGAAAACATGATAAGTGTTATTATGTGGCTAGTACACATTTGGAAGCAATGAATCTAGACATTTCTTATTGGTGCATGACATTTTTTACTAGGCATACATGCCCAGTTAAAAAAATGTGATCCCATAGTAAGAAATGGCTAGACTTACTACACCAAAATGGCAGTCTAGACACGTTATAACACTTATCATGCTTACGTTAAAAACATGATAAAGCAAGCATGATGAGTGTTATTACCTGTCTAGACTGACATTGTTATGCAACCAGTCTAGCCATTTCTTACTGTGGCATCTTATTTTTTTTTAAAAAATGTCATGCCACTGTAAGAAATGGTGAGAGATACTGCATCAAAAAGGCAGTATAAGCACATAACAACACTGATCATGGTTGCTTTAAAAGCATGATAAAGTGTGCATGATAAGTGTTGTTATGTGGCTAGACTGGCATTTTGATGCAATCAGTCTAGCCATTTCTTACTGTGGCATGACATTTTTGTACTGGCCATCTATGATACAGTATCATGGATGCACAGTAAAAAATGTCATGCCACAGTAAGAAATGGCTAGATGTACTACACCAAAATGCCAGTCTAGCCATGTAATAATACTTAGCATGCTTGCTTTAAAAGCATGATAAAGCAAGCATGAAAAGTGTTATTGTGTGGCTACACTGGCATTTTGATGCAATAAGTCAATTCATTTCTTGTTGGAGCATAACCTTTTTTACTGGGCTGCTATGATAAAGGAGGCATGTTAAGCGTTATTACATATTATGTTAAAAAGTTCTTATACTGCGCACTCTTGCCACCTATGTGGTTTCTGGCAGATCTGTAACGCAGGCAAAAAGAGCAAGAGAACTGTAATGTGTGCTAGGCATCTTCAGTTCGGTTTATACCGTTCATTGAGTGTAGGTGTGTTTTCCGGTTGGTAGCCACCATGTGCTTTTGGGAGAGGTTTTATGTTACCATAGTTGTGGTGTAGTAAAGTGTGTGTGGTTTGCTGTGCTGTAGAGGTATGGTTGTGTTTGGTTCAGAGTTTGAGAAGTGTATGCAGAACAATGAGTTTTTTATTATGGTTGATTAGTGGCAGTACCCAATGTAGGATGCAGGAAAGCTGTTTTGAATGATGGCCACTGATGCACAGTGAAACAGCAGGACACACTTTTCGGGGTCAGGGGCCATTGATGTTAGAACCACAAAATCTGGCATAAGGCAGTCTTATAGCACAAGCTGGAGACCCCCCCCCCCCAAGTTCCAGGCCTCAATGAGGAAGAGAGAATTCTGCAGCATGATACACCAAACTATGAGCTTGTCAGCCATTGGGTAGTGTAGGGGTACTTTCGAAGGTTCCTCTTCGCAGGACTCTAAGCTGATGTCACTGAGAATGGATGTTCCCTCCATTCCAAGATCACAGTTTCTTTCCAGAACTGCTGAAGATCTTCAAGAAGACAGGGATATCTTCCAGGAAACCAGCAGAACTTGGTCTTCCAACAGGTCCAACGTCTTCTTGCAAGTCTTGCTGCTGGGCAGGATAGTTGAATCCTTCGTTTTTTTCCAGGATCTCTCCAGAATCGGTGCGGGGGTCATCTTCTTATCCAAAAAGACAGGTAGGAGCCGAAACCCTCACTAGCCAATCAAAGATCTGGTCCCCACACACACCCTAGCAGTGCTCCAATCAGAATCACGGGTGGCACAACTCAAGAATACCATTCAGACACACTGAAACCGGTTTGTGGATTGGGACCACACAGTCCCATCCTACTTTCTGGAAGCAAATGCACCAGGCCCTGCAGTAGTCCACAAGAAGCCTCTGTTTTCTCAGGCACTAGCAGTTCATTCAAGTATTTTCCTGGCCTCACAGGCCAGGAAGAAGGGTTAGTGGCAAGATGGCCAAGGGACAAACCAAAAAACCTGGGGCACTGCCATGTTTGGACACTAGCCACATGACTAGACTGTCATTTTGGTACAGCCTGTCTAACCTTAATATCTTCAGCATTGCATCTTTTACTGGTCATTCATGATGAAGCAAACATTATAAGTGTTATTATGTGTCTGGACTGGCCTTCATTGGAGCAGCCAGTTGAATATGTTTTCTTATTGTGGCATAGCATTTTTAGTAGTAAAGCCAACAAGAGTATGTTCTTATGAGCTGGTACTGGTATATCCTCTGGAGGATAGCTCAGCGGCAACATGCTTGCATTGGAAGCAAGGCGACATGGAGCAACGCAGGTTCGATCACCGGGTCCGCGCTTAGATACCTCTGGGTATTAAGCGCGTTATAAATAACCTATCATATCATATCATATATTGCCAGAGCCAGTTTAGACATGTTTTCATATGGTATCATTACTGGCATTAAGCACAACATATGTATTTTCTTATAAGGGAATACTGCATGGAAATGTATTGATATAGGCAGTGCAAAAATGTTTTTATATTGGCAAATACAGTGGGGAAAGTAATCATAAATATGCATTGGGAAATGCCCCTGTGTACTGTTGGTGACTTGCATCTATTGGATTTTTTCATGAATTACCCTACCAAGCCTATTTCAAACTATCAAGGTTTTGAACCAATTTTTCACAGACAGTGTGCTGTATAATGCACCATTTTAAACTACTACTGAAAACATTTTCTCACAGAGAGCATCCCCGGAACGTCTTTGGTTGTTCCAGGCTCCCTCGCTGTGCTCGGTCACTCTTACAAATGTGTGCAAATATTTAACCCTACCAATTAAAAAATTCACAAGCCGCCACTGCTAGTGTGAAAACAAACATAAAGTGGGCTCTTAGAACACACTTTATTTTTGGAAATCACACTGTGAAGTTTGGATTTCTCTAATGTTCCTATTCACAAAGGCATGACTGAAGGGTATTATTTGTCTGTATGAGCCAGGCAGACTGAATGCTCCAGATGAAGAGCTACTTATTTAGAGTCAACTTATTTGTTTTATTTTTATGAGGTCTTTCATTTTTTTTGCAAAAATACTCCATGTTTTGAAGTTGCTGTGGCATCGATTTTTCCCATGTCCAAGTAAATTAGTTTGTATTATATCACATTTTTATGTATAGCATAATGTCTTACTCTTGATGCCTCCTTCTTGTAAGCACTCTAAAAATAGGTGTTATTAGTACGAAATGCAATAGTACAGAGAGTATCAAGCTTGGAAGCATGTAAAGTAAGGAATGATTCAGCCATGCAGAAATATGAACATGGAAAGTACATGCTGACATTAGTCAGATATGGGTTTTGAACTCGCTGAGCTATCCAATAGTGACACATATGCTGTTTAATCAATTGTGCAGTTAAAAACATTTATCAGGCTAACTGTTCATCACCTGCTCCAATGCCCGTCAGTCCTTTTTAAAAGATTATACTATTACCGGGTTTACTAGTAGGAATATAAGTGTTATGTTAATGAGATAAGTAACCAATGCATTACCAAATTCTGTGGTATTCATATTTAAGAAGAAATAGCTTTTAAGATAGCTCAGTTGTTTAAGTGCTTAATGCTGGTATTTCTGTGTGTTCTGCAGGTCACAGGTGTGAATCGCAGCACGGTCTAATCAACCATTTATGCCACTCACCATATAGCTCAGGAATGGATGGCAACAGCATTTATGGTCAGCACCATATAAGAGTACAAATCTGTGGGGTCAGCCTCTTGGTCCTCTTCATGATTAACCATGTACGGATCAAAACACAGTGCAGTTTCATGGGCTCTCTTTCAGTTTGTTTGTTATGAACTTTTAGATTAGAATTTGATTGATAGATATTGGGGGTCATTACGACCTGGGCGCAAAGGGATACCGGGCACCGGTAATGACACTGGTGCCGGTAATCTCTTTGCACCCTATTCCGAGGTCCCTTTGCGTGTCCCTCCCTTGCCGCCTGGTTTTACCAGGCGTTATGGACGGGACCCGCAAAGGGATACCGGGGCCTACAACGGTACTGCAATTTGTGTTACCGTTATTGACGCCTTCCCATTGAGCCCTATGGGGACTCAAATCGGAATGGGGAATGGCTTTTCAAATGGGGACTTACCGGTCTTGCAATGGTCGGAATAGACCGGTAAGTCCCCATACCAACAAGTCGGTGGCGGTACCAGTATTGGTGCAAGTCATGGCGCCATGACTAGCACCAATCTCATAATGAGGGCCATTGCTTCCATAAACCTGCCAATATGATTGAAGTCTTTCTGCGGTACAAAGAAGAAATAAAGGGTTCTTTGTTACTCATTACAGTGTTTGGGGTTTTGTGGCCATTCCTCTGACTTTATCCAATACCATGTATACAGGGCATTTACTCACATTGGGTGTCATTACTGGACATTTGTGGATGCACTTGGCATATGAAAGAAGCAACTGGACAGAAAAAGATGTAACTTACATATGTTGACGATACCTAGGCTGCAAGGCTATCACCAACATGAGAAGGCTGTATCTTCAGAGGCTGCATTAGCCACACTGTGCTATGGCAGCACCTGCGAATGTGGGGATTAAAGTGGCATATGATTACTAGACCTGACATGTGTAGCAATAACTGCTATACGTTGTCAGCAAATGGACGTTTGAGGTGATAGTGTCATATGCATGGCAGTGCCCTTGGCCTATGTTTACTAGGTCTACTTCTGTCATAACATGACCCCCTCAATAGCATGTCAAGGGATCACCATAGTGAAAATGTGCTTGGTATCTAAAACGTCTTCTGTCTGCTTTAGTGCTGGTTTGGTATTTTATTAAATGTATGGGTTTATACACCCATCGGTCACTTCAGGTGATGGCATTGGGATTAAATGTCATTTCATGTGATGACACCAGGGTCAAAGGTCATATAACATCACTTCCTGTCATGTCAGTCGCGCTATCCCTGGCATTGTGGTGAATTGACATCCGTGAGTACTATGAGCAGAATAAAGTGACGCATCTCTGAGTAGTAATCAAACACTGTGTGCTTGTGTGATGGGACCAGTGAATGATACAATCCATGGTTTTAACTCCCCTGATCTGTCAGGTGCTTCTAACAGCTGTAAGAGGTTGGGGGGTTTATTTCTGCTGAGCATAAACTGTGCATTCTTATACATAGACTTCGATATCTTGTACCATGTGGGCCAACAGAACCATCGTTACACCATTGCTGTTGTCTTGTCTTGTTTTGTCCGGTCCGGTCTGGACACAGAGCTTGGATTAATGGTACAATTTAAGGAGTTTTAAATAAGTTTCTGGCAAAGAAACATATAGAGAATCGTGCAAACATAATGCACCTTCAAGAGTAATTTGCATTTCTAGCTGTTTTTGAAACAATTCTGTGAGTTGCTTTTCCAATCTGACAAATCTGTGATAGTTGTCACTCAAATCGACTGCAAAATAGGCAGAGGGTGCACCATGTTTGTGGTTCTCGGGCTGGTAAAGTTGAAATGAGCAAGCATCCAATGGTCTTGAAGGGGGTTGAGGCATCTGGCCTCCTTCAGTATCATCAGGTTTTTGTGATTTGTGATAATTTCCATTGGGTGCAAAGCTCCCTCCGACAGATGTAAATTGTCTTTGATAGCTAGATGTTTGTGATCATCGATGGAGTAATTGAACTCTGCTGTGGTACATTTCTCATAAATGGTAGGCCATGGGATGAAGACATCTTTCTTTTTGGAGACAGGATGGCTCTCACTGCCCCTTGGACGGATCTGCTTCTAGTATACATTAAAGACGAAGGACTGCTTCAATCAAGACGGGGGCCAAACAGAAGGCTTCATTAAGTTGGTTGGTTAAGTGGTTGTGCTAGCCAAATTAAAACATTTCCAATAAAATCCTGCACTTTCTTGTGCCCCATCTTTACCCCATTGGATGGGTACAGGTAGCCCACGAATTCCATCTCCTTACTGTAGAACAGGCACTTTTCTAATTGTGCATAATTTCCACGATTGTAGGAGTATTCCTGTACATGATGGACTTAGTCTAGTCTGTTAAATATATCATCCAGATACACAACTACATTTACTCTGCTTATGTCATGGAATGCATTGGTTGTAAAGCATTGAAAAGCGAAAGAAACGTTACTGAGACTGAAAGCCATCACACTATACATGAAGTGTCCATACCTGGTTCAGAATGGTGTCTTCCACCTATTTTTTTTTCAAATCGCTGCCATATTGTCCACCCCTCGCAAATCCAGCTTAGTGAACCAGGAGGAGTCTCAAACTTGCTGATCAGGTCGGGAATGAGCATTCCTCATCGTGAATTGGTTTAACTCACAGTAGTCAATACACAGCAGAGCTCTCTGGAATGTGTCTTTACAAAGAAGATCAGTTCCCAGCTGGTCTCTTTGGGGTTCAAATACACCCCTCTGTTGGGATTCAGCCACATAAGTATTAAGACCTTTTTTCCCCAGAGGAAAAGGAGTGGGGAGTCTCATGCAAAATCTTCCGGTCCGGTATGAGGTCTATCAGGTAATCAAGGGAGTGATTTGGCTCAGCTTCTGTTTGTGAAAATACATCTGCAAATGTTTACTATGCTGGAAGGATCTCATTAAGAACAGCAACTACAGCAGGGTGTGCCGGGGCTACATTGGGAACCTCGCTGATGAATTAAGGAGTCCTAAAACTTTTTAAAAGAGATGTGATGAAAAATTCACCTGTCATTTAGCCTGGTAGATGTGGGAATTGTGATGGGATAACCATCTCATCCCCATTATCATTTGTATGTTGATGCATTGGTATGTTCAAAGCAGATGAACTCCTGATCATTTTAGATGAGCATTAGCATACTAATTGTTACATGTGTAATGCCGCTGGTGGTTCAGAGGCACCATATATGGAATGGTTTGGTGGAGGCTGAGGCTTCAAAAACATAGGTATTGAGGGTTTCCTGGAAACTGGAAGTCCATATAGTTGCCAGTTGTCCAATAGTCCATAAAGGCAGCAATGTTCATCAGTGCTATAATTCCAGCAAATTCAATGTGTATGCAGATTAGCATATATGGGGTAGTCAAATAAGAGGCAACAGGGAACAAAGGAGGGGATTAGATATGCTTGAAGAGGAAGTCCCAGTATCTCTGAGTTTTATCGTTTTACAAATTTTATAACAGACAGTCTCAGACTAAGTGTCCCTAATTTCCACCACAGTGCATGGTTAGGCCTTCCAAGCATCTTTGATTATAGTATTCCAGAGAGAAGAGACCACAGATCCAACCAATCTGCATGGAGTTAGGATCTTCCGCAACCTCTGTCTTGATGGGGATTGACAGACTGGCTGGCAAAAGTGTTAAAGTTCGACTACTTACAAGTTTCTTTCATTCTGACCAATTGTCCTTGATTTGTTGATCAATTCAAATGGTCATGTTTTATCAGGTCTTTGATAGTGGCTGAGGCATGATGCATGTGTACTAGAGCATCCTCGATTTCATCCCCAATCCCCTGATGAAAAAATGTCTGAGCTTTTTCAGATAAGAGGAACTCAGTAACTCATTTCTGAAACTGCACCAAATAGGAAAGTGAGTGCCGGGCCTCCTCTGTCAGAGTCAGCATTTCAATTTCTTGGACTGAGATGACAAACATTGAGAAAACAGTAACTGAAACAAGGCACTGAGTGCAAAGTAATCTCTGAGAATGCGTTTGCCCCATGTTATAGGATGGCCCAGGTTTCTGTGTTGCCTCACCCCCCAAGTTGGCTAAGTAGAATATAACCTTACACTGGTCATTGGGAAAAGTTTCATGAAGATATGTAGGCAGGAGGGGGAGTGGCCAAGCACAGCACGGAATGGCCAATTGAATCGGAGCTCCCGCTCCCCTATTAATAACTTTAAGTCCCTCTGACCTAAAACATAATTCTTTCAACTTCCTCCTCACATGCCATTAAAGTCCTGGCCATCCGGACACTGGGGAGCGTTTTCCTACACTCTGACTCGATGATGTGAGGGACGACATCGAGAGGCCTAAAAGCACCGGAGCCCAGCAGCTGGAGACACTGATTTTCCTGTCAGCAGAGTCGGACGCAAGATGACGTACGATGCTGCCTTCTGACTGAGAACCTATTTTCTCCACAACAGAGACTGCCATAGGATTAATAGCCTTTCGTTCCTCAACAGAATAAAAAAGGTACTTTTAACCTTTAAACAAATTTTTTTTCACGCATTCCTGGAAATATTTCCTCAGTATTAGGCCCAGGAAGCTTTCTAATACCAATTGACAGATTAACTGCCTGCCTACTGCCTGCTTATGGGAAATATTATAAATGAAACATCCAAGCAAGTTTTCTTTCATTTTTTTAAAACTGTATTTTCACATTAAGGAGGCAGTCTTATGTGGCTAATACTGCACAGTATATCCTCTGTGTTCCCTTTTATCCTCTTTTGAAGTTGAATTAATGGTGCTGGGAACAAATAATCTGTCACTTGTCTGCTATCTTTCTAAAACACATTTACTGCTCACAACCACATCTCAAGATGTCTCCACAAAAATAAAGGCTCTGCTAATAAAGAAGCAGCAATGGCCACTTTGAAAAGACCCAAAAGTGATTCTCCTCCACCTGCAGAAATCCTTGTGGGATCAAACATGGAAACCATCTTGCTTAAAATCAGAACGTTCAAACCCTTTATGGAAACCACTAACACTAAGCTCCAACAAGCAGATGAAAGATGGGTGAGCTTTGAGAGCAGAATTGAGGAAGTGGAAAAAAGAGTCAGCGTAGCTGAAGACAATAAGACAAATATGGAACAATCCATACTTACCCTCCAGAAACAAGATGAAGATTTGGAGAACATGAATCGTAGTAATAATCTGCGTGTTTTTGGATTCCCAGAAGGAGTGGAGAGGGATGTTGTTGCTCTCTTTCTTAAAAAAAACTTTTCCAAATATCTTGAACTTACATCCACCCATTACCTTTAATATTCAGAGGGCGCACAGGATTGGACCTAAACGAACTTAATTATTTAGGAAAAACTTGCCAAGAACAATTATCTTCTTGCTCTTTGAATACACCCAACTCCAAGTGATCCTTCAACATGCTAAAATAATGGATCACCTAAACTGGAATGGCCACAGGATCTTCATTTCACAAGATGTGTCCAAAATCACAGCACAACGGAAGAAAGAACTACTCTCGTTTCACCCTGCGGTCCAACAGCTAAATGCTAGATATGGCTTAATACACCCATGCATCTTCAAGGTCACCATTAATGGTAAGATGTCTTCATTTGAGGAGCAATCTGATTTAAATAACTACATACAATTGCAAAAGATGGAAGCGATGTGTACAGGAAGCACTAGCTACACTTGACTCTCCTACCTTCTTCACCAATCTCTGCATCATTACCCTCTTTGGAAGGAATTCCATGGAACATTTACCCCCCTGAAACTGTTGTCTTAATGTTCCTTTGGAGTGGTTCCCTTTTCTCCGATTTTTGCTAGCTGTTCCACACTTTGTGTGAGGTGCAGTCACCCCCTTATGGCGTTTGGCATTGCAACTCTGATTTTTGAGCTTTTTATTTTTGCCCACTCATACCCTTTCAAATTCAATGGGTGGAATTGTATTAATCATCACCAAGTTACTATTTCCTATGTGATCACAGCCAAAGTCAGATTTTGCAATGTTGTTTCTTTTGTTTTTGATCCCTACCTATGCTCTAGACTGTGTACATTTTTGGATAAGTGGAAGGCAACCTTGCAGTGAGGAAAAAACCCTATGTTTACCTTGTATTAATTATACTATTATTACTCCTCACTACCCTCTGGCGTTGAAATGTATGACATGGAATGTTAAAGATCTTAACAACCCAATTAAAAGACAGGGGGTATTGGCTCATATTATAAGACTTAAACCAACTATCACTTGCCTGCAAGAAACCCATATATCATTACAAGAATCCATGAAACTAAAGACATTTTGGTTGGGGAAGTGATAGCGAGTCAGGCCAATGGCAAACATAATGGGGTTGCTATCCTAATCAAAAAAGGTACCAATTATCAGGTCCTACATAAGTATACAGATTCCAATGGTAGATGGGCTTTAGCTAAACTATTAATTAACTACCAAATCTTCTCCATTATTAATGTATATGGGCCCACTAATCCTGACCCCGAGTTTTGGAGGGAAATGGAAAAAAATATTTTACAGTCTGACCTTCCCAATTTGATAATGTGTGGTGATTTCAATAATGTTATTGACCCTTTTTTACACAGGAGATATCCATGTCAATTCAGACGTAGCAAGTCTCATACCGAATTTACCAAATGCTTAGCTGAACTAGGAGTTGTTGACACGTGGAGACTCTCACATCCCACTGATCTGGACTTTACCTTTCACTCTCTCCCACATAATTCACTATCATATATTGACTACATTTATGTTGCCAAATCTTAAGCATGTGCAATAACTGACTCCACTATTGAATGTGCACTTGAATGTGACCATTCTCCTGTTATCACTATTATTGAATTGGGATGCGTTAAGCTTCGCATTAGCAGATGGAGATTTAACAATGCACTACTCCAAGAGGTGAATTTTCAAAAATCCTTTTTTGAATTTCACAGTTTTTTCTTTTTATATTAATAAGGATGAGGTCACCTCTCTGGCTACATATTGGGATGCTTATAAAGTGGCTCTAAGAGGACATATTACCTCATTTGTAGCCAAAAGAAAGAAAGAGGCCAGGAAAGATTTAGATACACTGTACAATGAATTACAAGCTCTTGAGAAAAAATACAATACCACTAGTGATGCTTTTCTTAAACAAATCCTAACCCTGCGTTTTTCTATTGTTAAAAATACACTGACAGGCATGCGGTGTAGTCAAGAAATGTAAGTCTAAAGTTTATCAATCATCCAATAAAGCTGGTAAAAAATACAATACCACTAGTGATGCTTTTCTTAAACAAATCCTAACCCTGCGTTTTTCTATTGTTAAAAATACACTGACAGGCATGCGGTGTAGTCAAGAAATGTAAGTCTAAAGTTTATCAATCATCCAATAAAGCTGGTAAAGTGTTGGCTTTGTATATTAAGATCAAAATAGAGAACTCCAGGATTTCTGCTATTAAAAATTATTCTGGCAAATAGTATCCACTGATACAGATATCCCGGGTGTGTTCATTAAATTCTATGAAAATCTATGTACTTCTGACCATAATTATTCTAATATCAATGTTAATGAATTTTTTTATCATCTTAAAAACAACCGCCCTATTAATATGTATTTAAGTAGCCTGGATGGCCCTATTCGTATCAACAAAAGTACTAAGGTCTCAAAAGATTTTTAAAAAGGGAAAGCCTCTGGACCAGTTGGGTTCTCTATGGACATTTTTGCGCATTTCT
Source organism: Ambystoma mexicanum (assembly GCF_040938575.1). NCBI lineage: Eukaryota > Metazoa > Chordata > Amphibia > Caudata > Ambystomatidae > Ambystoma > Ambystoma mexicanum. The sequence goes on along the minus strand of NC_090937.1, from coordinate 1,550,467,730 downwards.
CTTCTACCCTCACACCAAAGCTAGAATCATTAGTTTAGTTTATTATTTTATTATTTGATAATATGCACTAAAACCCAGAGGTAGCCGGGCGCAGCAGTAAAAGAATGCTAATGTAACGCTGACCTGATTCCCACGGAGGCGCAGGTCTGGCTTCGAGTGCTGATGCTTCTTCAATGGTGAAGCGCAGGACTCTGAAGATGGACAGGAAGGGCCCTCTACTCTGGCTTCTCCGGCTCGCAGGAATATTCCCATGTGCCTGAAAAGGGAGTATTACCTACTGACTGAGTTATGCTCATGCCTCCCACTCTCTTCCAACCCTCCACGATACCCTTCCACGATTCCCTGTGAAGTCTCACCTTAGGGTCTGAAAGGACGAGCTCTCCATCCTGCTTCTGACGCAGGGGCACGTTGAACCCAGTTACTTCACTGGATTGAGGTTGGATGGGAGTTCAGGTAAGCTTGATTATACTGGTAAGGCGCTGTAAAAGTTCTGTCTGTTGCAAGTTCAAAAGTTCAAGCTTTAAATAATAATGTTCATTGTCTTTTTTCAGGTGATGAATGAAGATTCCTTTGGAGACTTCTTGCAACAAAGCGCTAATGTTGATGTCTTTTCCCCATAGGGGCCGGGGTTCGGAATGACGGAGATATGGCGCCGACCCGAAGTGAAACGTGCAGTTCCAGTAAAGATCTGGTAAGTCCTAGATGAGCGCTCAGGTAATGTTTTTGCATTCGCTCATCTAATGTCTTTGTCTTTTTTCCCCATAGGGGCCGGGGTCCGGAAAATGCTTGGAAGCAGCAAGACCCGAAATGAAATGGGAATGACCCAACAGGTAAGTCTTAGAAGGAAACTGAGCTTTTCCTATTCCCTTCCTTCTCTCACCTCTTATTCTTGTCTTTTTCTCTAGGCTCTGGGAAGTGGCTGTGTATCCGGATGATCGCTGCTGAAGATGGAGGAACCCAGGAAAGGTGAGTGAAATGCAGCGCTGCAGCGATCGTAACAAAATGCTTTTAAAAATGATGTCTTCCCTTTCAGGATCGTCGGTGATGTCTCCGTGGTGCAGCTTAGCTGGTAGGCCTCTTGTCTCCCTTTGCAGGTGACCCAGGATGCTGACAGGCGTGGCTGAAGTCCAGATGCAGGAGCTGACACGGTGAGCGTCCAGCTGCGAGGAGCAGAACAACGCGAAGCGTGAGTTGCTGATCGGGTGTGGTTTAAATAGCTTTGGAAGAAGTTCCAAGTGTGTATCCTTCCTCCAATCAGGTATGTATCCTTCCCCGACCACACCCGGGTGGAAAGTAGTCCCACAGGTAAAGTAGTTCCTATTCAGGCCTCAAGAGGGCCTGGATATGGCAGCATGGTCTGCATCAGGTAAGTGCACATTAAAACACTTGCACACATGTCTAGCTACATGAACACATATCTAGCTTTATGAGCCTGGCGCCTAAGGCGCCAGGACAGAGGTCCAACATGAGCCTGGCGCCAAAGGCGCCAGGACTGTGTCCAAAGGGCCCCAGCTTGGGCCCGCTGGCACTCCGCTGGGGGAAATGATGCCTGCCTCTGGGGTTGCTGGGTCGGACCTGGCTCCTTGGAGGTAGGCATCATGACAGTACCCCCCCTCAAGGCCCCTCCCAAGGTTCTTCCCTCCGGAGGTTTGGGCTTGTTCGTAAATCTCCGGTGAAACCTTTGTACTAATCGAGGTGCGTGGACATGGTTACTAGGCTCCCACGATCTCTCCTGAGGTCCATATCCCTTCCAGTCAACAAGATAGAAGAGTTTCGACTTTACCACCTTGGAGTCTAAAATGTCTTTAACTTCGAATTCTAATTCCCCTTCAATTTGAACTGGATCTGGAGGCTTGGACAATCGGGTTCCTGGTTGTACTGGCTTCAAAATTGATGCATGAAAAACTGGATGAATACGCATGTTGGACGGTAGATCCAGTGTAAAGGCCACTGGGTTGATTATAGCTTTGATGGGATAAGGTCCTATGAATCTGGGATTGAAGGTTCGCGGGCCCTTGAGGGGTAAATGTTTAGTTGCTAGCCATACCTGGTCTCCTAATGGTAAGGAGGAGTTTTACTTCGGTGCAAATCAGCGTTTTCTTTATACTTTTTTTTGGCTTGCTGTAAATGAGTTACAGCTTCTTTGAAGGCTCGGGTTATTGTGGAATGCAGATGATTTACTGCGGGCATTTCCAGGGTCAGAGGTGGATCTAGGTCAGAGGTCCGAGGATGGTGACCATACAAAGTATAAAAGGGGGTTTGTCCGGTTCCAGAATGCACTGAATTGTTGTATGCATATTCTGTGATCCAAAGGATGTCTTTCCAATTTAACTCTGATTGGTGTAACATGCACCGAAGATATTGCTCGAGAGTCTGATTGGTTCTCTCGGTTTGTCCGTCGGTCTGGGGGTGGTGGCTGGTGGATAACCGCACATCTATTTGTGCTAGTTGGCAACACTTCTTCCAAAAATGTGAGATAAATTGACTTCCACGATCCGAGACTAAAATGGAAGGGAAACCATGTATGCGAACTATATTCTCCAGGAATTGCTTGGCCAAGGTGGAAGCTGAAGGCAACCCTTTAAAGGGATAAAGTGGGCCATTTTGGAGAATAGGTCCACAATTACAAGGATTGTGTTGTAACCAGCACAAGGAGGCAGATCTGTTATAAAGTCCATTGACAGGGTGTGCCATGGTGCCGGTGGAATATCCAAGGGTTGAAGTAGGCCGACTGGCCTTTTCTTTTGAGCCTTGTTTTGGGCGCAAATTCCACAAGACAGTACAAAAGACTTTATGTCTTTTCTCCAAGAAGGCCACCAGAAGTGGCATTTGATTTTTTCCTCCGTTTTAGCGATACCAGGGTGTCCTTCCATTAAAGAATCATGATGATGGGCAATAACAAGTTCTTGCAATTCTTTACTTGGCAGAAACAACCGCTCCTGGAAGTAGGGTAAGTCATCCTTAACGGTGTAATGAGGACCCTTTTGACTCCATTCCAGTAAGGTTGAAGAGTCTAGAAGTTGTTTTACTTGCGTTTGGATATCCTCAATAGATTGCAATGAAGTTAAGCCTAAGATTCTTTGCTCAGGTATGATGGGCACAGGTTCTAAGCTCGAATTAGGTTCTTCCATGCCAATCCGGGATAAGGCGTCTGCTTTTCCATTCTTGCAGCCAGGGCGATAGGTAATTACAAAATCAAATTCCCCAAAGAATAGAGCCCATCGGAGTTGTCGTGAAGATTGAGCTTTGGCCGTCTTTAAATACTGTAAGTTTCTGTGGTCCGTAATTACGGTGATGGTGTGTCTTGCCCCGAGAAGGTAGTGACGCCAAGCCTTGAAAGCAGATTTGATGGCCAGTAACTCTTTATCGGTAATTGCGTAGTTGATTTCAGGAGGAGAACATTTTCTGGACCAAAAGGCCACTGGGTGTAGTTGGTTAGGTTTTGGGTCTCTTTGCGACAGGATAGCTCCCATGGCCGAACTGGAAGCATCGGTTTCCACTATGTACGGGAGATCTGGGTGCGGGTGCTTCAATACAGGTGCAGAGGTGAATTTGGTTTTCAGGTCCTGGAAGGATTGTTCGGCCTCAAGAGTCCATTCGAAGCATTTGTTTTTCTTTAGGAGAGCGGTGATGGGTTGGACTGTTTGGGAAAATTCCGGGATGAATCTTCGATAGAAATTGGCAAAGCCGAGCATGCTCTGAACTCCCTTCACCGAGCTTGGAGATGGCCATTTGAGGATGGCGTCCACCTTTCGCGAGTCCATTCGGACTCCTTGAGGTGTCAGGATGAATCCGAGAAACTCAAATTATGTGGTATGAAAAACGCATTTTTCGAGTTTTGCAAATAGTCTGTGCTGGCGCAGTTTCTCAAGAACTGCCCTAACATGTTTTCTGTGATCAGATTCTGAAGAAGAGTACACCAGGATGTCGTCAATGTAAACAATGACACAGACATCGATAAGTTCCGAAGAACATCATTCATAAAGTACTGAAAGGCGGCAGGTGCATTGCACAAACCGAAGGGCATCACCTGATATTCGAAGAGCCCAAATTTGGTGCGGAATGCAGTCTTCCATTCGTCGCCTTCTTTTAAGCGTACCAGGTGATAAGCTCCTCGGAGATCTAACTTGGTGTACACACAAGCGTCTTTCACCTAGTCGATAAGCTCAGGGATCAAGGGCAGAGGATAACGATTCTTAATCATTATTTGATTTAGGGCACGATAGTCTATACACGTTCTAAGGTCGCCTTCTTTTTTTGGCACGAAGAACAGAGCTGAAGAGACAGGAGACCTGGAAGGGCGAATAAAATCTTTGGCTAGGTACTGATCTAAATATTGACGCAAATGCAGGTTCTCAGGTTCCGTAAGAGCATAAATCCTACTACAAGGTAGTTGAGCATTGGGTACCAGATCGATCTGGCAATCATAAGACCGATGGGGAGGTAACGTGTTAGCCTGCTCTTTCTGAAAAACGTCTTGGAATTCTTGGTATTCAGACGGTAGCTGTACAGGGGTGAAAGTTGCTGTGGCTAGACGCATAGCTGGATTTCTTGGATAACAAGTTGGTTCACAATCAGGAAAACTTATCTTCTTTGCTCGCCAGTCAATTCTGGGATTATGTGTTTCTAACCAAGGAATTCCAAGAATTACTTGAAATTGTGGGGCCTTGATCACATCAAACACGATTGCTTCCCGATGTCCATCCTGACCCACCAGTGTCACTTCAACAGTGGAATGCGTTACAGGCCCTGAGGCTATTTCGGTTCCATCTACTGTAGTAATGACATCTTGGGTTACTTTCGGGCGGAGAGGAAGCTTAATCCTGGAAGCCAATTCACAGTCTATGTAATTTCCAATAGCTCCACTGTCGATGTATGCTTTTATAGCATGCAACTGCTGAGGCTGTTTTGGGTCCACGAGCACCATTGGCATGACGAAATGCGAGGTCAAAGAGTTAGTTTTCAAGCTCGGCAAGCGGACCCCTACGCTTGCCGGGCTAGGTCGTTTCCCGAATCAGGTGTCACTAATTCGTTAGCAGTAGCTCCAACCACCTTCTTAAGTGGTTTAACTGGACAATTTCGAAGAAAGTGACCGGAAGTCCTGCAATACAGACAAAGTTGCATTTGCTGCCTTCTCTCTCGTTCTTTCTGCGTTAATGGTCCTTTAACACCACCGATTTGCATAGGTTCAGATACGTCGGTACTCTTGGAGGTAGCGTGGGTTTTGATCGGTGCTCGGTTTTCATACTTGAACCGATCTGCTTTTCTATTTTGAAGTCTGTGATCAAGTTGAACCACCAAGTCAATGTAGTCTGCGCAGACCTGGGGTGGATTTACTATCTGAGCTAGAACATCCTTAAGCTCTCCGCGCAGGCCTCGATGAAACAAAGTGATCCTTTTGCTTTCTGGCCATCCAGTTTCCACAACCAGTCTGTTAAAGGTGGCTATGTAGGACAGAAGATCCTGATTACCTTGTCGTAAGGATAGCAGTTCGTTATCAAGGGCCTGTCCTTGAGAGTGTCGAGCGAACAATCTTTCCATGCTGGCCTGGAAGCCCTGAAAATTCTGGAGAATGGGATCATCCTGATTTACCAATGGAATAGACCAATCGGCAGCACTGCCACTGAGGTAAGATAGTATAAAGGCTACCTTGGTCTGGTCGTTAGGGAAGGCTCCGGGTCTGCATAGAAAGTGTAAACGACATTGGTTCATAAAGACGGCATATTTCTTGGGATCCCCCGCAAAACGTTCAGGCGGGGCCAAAGGCATGTGTCCAGGTAGATTAATTTGTACCGGGTTACTCAAACACATTGATGTGAAAATGTCTCCGGAATTAGGTAAAGGAGTGTGCCCTGCCTGGGCCTGTAATAACCTTTTGGCTAGGTCATCAGTTCTTTCCTTAGATAAGATCAGTTCTCTTTTGAGAGCGTTAGTCTCCTGGCAGGCTGAGTGCACCTCTGCCCGTAATTCCCCCAAAAGCTGGGCCAGCTGGTCAGTCTCGGAAGTCTCCATAGCGCCCGGGTGGGAAATTGTGGGTAGGCTTCGCGTTCTGTAACGCTCACCTGATTCCCACGGAGGCGCAGGTCTGGCTTCGAGTGCTGATGCTTCTTCAATAGTGAAGCGCAGGACTCTGAAGATGGACAGGAAGGGCCCTCTACTCTGGCTTCTCCGGCTCGCAGGAATATTCCCCTGTTCGTGAAAAGGGAGTATTACCTACTGACTGAGTTATGCTCAAGCCTCCCACTCTCTTCCAACCCTCCACGATACCCTTCCACCATTCCCTGTGAAGTCTCACCTTAGGGTCTGAAAGGACGAGCTCTCCATCCTGCTTCTGACGCAGGGGCACGTTGAACCCAGTTACTTCACTGGATTGAGGTTTGGTGGGAGTTCAGGTAAGCTTGATTATACTGGTAAGGCGCTGTAAAAGTTCTGTTGCAAGTTCAAAAGTTCAAACTTTAAATAATAATGTTCATTGTCTTTTTTCAGGTGATGAATGAAGATTCCTTTGGAGACTTCTTGCAACAAAGCGCTAATGTTGATGTCTTTTCCCCATAGGGGCCGGGGTTCGGAATGCCGGAGATATGGCGCCGACCCGAAGTGAAACGTGCAGTTCCAGTAAAGATCTGGTAAGTCCTAGATGAGCGCTCAGGTAATATTTTTGCATTCGCTCATCTAATGTCTTTGTCTTTTTTCCCCATAGGGGCAGGGGTCCGGAAAATGCTTGGAAGCAGCAAGACCCGAAATGAAATGGGAATGACCCAACAGGTAAGTCTTAGAAGGAAACTGAGCTTTTCCTATTCCCTTCCTTCTCTCACCTCTTATTCTTGTCTTTTTCTCTAGGCTCTGGGAAGTGGCTGTGTATCCGGATGATCGCTGCTGAAGATGGAGGAACCCAGGAAAGGTGAGTGAAATGCAGCGCTGCAGCGATCGTAACAAAATGCTTTTAAAAATGATGTCTTCCCTTTCAGGATCGTCGGTGATTTCTCCGTGGTGCAGTTCAGCTGGTAGGTCTCTTGTCTCCCTTTGCAGGTGACCCAGGATGCTGACAGGCGTGGCTGAAGTCCAGATGCAGGAGCTGACACGGTGAGAGTCCAGCTGCGAGGAGCAGAACAACGCGAAGCGTGAGTTGCTGATCGGGTGTGGTTTAAATAGCTTTGGAAGAAGTTCCAAGTGTGTATCCTTCCTCCGATCAGGTATGTATCCTTCCCCGACCACACCCGGGTGGAAAGTAGTCCCACAGGTAAAGTAGTTCCTATTCAGGCCTCAAGAGGGCCTGGATGTGGCAGCATGGTCTGCATCAGGTAAGTGCACATTAAAACACTTGCACACATGTCTAGCTACATGAACACATGTCTAGCTTTATGAGCCTGGCGCCTAAGGCGCCAGGACAGAGGTCCAACATGAGCCTGGCGCCAAAGGCGCCAGGACTGTGTCCAAAGGGCCCCAGCTTGGGCCCGCTGGCACTCCCCTGGGGGAAATGATGCCTGCCTCTGGGGTTGCTGGGTCGGACCTGGCTCCTTGGAGGTAGGCATCATGACAGCTAAAGCTTGGTTACATACAGTAAATGCATACATGTTATAACAGAATTTACAGTGCAGATATACATCAAATCACACAGGGGGGAAAAGGGTAGTCTATGTTACAAGTTTCAGTAGAGTACAAGTTTCAGAGTATTTACATGCATAAATCCAAGGGCAAGGCCGGGGACCAGTTTAGCGGGTGTCATTAGTCTGGTGCCAACTTTTCACTTTACATCTGAATCTAGAGTATGGTTGATCATCTCTTAGAGCAGACGGAAGTGCGTTCCAGGCCTGGGCAGCACTAACGGGGAAACTCGCACCGCCCGATTTTTTTAGCCTGAATCTAGGGGTTTCTAGCAGATGGTGGCTGGAGGCTCTGGTGTGGTGGCTGGAGGTTTTTCTGGTCAGTCTAGCCGCTATGTATGGTGGCCCTGTATTGTTAAGACCTTTGTAAGTTATAGATAGCGTCTTGAGGAGAATTCTGTCACTAATTTTTAACCAGTGGTGGTCTTTCCTGATATTGGTGATATGCTCTCTGCGGGGTAAGTCCAAGGCTGCTCTAAGAGCATTGTTGTGCAGTATTTGCATTTCATTTATGATAAATTTTATTGGCACCTGCGTATATGGCGTTACAGTAATCTAGTTTAGACATTATTAAGACGTTAGCTGTGTGATGCAGTTAGTTTTGGAGAGGTAGGGTCTGCAGGCTCTGATTAATTTGCAGGTGTAGGCTGTAGATGAGGCCATGGAGTTAACTTGTTTTTTGAGGGATAGAGTGGAACCAAGGTAGAAGCCTAGTGTTTTTACCTCGGTTACCAGCTTGATTATGTTGCCATCTATATTAAAGGCTGTATAGCTGGAGTTAAGTTTTTCTCTAGGGCAGGCAAGTCAATGGGCTCCTTTGCAGAAGCCCTTCTAATACTATTTCCCAAAAATCAACAAAGATAGCGAATTACCTAAGATCTATTGACCAATTTTGTTGATTAACACTGATTGTAAAATCCTTGTAAATATCTTACCCAATAAAATATAATCCTTGACGTATAAATTGAACAATCCGGACCAAGTTGGATTTGTCAAAGGCAGATTCATCTGAGCAAATTCCAGACTGTTCATGAATCTCTTGTATTACATACAAAAGAGAAATCACATTCAAAAATCATATATGGCAATTGCACTAGACGCTGAAAAAGCTTTTGACTGTGTTGAATGGGACTTTCTATTCCAAGCACTAAAATGACATGGGATAGGGCATGGTTATATCAGTTTAGTTAAACTTCTATACCCAGACCCGAAAATCTCAATCTTTATTAATAACCACTACTCTCCTAGATTCTACCTGAATAGGGGTACTAGACAAGGATGTCCTCTTTCACCTATTATATTTGTACTACCCTTGGAGCTGCTATTAGAACTGATACGAAATGATACAAACCAATGAAGATATTGTTGGTATTACATGTGGGCAATTTGAAGTTAAATTATCTGCTTATGCGTATGACATATTAATCTTTCTTGATAATCCAACGACGTCACTTCCACACCTACTAGACTCAATCAATGTTTACAAAGATAAGTCAGAAATGCTTCGACTGAATTCCTATTGTGTTAAAGAGAAACTGATCCAGTTTAGTCTCAGCTGGAATCCTATTTCTATTGATTACATAGGTATCTCAATTGCCTCCTCACTGCATCAAATAATTCAAATCAATCTACAAAGACTACAATCCAAGCTAAATGAATGTGTTACCACCTGGTCTCCATTATACCTGTCTTTGTATGGAAGAGTAGAGGCCATTGAAATTATATTTACACCTGTGATTTTATACTACTTACAAATGTTCCATATTCCCTTGCCATCCTCCTTATTTAAGTCTATTAACAAAATACGTATTCATTTCTTATGGGGATCTAAGAAAAAGAAAAGAATGTCTGCATGGAAGTTAAGATATCCATCTGTTAATGGTGGTGTCAATTTTCTGAATTTCAAAAATTATCACAGAGCTTTCGTTCTCAAACAAGCCCAGAAATTGGTTCCTTGTTAATGAAGTCGTAAACCCACCTACCTGGTTGATTGGTGAAAAATGCCTGTTTTTACCATTTGATATCAAGGATACAATTTTCCTTTTCAATGGATCCAAATTGAATTGAGCTTCTCCAAAACTATCTGTCTCACCAGCTCTTACCTGAAGGACTTTCTGTTTTATCTCATCAACAAACTTGCAGACACCATCTCTCCCCTTATTTGGTGCAATAAATGTATAACCATAAATGATAGACCTATTTTCTGCCAAACGTGGATTAGCAAAGGAATTAAATACATGGATCAAATAATTGTGGATGGTAATATTGTCTCCATAAAAGAACGTATGAATAAATTTGTATTGCCAGCATTTCCTCTGAGTCAATATTCTAATTTAATTAATGCATGCTTAGATGCTAGCAATGCACATGCTTCTCAACTGCTGCATGTAGATCCTCCTAGAATGCATTTTATAGAATCCCTGGATGTAAAGCATCCAACTTCTACAAGGTTATGAGATCACAATGAATTCCCAATAATGTATAGCAACTGAATTGCAGTGAGAAATGGGGAGGAAATGTGGTCCATGATTTGGTCCAAAACAAAAATGATATCCACATCGGCGAACATAACCCAGACTCTTTATTTCTTTATACATAGTGCATTTTTTACCCCCCCCAATAATATCAAAAAAGTCTGCCCAAATTGGCTGATAATGATGTATGCTGGTCGTGTCAATCCACCTCTGGGTCTTTAGACACATATTTTTAAAATGCTCCCTAATAAATATGTTTTGGAACCAGGTATGGATTTTCCTTAGATGGATCTTCAAAACCTCTTTTCCCTTATATTTAACTTAACTAATATCCTTCTTGGTAGGCACCCTCTTAAAGAAGTCAAGATGAATCCATCTTTTGTTATTTTTGACCTGTTTATACTTCTGGCAATACGTCTAATCACATCGAATTGGAAAGATTTCACTAAAATCTCTATAAAAGGTTGGTGGAATAATATTTGTTATGTCCAAAGACTAGAAAAATGTAACTCACCCTCCCTTGCCTCTAGATATGACATCTCTTTGCTGATTATTTAAATAACACAAAGGTTTAACCGCTCCTATATTGCGAACTCTTTTCACAGTTGTATCAGTTCCAGCGGGGAAAGAGGTCAGCCTCTAAAACTGTAATATGACACAGGAACTGATGTCAGCTGGCACAAAGCCCCTCTTCTCCAAAATACTTCATCAGGAGGTAATGAAGTGTATCATGAAAGCAAGTGGTCTGGAACTGACTGGGCAAGACAGGTGTTGGACTCTTCTTTCAAGCATGCAGTGTAGAGGCTAGAAAGGCTGGGGCAGATAGCTGCACAGTAAAACACAAGTAGAGCTGGAAGAGAAGTAAAGAGTAATCAGTACCGAGGCTTGACTATCCCCCTGGAAAACAATTTTGGTGTTGCCTTTCTTAAACCAATAAAATGTTGCTTCTGTTTAGATTTCAGTATTAACAACTGCATAGGTGTTGTAGTAATCCTGGTGTGTGTGTGTTTATTAGTGTTATTTTGCAGCCAAAGCTCCTCAGCTATAGTATTCCTTAGCTATTAAGTACTGGACAAGGAAGTGGGTGTGGGGGTAATGCCAAGGCTGCAGATATGTAATCCCCATTATTCCTTTTGTTTTCCCTCATCGTCACAGTCTTTCCCTTCCTCTCCCCCATACAGATGTGGGATTTTGATGCTTGAGGAATTGAGAACTGGAGGGATGCTGAGTGAGAAGCTCCTTAATCTTATAGGGATGTCGAAGGTGAAGAGTCATCTCACTACCAGAGTTTTAGAATACACTCCGGCCTGTTAATTGAACTCACCAGTCTCTTCATAAATCCAGCAGTCATCCCAAAATGCCTAGTCCTGAGTCAATCTACTATACACTGCATGACCATATATATCAACATCCTCCATCCCATTTAGGAGACGCTAGTTCAGTCCCAGTTTTAACTTTGCATTCTGGGATTTGAAGTGCTGGATCTATAATCGGGACCTCCAGGACAACACGCCCCATGATGCAAAGTGGAAACCAAGACTGGAGTAGCATCTCCCGAATGGAATAGATAATATGTGAAGATATGCATGACACACATCCATGGTACTCCTCGCTTTCTCATGTCTTCCTTTGGCGATTCAATAAGCCATGCCTCATGAAGTGACCAGCAGTCCACATCTAAGCAGAAGTCACTTCGCCTCGCTGGTCTTGCTGGCTTTCTCTTGATCCACTTCACCCTTTGTAGCATATCATCCCCAAGTGTGTTCAGCTTTTCTGCAAATCCAAGGCACCGTCATCTCCCCTGAAGTTACTCTGCCCCACACCTACTGTATGATATGAGGATGAGAAAGTCAGAGGTGTTGCTGTGGTGGTCACTAGGGGGCTGTATCCCCGGGTCTTTTTGTTGTAAGCTCGGATAGAAGCTTGGGAGCTACAACCAAAAGGCTAGCTAGCCCCGAGTCCCGACAGTCCCAACATTAGCTTAGCCCCTGATCCTTTCCAGACCTAGCAACGCCCCTGGAAAAAGTCCCCTAAAAGTGAATCCTCTCCTGCTCGTGCAGCAGTAGAATTGGTTCATCAAAAACAGCCGTCTTTCAGTAGGGCAGGTGGTAGTTAAATTAAAACACTGGCAGGGCTGGAGGAAGCCTCAAATACGTAGAATGCAAGCCCATCACTTGCAGTTCACACGCCAAACTTGGTAGCAGGTTCATGAACACACAAAGCAGCTGTGGCTAGACGCTACATGTCATTAGAACATCGCAAAACCTCATTGTGAACTGTCATAAAGAATACCTGATTCTAATTCTTTTTCCATAAAAGAAGAGGTTCAGCAGACATGTCTGCTTAACAAAACCACCTGATTGAGCTGGCAGCCACAATGCAACGGATGTGAACACCTGCTCAACAGACCTGCTTCAATGTGCCCATCGCCCACACAAGCCTATCTTCTCTCTCGCATACGGACTTAATGACTCTCTAAAGCAACTCCACGACATTATCAAAATGATGTTGGTCCGGACTCAACAAAATTTGAATAGTGAAATAACATTATAATAAATAACGGTATGTGACAAACTTTAGCACTGCAGCTAAATTAACAAATGTTTTATAAATTAGCCTATTTCGAGCTACCACAATGCATCCAAGATGAGGCAGTGATGAAAACAACATAGGGGTCAACAGAGTGCATAACAAATGCATCCTTGCCCTAAAAACACATACAATGAAAACACATTAAAAGGCATCAGCAGAACAGGAAATCCAAGAAATGATATCATAGAGTTTAGCCCATGAGAAGGTGGACACTTATATATATTCCCATCACATCGCGAATCACCTGTGACACCGAGTACGTGGTTTATGTGCTCGCGTGTCCTTGTGGTAAGTGGTACGTTGGGAGTACCATAGGAAGACTTAAGCTGAGGATGTTGCAGCACATTCGAGCCATTAAAAATGTTGATGCAACATATCCCATGGCTTTACACTTTAAAGAAGTACATGATGGAAAGCTAGATGGTTTTACATACTTTGGCATTTACACCATAGCCAAACACCCTAGGGGTGGAAATAGGGAATTGGCACTGAGACAGTTGGAAACCAAATGCATTCTTGATCTTGACACGAAGAAACCAAGAGGTCATAACTTAGATGAAGAACTTTATACTTTTTTAGGGACTTAATGACAACAATCTTTTCCCTTAAGTGATGTTATCAAGAGCTATATTGCTGTTCTTCTCTTTCTGGAACACACAAGAGACAACGTTTCCATTCTGTTCTCAACCTTTACCTCCATTTTCCTTTTCCACCCTTTCTCTCTTTTCCATATTAGTTGTAATGAGAGAGCCTTCCTGATTTACGTTCTTTATTAATTATATATTTTATATGTGAGACTGCATAGATATTCCTTGGGACCAATTAGTATACTAACAGTCTGAGATCCACAAGTTGATTGAGGGCTCTCAATCAGATGTACTAAGCTTGACGTGTGAAATTCATATATGGTATTTTTTATGAGATATTTTTATAAGGTATTTTTATAAGGTATCCCTATTTGGCATTTCTATATGATCCTTTCTGGTTTTTGACTGCATTTCTCTTATCGATTCTTTATAGTTAGCTTTATTCTTGCAGTTTATTCTCTACTTGCCTTTCTTTTTGCTCTACTCTTTGCCTTTTTAATTCTATATTTCCGCTTTTCTTTTTCAACTATAGGCATGCAATGTAGATGCCAGCGGTCAGTGAGTTTCCCCGTAGGGTCTGAGGTTATGTTTGTATCCGCACTGCTTTTGCTTAAGGGGAACCCTTCTTGGGTTCAGTATATAGATTATTCTATAGGGCTCATTTGAGCATGAACTTTTTCACCCTACCCCTAGCATAGCAGAGGATATATTTCTGTTTTTAGAATTGTGATACATTGTTTTTCATTATGCTTTTTTCTAATTTTGTTTCATGAAAGTGCGCCAAGGTTACATACATAATCGGGTATTTGTTATCCTGTCTCTGCTCTGTTATTCCTTTTCTTTTTCTGCCTTTTTATATATTACTTCCGAACCCAATACATGATTTTTTGAATTTTAGACCCATGCTGTGCAAGAATGTTGTTTTTTACAATGCAGTCTTTGTGAACTATTTTTAAAGACTGAAATTTTTGGTGTAACGTGTATACTGTAACCATCCCTTTGCCATTTTGCACAAGTCAAATGTTTACAGGCACCATGCACTTTATATTAGGCACTTTGCACTTTATGTAAGACATGCACTTGGCACTTTATAGCAAAAAGGCAACTAGCACTTTAGAAACCAGGACCAGTTCACTTGGAACTATGTATTTGGGCTGGTGCAGTCTTGTAATTTTGCACAGAGCAGTACATCTAATTCTTATGTCCCATTAAACCTCACAGCATATGACTAATTGAGGAATGCTAGTAACATCCTTTGTTTATTTCTCTGCTCATAATTAAATCTAATAATGGGTTCTGTGTGAATATCAGAATTCTGCATCTGATTCAAACAGGTGCATGTTTGATCTAGCAATACACTTGGTCACGGCAGGAAAAGGTCACACACACACAGTGTTTTCAATGTGCAAATATTTTTGAGGCTGCTACTAAAAGTCACGGAAGCGAAACGAAAACCATTATATGCATTAAGAGTTTTATCATGCTCTGAATATGTTTACTTTTCCATTTGGCATGAAACGCACTAAGCGCTAATTATTCATGAGGTTATGTTATTTATAACATGTGAGTTGTTAAACTATTTATTATTTCAGTTTAACGATTGAGCAAGTGCTAAAAATGCATGTAAATATCGCTGATAAAGGAGACTTATATACCAAGAAGCATCTTCAATGTGCACTAATGTTGCAGTAATTACAAAGCTTTTTATACATTTAAAGATGTCTGCCTTTGAAATGTGGTAAAAGCACCGTGTGTGAAATGGATACATTCTATCCTATACAGAGATCATAGAGACTAAGAACCCTTTTTAAAGTCACCTTGTTTATGTTTGCACTTTTAAACATGATCAAGCGGTCTGTGCACCGTGAAACGCGTCGTTTCTTGATTCTTTCCTTGCCATGCTGACATTTAATAAAGCACTGTTAGTCTGGTAAAAACTTTGGACTGTGTTTTGCCTCTGTGCAGAGAGTCACCAACGACTTCCTCTGCTGTTCCTGGGAGTGCACTCCACTGGTTAAGCTTTTCCCGGTTTTATTCTGGTTCTGGGAAATTGGTTTTCCCCCTTTTTTCGAATATATATATATATTCGCTGAAAACACGTCGTTAAAGGGACGTTATGGTTAAGTTGGACTAATAAAAACCTATGAAATTCAAAGAAAAAACTTTGTTAAAGGGAAGTAAAACCGAAAAACAGAAATTCGCCAGTTATGGTAAGCTAAACAACCATAACTCGCGCCACCACAGTGCACTGCTAAGACTAACACCCAGGACATCAAAGATGACATTACAAATGTCATTGATCAGGCTCCTGCCGCAAATCACAGAAGCTCCAACCTCAATAAAGCTACAGGAACTGGCATCCCACAAAACGTGTTAAGCTTTCTGACAAAGATTTATTGATTACTTGATGCAAGAAATCTTCATGAAACTAACCTACATTCGCAGTACAGCAATCAATGAATGCACCTACACAATCTTCTTCAGGTGGTACTTCCCCCCCACCATCTACTCAAGAGCATGCTAATCAATTGTTCCCTTTGTTGGAGAAACTGGTCATCTGTGGGTAGTCTAGGGGTGGGTAGTCTAGGGGTGCCAAGTTACAGCTGGAATTGCTGAAAAATGCCACTGATTCCCCTTTGCCAGCCTAGCATCTTTTTAAATCTTCTGCCTTATTTTTGGGTGGATTCCTTTTGCTCAGCAAATTAGTTTTTCCTGCAAGTTTGTTTTTTTGGGGCACCGATCCTCTTTAAAAAATTAGAGGCCTGAAAGAGCCAATTATGCTCCACAGGGGAAATTGGCTGATCGGAATAATCCAATTTCGATCAGCTCTACTCCAGCGTACAGCCACAAGAGGCTCTTCTGGCAATAAACAATCAGGAAAAAATCATCTCATCCGAGCAACACAAGGGACAATTTCAGAAAGATCAACGACTGATGGACAAGGCGATCAGGTGATGACAGCATGTTTCATAACTTAATGGTTTTTAGCTTTGCTTTCTTTCTGGAACTTCACTTCGAGTGGCCATCTTGGATTGGTGACAACACTTCCAGTGTCCATCTTGGATTGGTAACATCACTTGCTGTGCCATCTTGAATCAGTGACATTGTTTCTTGCGACCACCTTGGATCAGCCTTATCTTCAGCTAAAGGCTCCAAAGGGCTACTCTGGGAACAACAATCAGGAAGACATTGCTTGATCCCAGCAACACTTGGTGCAATAGAAGAGAAACCAACCACTGATGGACTGGGTGATCAAGTGAAGAAACCGTGTATCATCCCTTCTGGTTTTCACTTTCCGTTTATGACTTAAACTTCACTTCCCGTGGCTATCTGGCTTGATGACATCACTTCCACTGGCCATTTGGATTGATGATTTTACTTCCCGTGGCCATTTTGCAATTGTGACATGTTGGGTCTGCTCTCCAGCTGAATGCCACAAGAGGCTCCTCTGGGAACAACAATCAGGAAGAAATCTCCTAATCTCAGCAACACCAAGGACAATAGCAGAGAGACGAACCACTGATGGAATATGTTATCAGGTTGCGAGTGCTTGTGTCATTCCTTCAGAACTCCTTAGATGTGTCCCAGTGAAGGGCGGAACTGCTAAGGGTGAATAACAGCTGTTGACCAGCCTCTTTCCCTCTTATCCTATGAGCGTTTGCCTTCCTACATGCTGCGACTGTGAGTACCCCAAGCTTCCTAATGACCGTACTGTCTCTCCACACTGTACTACACACCTATAAGGCATTCACTCCTGCTCCTCCTGCTGCTCCATCTACTTATATCTCTAATCATACTACAACTTCCTTCTTTCCTATACCTACTATAAAACTCACAACTCTAAACTCTCACTACTCCATATCTCTTCCACCTACTTCTAACAAACACAGCCAACGAGCCAACTATACCTCTTCTAACAACCATCCACTTCAACTCTCTTTCTCTGACTCAACTTCTCTACTCTTCCTTACTGCATCAGCTGAACATTACAATGTGGAATGCCCAATCTGTATGCAACAACACGCCCATTATCTCCTCCCAAAGACCTTCTTGCTATCACTAAAAACCTCAATTTCTCCATCTGACAATGCCACTTTGGTGGCCCTACACAACTCCAAACAATTCTTCATTCACTCTCCTCAATTGATTGGCAGCGGTGGAGGAGTCAGACACCTAATCTGTTCCCTTGTCAATGCCTCACAAATCTCCAATGCTGAGTTGTCTCCTACCTATTTTGTATTCACCATCTGTACTATTGTTTTCTGCCTTATTCCGTTCACATCATCTCCATCTATTGCCCGCTTGGTCCCACTGAACTATTCTTTGATGATCTTGCCAACTCCTTCATTCTCTTTCCACTAAACATCACCTCATTCTCTTAGGTGACTTTAACCTTTCTTCTCCAACTACTTCTCAGAAATCTGAACTTATTTATTTTCTTATTGACTACACTCTCCACTCTATCCATAATCTAATTACCCCTGCAGGGGGTAACTCTTTGGATCTCTTATTCATCTCCACCTCTCTCACTAATACTACTGTCACTCAATTGTTTTCAACACCATCTCTTTTACACCCCCG
This sequence comes from Ambystoma mexicanum, assembly GCF_040938575.1. Lineage (NCBI taxonomy): Eukaryota > Metazoa > Chordata > Amphibia > Caudata > Ambystomatidae > Ambystoma > Ambystoma mexicanum. The sequence goes on along the minus strand of NC_090937.1, from coordinate 1,550,449,892 downwards.
GACCTCTCCACAACACTTGCCTCACCTATTACTAAAAGGAAATTTAAACCTTCTGTTATTTCTCCATTTCTCTCGGATCTACAGTTCCCACTCTCCTCCTTCACACCTGATGCCTCTTCCACCATCACAGCCTTCTCAAGCTTCCAATCCCTACTAAATGACTCATTCTCCTCTCACTTCCCACTGCTTACTTTGACTCTGCACAGACATGACTCAGCTGCTGTGCAAATGGAGGCCTATCCACTTGCATGGGGACCTGCAAATCTACCTCTCTGCTCTGAACTCGCTCAAGTCCTCTCTTGATGGAGCAAAAAAGGAAATTCTACCTCACCCTCATTGACGCTCACACCAACCATCCATGCTGGCTACAAGGCACCCTGAACGCACTCCTCACTCCTTCTAAATCTATGGGCCTCATTACATGTTGTGCACTAAAAATCGACATTTACCGGCATGGCGCTATTAACGTGTCCGCCTTGGCATGAGGCTGCTAATAGCGTACCATTACGAGTACGCGGACACGAGCCATGCCGGTAATGACCCTACCACTATGCCGCTAAAGACCCCAAAAAGACCCTTAGCAGCACAGATGAAAGCGCTGATAGCACTTCCGACCTCCCGCAACATGCAAACAACGGTCACCACTAATAGCGGTCACCGCAATTAGCGGTCACCGTTAAATAGCGGAACCGGAAATAGCGTCATCGCACAGGAACGGGAAAGAGCACGGTGGCCATCTTTAAAAACACAATCCATTGCCATCCTCTGCCCCCTGGACCTATTTTGAGAACTGTGCCATTCCAAAGCCACAAGGATTCCCTCGCCATGCCTAAGGTTATAAAAAAAACAACCGACCGCCAGCGCAAGGAGAAGTTCACCAACGAGGAGCTAACAATGCTGAGACCCTTGCAGCGAATGCTGACGCAGTATTTTCAAACGACATGCAGCGGGAGACCCTGATCCGGAAGAAGGCTATCTGGGCAGAGGTTGCCCTGAAAGTGAGCGCGGTGGGCACCACCACCCGCACTGTCCGGGAGTGCAGAAAGCGGTGGGATGATCTCTGCCTTCGGGTCCGCAGCATCCTGTCTGCGAACCGCAACATGGCCATGGCCACAGGAGGTGGAGCCGATTCGCCAATAAAATTGAAGGAGTGGGAGGAGACCTGCGCCAACACGATTGGTGTTGAATCAATTGAGGGAGTCGGGAGCATGGAGCATGGTGTGACCACTACATCAGATGGAGGTGAGTGTACACATGAAACTTTGCACTGTGAATGTTGAGGTCCCCCCAAATGTGAGCCCAGATTCACCTCATGGATGCGCCAAAATCCATACATGCATACAACCCTGGCCATGTCAGTGTCAAACCCAAACACACACACACACATGCACGCATCACCACAGACAAGTGCCACACAGAACCATGCATGGATGACCCACTCAACAGACCCATCACCTGCATCCCTACCAATGAAGTCCCAATGCACACAACAGCATGATTAACGTATTCTGCATGAAGTACATTGAACCGTCACCAATGCCATCCCCCTCTTTGTCCCCCACAGGCTCACATACAGACAGTGAAGAACCTGGCACTGCGACTCAGGCACCCCCTGCCAAGAAAAAACCAAAGCCACAGGACACAGGGGACACCCCCACTACATCAAGGGGCAAAGGGAGAAGTGTTCCCATGCAGAGTGCCAAACATCGTCAGAGCGCCACTGCTACCATACCGCAGTCCACACCAGCAACAACTGCCACACCTTCAGATGTGAACCCACACCACAGATTCCAGCCACGGAGGGCCCACCCTCCGCTGCCACAAGTTCCACAGGTGAGGCGGCAGTCACAGCGCCACTCTCAGATGTGGAGGACCCGATGGAGTTCTCCATGGAAATGCACACCCAATCCCCCCAGGAACCCCAGAGGCAACTCCACAGCAAACTCCAGGGTCCAGTGTCCATGGCCAGTCTGGCGAGGACAACACGGGAGGGTGCAGTAGTCCACCGGTGGCTTCACCAGATGTCCTGGTTGCAGAGGAAGGTGCAGCAACCACACCACGAGCACGCCACAGTGCCCTTGACCTAGCCAGCATCAGACAGCGCCAAGAGGATATAACTGTGCTGGTTGGGCAGCATGTGGAAGAGGCTGCCCATCTCAGGTGGGAGATAACAGAGACTGCCAGGCACTCAAGGGAGGCGATTGAAGCCTGTACTTACAGGCTGTGTGTGGAGATTGGCCAACTCAGGCAGGTCCTCACGCGTATAGCGGACGCGATGGACCACCAGTTCCCACCACCACCACAGGGACAGACAGCCACATCATCATCCGCTAGTTCGAGGCATACAAGCTCCCTCCGCCTCTCCACGCGCACCACGAGGCGCACGTCAGCCCGTCCTCCTGATGCTGGTGGTGGCAATGGGGAATAGGGACTGCAGGGTCAACCTTCCACATGTGCAGCAGGACAACAACATTGTGCCAGACACATAAGGGGTTGTTGTCGGGGGAGGGGGGAGGGGGGAAGTGTGTTTCGGGACTGTTGTGGGGGAAGGGGGCAGGGGGGAAGGGTGTTTCGGGACTGTTGTGGGGGGAGGAGGGAAGGGTGTTTCGGGACTGTTGTGGGGGGAGGGGGAAGGGTGTTTCGGGACTGTTGTGGGGGGAGGGGGGAAGGGTGTTTCGGGACTGCTGTGGGGGAGGGGGGAAGGGTGGTGGGATAGTTGGGGACATGCACTTTTACATCTTAATATTCCTTAATACACTGGTGATTAATCAAAACACAGGCTTGGACTTCTTCATTGTGTATGTGTACTTTATTGGTGGCAGGGTCCATTGTGCGCTTCAACACAGACACCAGTGTATTACTACCCATATCCATCCTACTGAGTGAAACCATGTTACTCAGAATATTTGGTTGATCAGATGCTGTTTCACATCACGTCCCTCCTGGCATCGCCTCTTGCATGACCTGCATCCCCGTCACCTCCGTCCTCATCACCATCATCATCCTCATCAGGTGCTTGTATTTCAACGTCAGGGGCCAGTGGCACTTTCCGTCTGATACACATATTGTGCAGCATGACACATGCCATGGTGATCTTGGTCACCATCTCATGGCCATACAGGAGAGCACCACCAGACCTGCTAATGCACCTAAACCGTGTCTTCAAAAGGCCAAAAGTCTGCCCAATCACGATGCGGGTACGGGTATGTGTACGATTGTAGTCCACTTCGTGCCTGTTCTGTGGGTTCCGTACAGGGGTAAGGAGCCACCTCTTCAGGGGATAGCTGGCATCACCTGTATGGGGGGAAGAATGGGGACCTGTTACTGTTCACCTTAAGAGCGGCCTGTACATATCACACAAATCAACTTTGCATTGTGATTGAAATCCACGATTACCAGCATGCATGCAGACGATCTGTGTGACTGCAATGTGCAAAGGTGAGCTCGACCCTGCAAGTGGACATCCCCCATTCATGCCTCCGACAGTAATTGACATGTCCCGGGTGAGGCCAAGTCTTAGGTGTCCCTGGGCCCAGGCAAAATTGATACCACACTGCTAGTGTACTGCCATTCCGACATCGATGTTGCCATGCTGTGAAGCATCACTTCAGTGGTGCTATAGGTGCGTGGTTCAATGCTATGGCTAGGGGTGATCCCTTTGCATGCATTCAAGGGCCCATTGCTTTATTGATGTTGTGCTGCGCTAATTCTGTATAACTATCTTGACGCCATGTTGCACATTTGTGTATTATGTGGTGTGGCATGAGGTGCAAGGTGGATGTGGATGGATGTGTGATATTTGGAAACCTGGATTGTTCTCAATGTTGTGAATCTTCAAATTGCATGTGGGTTCTTCTCAAGTACATTGTGGCCTTCCCTGATGGACATTGGTGTACATCTGTATGTCCATTTGTCCTACGGACGGCTGTCTACACCCAGTTGGAGTAAGTACCCCCCCATCACACCCAGTTGGAGTATGTATCTCCCCCCCCAATCACACCCAGTTGGAGTATGTATCTCCCCCCCAATCACAACCAGTTGGAGTATGTATCTCTCCCCCCCCAATCACACCCAGTTGGAGTATGTATCTCTCCCCCCAATCACACCCAGTTGGAGTATGTATCTCTCCCCGCCCCAATCACACCCAGTTGGACTATGTATCTCTCCCCCCCAAATCACACTGCCATGTGCTTGCCCTGCTGCTCACCAAGTAGCCACGAACGTTGTCCGGCATGTCGCTGCATGTAGCATGGTATGGTTGAGTTCCGCAGGACCATTGAATCATGGGTTGATTCGGGAAATCGGGCACAACAATGTGTGATTATCTTGGTTGCGTCACATACCATTAGGACATTGATAGAGTGGAATTGCTTTCTGTTTCGGTAGACTACTTCATTGTGATGTGGGACCACCAATTCCACAAGTGTACAGTCGATGGCCCTGATGCAACTTGGGATGCCTGCCAGTGAATAAAAGCCAACTTTGGGGTTTGCGATCTCCTGGGCAGTCCGTGGCAGGAATATGTGTTCACGTGCATGCTTCAGGAGGGCATTGAGTACCTGGTTCAGCGTGCGTGAGAATACTGGTTGTGAGATGCCATGCATCTGCCCCACTGTATGCTGGTAGGTGCCTGTGGCCAGGAAGTGGAGCACGGTCACCACCTTCAATAGAGGGGGGATGACAGTTCTGATGTCTATGAGGCTCACAATGTCGTCATGTATCATGTCCATAATGCTGGTGATGGTATCCCGGTCCAGACGGTACAGGGTGTGTATCTGCTCAGGGGTTAGGTTAAATGGACTGGCTCGGATCCTGGGGATTAGTGGCGGCCTCTGTGGTATTACTAGGTGCCCTTGTGGTGCTTGCTGCGCCTGTCTTGCCCTCCTCCTCCTCCTCCTGCGTCTCCTCTGTGCTGCCTGTTGTTGTTGGTGCTGCACTGCAATCATATCCTCCAGCCCATGAAATGCTGCTAGTATTGGAACCATCTTGGTGTGGGAAGGGGTGTGTGAAGGGGTGTGGTGTGCTCCTTTTGTGCTTCCACAGTCTCCATTGCCTCCACCTGTGCTGATTTTGTCAACCTGTGGTAGGTGGGAACACTGCTCAGTTCTCTTAACGGGTGGTTCGCGATGCCGGTATTAGCGCCTTGCCGGTAAGGGGTTTTTGGGGCTTTACCATGCCGCTATTTGCATGCCCGCATGGCTTGTGATGGTGTGCTATTAGCGACATGCCACTATTTACGGGATGTAGGGTCACGCGCCCGCGGACACGCCGCTATTAGTGGCACCGTACTTAGCGGTGCCGCTAATAGCGGTGAGCCGGGTCGTAATTGGGGTTGGGATTTAACGATACCGGTATTCCATTACCGGCAACGTTAATCCCTTAACGCACAACGTGTAATGAGGCCCTATGACTATCAACTCCACTCTCACAGCTAATGACCTAACTGAATACTTCACTACAAACAATCAAGAATTCAAGACTCTCTCCTGACCTTCATCACACTCTCTCCTCCAACATTCTACACTCTGTTTACTGTAACATCATCCTCTGTCTCTATCTCCCACTTTAGTCATACTAATACTGAAAAATTCCCATCCTTGCTGATGAAGGCTCACCTCTCTTGTGCCCCATCAGACTCTTTTTCTTCTTAGCTAATCAAACCTATTGCCCCTTTAATGGCCTCTCACCTCACTCAACTCGTTAACCTGTGCTTTGACTCTGCTTGCTTTCACTCTATTTTCAAAACATCAAAACATCAATGGTCATTCCTAACCTAAAAAAGCAAGGTGCTGACCTGCACTTACCAGCTTACTTTTACCCTGTATCTCTCCTTCTGAACTACACTAAAGTGCTTCATAGGGTTGTGTTCAACCACCATATAAATTTCCTAGACATCCACGACCTTCAACTCCAACTACAAGCAGGTTTCCGCTTCTATCACTCCACAGAAACTTCTCTCATGAATGTGCCCAACTTCATCGCCTCTGCTAAGCACTTCAACATATCCTCTATCCTTATTCTCCTTGACCTGTCTGCTGCCTTTCACACTCTCCATCACTTTGATCTCCTTAATATTCTCTTTCTTCTGAGGATTTGGGATCAAACCCTTGCCTGTATTGAATCCTACCTGGCACCATGCCAATTCGCTGTCTTCTGGATAAACAACAACTCTCAACTCACTCCTCTGTTGGTGTTTCAAAAGACTCTGGGCCTCATTAGGAGTAGGGCGGTAAGGGATACTGGGCACCGTTAAGGAGACCAGTGCTGGTAATCCCTTACTGCCCTACTACGAGTTCCCTTAGCGGGTCCGTCCTTCAACGCCTGGTTTTACCAGGCGTTATGGATGGGACCCGCTAAGGGACTTCAGAGCTAACAATGGTACCGCAATTTGCGGTACCGTTATTAGCTACATCCCCATTGGGGAATGGTTTGTTCAATGGGGACTTAACGGTCCTGCAAAAGTCGGACTACACCGGTAAGTCCCCATTGAACGAGACCGATGCCGGTACCGTTATTGGAGGCAGTCATGGCGCAAATAGCGTCATGACTACCTCCAATCTCAGAATGAGGCCCTCTGTCTTGTGCCCACTCCACTATACACTCTACACCTCTGCTCTTGGTGCAATCATCTCCTCCTTTGGGTTCTCGTACCAAATCTTCTCAGGCAACATCCAAATCTTCTTATCTTCTCCTGATCTCTCTATCAAAATGCCCAACTGTCTCTCTACCATTTAATATCGGATTGCTTGCCACTCGCTGATGTTGAACTCTGCAGAAACAGAGGTGGTCTTCTTATACCGCTAAATGCTCTCTCTTCTCTTCCTCTGCCTATCCTGTTCTGTCCTGGCACTCTCCCCTACTCTTCTTCAACTAGAAACCTCAGCATCATCTATGATCCTTCTCACACCTTCGCCATAACTACAACAGTAGCTCACCTCAACCTCCCAAATATTAGTAAAAATCAGGCACATCCTTCCTTTCAACACTGCCAAGCATCTCATAACCACTCTTATCTTCTCTAAACTGGACTACTGTTCCAACATCCTCTTTTGTCTCCCCAACTACACTTTCTGTTCTCTCAACAAGATAATTTACTACCAGGACTCTCTTCAAAGTCCCTCACTGTATACCTATTTCCTTTTACCAGCACCAGGTTGGATGGCTGATGATGTAAAACAGGCCCAGATTTAAATTTCTTATATGGTTCATAAATCTATCCATAGTAAGGCACCACTATATCTATCCTTGTCTATCCAACTCTACAAGCCTCCTCATAGTCTCAGCTCTGCCTCCTCAACTACCCTTGTGGCACCTCGCCCTTCCTGTACTTCCTCTCACTTCCAGTCGTTTTCTCTTCTTCCTCCACTTGCACAGAATTCTCCTCTTCTGGACATCCGAGAAACAGTCCACATGGATTTGTTCATTTTCCCTTGCCTCTAACATACCTCTGTCCCTAACTTTATCTGCCTCACGCTAGCACTTTACCCATCATGGTCACATCCCGAGCACAGCTGGCTATACTGCCACCTGCACTTAAAAATGTCTAATGTAGATTGTCTGTAATCTAAGTATGTCCGCTTATGTATTATCCCTGGTGACTGTTCAATTTACTCTCTTCCCAACTTGTTCAGAATGTCCCTCAAACTCACCCCATTGTAAGAGGCTCATTTCTTCCTGTCTATTGTATGTTCTTTTTTTTTATCAAAAGAGCATTGTTCCTCCCTGTATATAAGTAAATAAATCTATAATGAAATTCCGTCATTTTGCTCACCCCTCGTGGTTAAACCAGCCCACCATATATGCTGATCCTGTCCAAGGGCACCAATATTCTTGAAAAAATCTTGTCTAGGATAGAAGGAATGAGGGGTATCCATGTGCCACTGAATCCCCTGGTTCTTGTGTTGGGTGACATACTCCAAGGCGCTTAATCATAATCAAGCCACACTATAAATCCTAATATCACTTGCCAACTGGGGCCAGCCTGACTTGGGCCCAATGCTTGAAATCACTGGAAGTTCCCATTCAGCTGATTTTGTGGGACACAGTTTAGGAAACTGCAGCATTAGAGAAAATGACTGCCATATTCTCTAATTGTTTCTCGAAATATATGCAGGTATCGATATCCAATTATCACGTGTAAGCAAAAACGATCATACACCCTCATTGGTAAAGTAATACTCTATGATACGAAGGTTTACATGCCACAAGGGAAAAGGGGATTAGGGAGTGAATGAAGTCCTGTTGGACAAGACCATGGTGCTCTCTTTAGGGACAAGACGATGCTATGCAACATGACATAGTCAAGCGCTTACAAGCTTGATGAGCCTTTCATTAGACATGATATAAATCACCATTAGTAATAATGTATGTGCTATTATTTTGGAATATGATAGTAATATTGCTCAATCGGTGGTGCTTTGTGCCAGAATTGAAGTGTGCGTTGCTCATAAAGTATTTTGAAAAAACAGGTTGTCTTTGCAAGGATTTTATTACAAAAAAGCATACACAATCAAAAACTATGCATGGGTATGTTTGGCATATGGTAGGTGGATTTACCACATGGCAAATCTGGCGATTGTTGGCGCTAAAACTGCAGATTTAAATCCAGCTTGTTTTTGGAGGCATGTCTTCCACCTTCCCTCCAAATTCATTATTTGGCGGAACAGGAAAAAAAGCATTAATTCCGTTACCCCTAAAAAAAGTGCCAGCAACCAAATGAGCACCCGTTTTGTCCCACACCAACAAATTTATGAGGCCCATTGAATGGCCATCTATAATAAGGAATAAAATATCCCCTACCATACATAAAAGATATATTGTAGGTCACCTTGGTGTTCTGTGGCCTTGTAAAGGAACTCAGCGTGCAGGTTTTTTCCTATTTGGTCTTAGCGGCGTGCAGCATCCTTATAATGTACAGCAGGGTATATATATATTACATAGCTGCGGTAGCGGCCCTGTAGTTATGGTTAAATTGCTAAACCCATAGGAACTTCGCTCCCCGTGGACGAATCTTCACCAAACTTTGCAAAAAAAGTATATGGTCCACTCTTAATTTCTTTTGTAAAAGTTTGGTAAGGTTTGGTCCAGGGGGAAAAAGTTATAGGGGGGGTACCAAAATTTCTTTTATTCCCATAGACTGAATGGAGAAAACATTTCTGTCGTGCCTACAGCCCAAACTGCTGGACGGATTTTCACCAAATTTGCAGCAGGAGCGGTGGCTTGGTCCCGAAAGAGTGCTTTTGTAAATTTGGTGTAAATCCTTCCAGAAGTCTTTTTTATAAGACCCAAAAAGTAGGTCTAAAAAAATATGTGATATCTATGTCGGCTCCGCGGACACATTTCCCTGTTCGAACCACAGACAGTACATCGATTGGATAATCGGCTTGCGTCATGTCCGTGGACACACTACGTGTTCTCTGATTGGTTGGGATGAGGTGTGAGGTGCGTCAAATTGTTTCGATGCGCCCGCCATATTGGATGCGAGGACATGCGCTGGAAGTGAGCATAAATGCAATTTTGGGGAGTGTGTTGGTGTGTATGAGTGCTTGGAGAGGGTGGGGCACTAAGAGATGGGTGAAATGCTGTATTTGTTTAGGTGGGAGAAGGTTGTGATATGTTCGTGGTGTCGGCAGACATAATAAACACTGGGCGTACTACTGGCTATTTTAGTTTAGTATGATGTTGGTTTTGGGTCGTTAGAAGAGCATTCAGTGAAGAGGGTAAGTATTGAAGAGTTTCTAAGTTGGTTGTAATTATTTTTTTTAGAATGTTTATTGAAGTGGATACATTTTTAAGGTGCATGTATTATGTTTTTGGGTTGTGGTCATTTGGTAGGTGTTTGTTTCTATGGGTGTGTCATGCTGCGGTGGTTGTGGCCAGGACCTAGGGTCGTGGGTGCATTGCCGAAGTGCCATAGACCTTTGGCCATGCACCCAAGACTCTAGGCCCTGGCTACAACCACCACAGCATAGAAAACCCATGTTACCAAAGATTTTGACTGTGGTATGTGGGCTGCTTAGGGGATATGTTTTTAAAAATGTGTGTACTGATTGGTAGAAGTGTAATAGTATTTATAGGACAGTGACATGATGTGTCTTAGTTTGTTTGTTGGATTGTGTTCAGAATGTTGGTATTGACGACCCTAGGCATTTTGGGTTGTATTTATTGGTGAGGTGTTGGTTTACATGGCTGTGTTATGTTGTGGTGGTGGTGAGTTTAATTATTCTATACTTAGTGTTTCTTTTGGTGAGGCTGTATGAAGAGTTTTGGCCAGGCCATGCAGTCAAGATTGTAGTGTTTGGCAACAAGTGCTGCAGCATAAGATACCCATGGAAGCAAACATACAGGATTATGGTGTATGGTGAGGTGTTTGCTTAAATGGGTTGTGGTGTTTGTGAGTCCAATCATTATATACTTACTGTTTGACGTCTTGTGTTTGTATGCAGTTTTTTCATGCAAATTACCAAGAGGGGTCCTGGGCGTCCCTCTGCTAGACATTAGTCCTGGTTCTGAGAGACTTACCCAGAGTCTTCATCTCACTATCTTCCACAGAGAAGAAATATCCCAAACATATCAGTCTTTGTCCTGCCATGGGGCAGTCCAGCACCGAAAAGCTAGGCAATTGTACTCTGAACAAGAGTACCAACAGCAACTCCAACCACTTGTTTCGGGTCTGGTTGGACCTCATCAGTAGGGTGGAACTGTGTCTCTCTATCAATAGTGACCATTCTGAGTGAAGGTCAGCGCCATTGAAATGTTGCTTCCGATGCTGAGGAAACCCACACTTTGTACCGAGTATAAGGTTCAATTGTTTTTCGACCTTGAAACAAAAGGAGGATTCCAAAAGGAATGTGTGAAGCGAGGGATGTAACACTGTCAAATATGATAAGGTTCACCATTCCAAAATTGGACAAAGGAATATGTAATTTCATTATATGAAAATTGGTTGACGTGAACGGAGTGTCTGCCTTATGCCGAGAGAATGGAAATGCCAAATAATATGTAAGTTTTACTTTCAACGAATTTTATAGACCAACGAGTCAACTTATCATTCGCCGACCGTTATTGCTGGCTTAGATTGTACTCGGTTGTTGTTTGTGTCATATTGCAACGATACACAAATACAATCTGTGCGTGTACTTGCCTTTGTGCCGGGCTCATGGGCAGTGTAGCATTGAGATGCGTGTAGTCCAGTAGTGGGTTCCCCCAGGTTCCACAAACGTGTAATTCAACGCTAATATTTAATTAAAATTCCGTGTATGTGTTCTTCTGCCCTTACGTTGCTCCCTGGTTGTAGCATCAACATCCGCATCCCATTTCGAATTGACCATATTGCATAGCACTAACCTTTGAAGTAAACTGAAGACTACTTTCCACGTTGTTTTGTCTGTGTTCTCATTGTTTCACATCCGTGTTCATCATTAGTTTTAAAACAGGGCCGAATTAATGGGTAAAATGATAAGCTCTACTAAAGATCGGGTACTGAGACACATTTCTGTTATTGTTTTTAAACAGCTACATCATACCTTTCTGCAATTGTCATCCATTCCAGATACCAAATGACAGGTTTTTCAACCGGCTGCTGCAGATACATGTGAAAGGCTGTATGACAATATCACTTTTTTGGGATGATCGCCACAGGCCGATATGCCCTTATGTGGTACCAGTGATAAGGAGCAATCTGACATCATTTACGGTGGCCTAGCGCCAAGCTGATACCAAAGACTTGCGATTCACAGCGCGTCCAATGCGCTTTTTATACTCAAAAGGAAAACTGCGTTACTCACGATAAACATTTGTGGATTGAAAACAAAGAAAAAAGTTACAATTTGCTTGAATATGGCAATCGCGGAATGTTCTCAGAGCATTTATTGTGAAATAAAAGTACTTTAAAAATTGCACAGTTTTGCTATTTCTTTTAAAAGTATGGTTTTATATTCAAAATTGGGACGCACTGTGTTGTAAGATGATGTGTGTTGATATTCTGGATTCTGCGTCAACTAACGTTATCATGTATGTGATGACTGGGTGTGTTTGGCTACACTGCCCAGTAACGTCCTGGAGATAGGCAGAGAATATCACTAGGTTTGGTGATGTCAGCCTCAGGGGCGAGGCTTATGCCGCCAGGACAGTCCACCTTGGGCGATGCGGCAACGGATAAGATTATCACAAGGCTTGCCCTGCTGCCTGATTTTGCATGTGCAAAAAAGAGGAAAACTATGGTAAGGTGCATAGAAAATGTTTGTACGATCGATCAACGTATGCTTAGAAACACATGCCCGAACCCTCTGGACAATAATATTTCTGAGGGCACTGTTCCTTTAATAGATCAATTTTTTGCTCCATTTGCTGAAGATGATTTTCTAAGGGTTCTGTTTCTGTATTATTTTTATTGTTTGTATGGTGTGCTTAAAAAAAAAATGGTAAGTACACATAAAGTAATGGGTAATAATTGGTTTATATAGAAAAGTGTAGTCTACCATTAGTATCACTGTTTTCACTCATTTCATCACAAGGAACATTTTCTTCCAGGCATTCCAAAGTACTAGACATTTCTGTGTAAAAAAAATTATATATTATTTTTACTGTACCTAATACAGAACCTTTATAAATATATAAAATAAATGTAGTGTACTCGCTAGTTTCTTGCTAGGTTTTGCTGTTACTGCTGCATATTTATTTTGTTTTAGTATATTGCATTTTGTTGTATATGTTATGTAATTGGACGGTTGGTGTCTTACATATAGTTTCCACTTCTTATTTATTATTGAATGTAATGGATTTATGTGCTGCTTTTTGAACATGTTCAGTGTTTCTATTGCATGATACAACAATGTAAGCTACCCCCTGAGTTTTTAGGATAGTGTTGATGTTGACCGTGTCCGTTCGTGACCATACGCAGGTAGCTGGTTCAGTATGTTCTATGTTCTTTCTATGTATATAAACTAAGGGAATCCTAGTAAAAATGTATCAAATTTATATTATCTATATCTATTTTAAGGGAAAAATCTTTGTTACAGGAACATTATGGTTAAGTTGTGCTACTAAAAACATATGAAATTCAGTAAAAAACATTGCTAAAGGGACATTATGGTTAAGTTGCGCTACTAAAAACCTATGAAATTCAGCGAAAAAAACATTGTTAAAGAGATGTTATGGTTCCAAGTAAAACCAAAAAACCCCTGAAATTCGCAGGTTATGGTAACCTAAGCAACCATAACTCGCGCCACCACCGTCCAATGCTAAGACTAACACCCAGGACATCAAAGATGACATCACAAACTAGATTTTTCAATTTTTCCCAAAGCGCACAGCCCAAAGCGTGTTGACTCTTGATCCATGCCTGGTTTGGGGTTATTGAAGTCAGTATTTTTTTATTTATATTGGACGGAGAAGGGGTTGCTCCTTTCCCAAAAATAGATAGAGATATTCAGGGGATCTACCCAAAACCGGGATTTTTTTAGAAATGAAACGACCGCCATCTTGTTTTTCTCTCAATGGAAGCGATATCTGCGGCTACACCCGAGGATATGTGAAAATGAAATGCAGGAAAAAAGCTATTTGCAGGTCAAAAAAGATGCAAATGCGCCATCAGGGTGGAGGTGTGGGGCAGGGTGGCTAGAGAGCACCAAGAGAAATTTGGAAGTTGAATGGGGCCTAGGAGAGGGTCTAGGGATCGAGATTGCAACACAAAGCTTCCTGTAGCCATGGCTATAGCTGCAAATATCTGAAATCAAACTGCGTCATCGTCATAGAAGCAGCATATGTTGTGGCGGGAACGGAGAGGGCAGGAGAGGTGAGGAGGCCATCCGGGGAGTGGGGGGAGCAGGCACAGATAAGGGGCACTTGGAAGGGCAAGAAAGCATTCTTTTCTGATGTTTTGAGCATATTCGCATCTACAAAGGACTACCGATAGCCGAGGTTATGTGTAGATCAGTACCCGCAGTTAAATGTTTTTTTTTTAAAGATATTTTTACAGCTATAATGATGGGCGAAAAATCACTGTCCGTGGCCAAAGGCCAAATGCCAGTGATTTGATTGCCATCCAGGTCTTCCATCCATGCAGTAACCATGACAAAAGCTTCAAAGTGCGGAAGGCGCCAGCCTCCTTAGGCCATGTTGCCCGATACATGAGCGAAAGTTACAAGACCACTTAGAGGAATGGCCCAGCCTTTTCCTTGCTTTGAAGATAAACTGTGCTACTGTCAGTCCTTGAACGTTTTGCACTATGAGACAATTTTTGGCCTTTTGCTGAATTGCATTCTGGTATTTGTAGTCTCCAAGTCAATAATACAACATAAACCAAATCGATATTTTACAGCAACAGTGGGTTTCCCATACCTGCATTAACTGGGACAAACTCTGCTTAGCTTCAAAGTGAGGAAGTGGTCAGCCCCGTAAGGCCATGTTTCCTAATATATGAGCCCATCTTTCAAGAACATTTAGAGAAACGTGGCCTAAGGGGACTGGTTCCTTCCTCACTTTGAATCCCCTTTTGTTTTTTTGAGGTTTGTAAGCCTGCTCAAGTATTTGGAGACCAGGATTTTACTCAAGTTGTCATGCTCCCAGTGCAGACACTTACCCACAAGACCACAAGTACTTGTTTCATATTGGAATGTTGTTTTCCATTGAATATTTCACTACAGATTGCTGGGTTTAAAAACATTTTTTAAAGTCTAATGCTATGTTGTCTTCCACACCTTCTTGTAAGGAGACGGTCAATTGAACTACATTTGTATACTTCACTTTAAATATATGGTCACTTACTGTACGCATATTCATGGGTGCAGGCTTTTGATTTTCGCTAAGGGGGAAAAGTGCCTCCGCATATATTATTCTTGCAACTGATCATTTGGTACCCTTTTACGTGCTGCTTAAATGTGGTTAGCGGGGGTCATGCAATGTATCACAACAGTCACCAAGAGACCAGACATAAAACAAGGAGCTTGTAGCAAGCTGCTTAACCAAATAATTTTATCTCACTACGCATTGACTAAAAACATTGTGAGTTCTCATAGCTGGCAATTGTATATACATAATAAAAAAATAGTTATATTTCAAGCTACAGTGGGTTTCCCATCCATGTGGTAACTGGGATCGACCCTGCTTAGTTTGAAAGAGAGGAAAGTCTAGCCCCTTCAGGCCATGTTGCCTAATAATTAAGCATACCTTACAAGACCACTTAGACCAGCATGGCCTGAACAGGCCGGATCCTTCCTCTCTTTCAAGCTGGGCATATCTTATTTTTGAAGCTGGTTATTTTTTTCCCTTTTACATGCTGCTTAAATGCGGTTAGTTGGGGCTGTGCGATGTATCATAACAGTCACCAAGAGACTGGTGATAAAAAAGTGGTTTGAAGCACGCTGCTTAACCAAAGTGTGTGATCCTCGGCAAATAATTTAATCGCACAGGGCATTAACTAAAAACATTTCAGAATTTCAGGGGTTTTTTAGCATTAAGATCTCACCTTAAATCCCTGCAACTAACATTTTATCCTTGAATATATATTTATATTCAATGATAAAACATTGTTAAAGGGACATTATGGTTAAAAGTAAAACCGAAATACCTCAGAAATTTCCTTTCAAGGACATTGGATCATTAAAAGACCTAGATAGCACGTGCACCAGAAAGCACAGGGCAGCCCTACGCCCCTTTTTAATTTCATATTTGTAACACTCCCTCAATGCCTACTTTCAAACAGTCACACATCCATCCACCATTCTCTTCCAAAAACTGTACTTATAACTCTATGACCGTATTAAGCTTCCACACACCAACTGCCACTTTACAATCTTCTACACATCTTTTGAATGTGCATTTCGGATGCCAAGGTGGGACGCCACTGGCTAACTATTGGAGGAGAGGAGTCCCAAGGGTCGGATGCATCTGAACCGTAAAAGATTTGTCTGTCAATTTAAAAGGTTTTTATAAGTGAAAATGTTTCATGGTGTTACATCACTGTATATAAGTTATTAATAATTCCTCTTTTCATATATATGAAAGAACTATAAAACACCTTTAAGAAACATATTTTTTGCAACACATACTTTTTTCTGTCGTTATCGGCAGCACATGCTGGGGATGGAAATCATTGTTCAACTGCCTACGGCATAAGGTTCCACCATGACCCCAGTCAAACCAAACCACCCTTATAATTCACTGCACTTACACTGAATCCTAGCACAGTGTATACTATACCCTAATAATGTAACCAACGGCCAGGGATTACGGCTTGCAGCCATGGCCGGTCTCCAAATCCATGGGTCATGGGCTTCAGCCAAATGTATAATACTAGTGTTTCTACTTACATTCTTACACTTTGGAAAAATAAGACACAAGACATATTTCCAAAAACATGTTTTTATGTCCTTGCTAAAGCTAGTCACGCAAGTTTGGTGTAATCTAGTCCACCACTGCAGGCTGTTACCGCAAGCATAATATTTTTTCCCATTCAAAGCTACTACTTTGCCCATGCCGCATGCCCCATAAGCAAATTACAGTACACATTTCCACTTGATGACAGCCAGGCCCATTGCCCAGACACCAATGTTATATCACTGTTTTGTGTATTTACATTTTCACAATTTCGAAACAATAAAATATAGGACATATCTGCTAAAGTTGATTTAAAGTTCTTGCTGACCCTCCTCGTGCATATTTGCTGCAATCCCATCCAGCATTTCAACCTGTACCCACATGCAGATTTTCTTTCCCCATCCAAACCTATCCCAATTTTGAAAAACTTTACAACATAGCCAGTACCTGGTGCCCATGCCCACTTTAACCCCATTGCTAGTCCCTTGTGGTCATGGCCACTAGCCAGATTGTCCTAGTCATCGCCTTAGACCATGACCCGGACAATCTCGCCACTTCCCATGGCCACAGGCTATACCTCAGTCACGAAAGGTATATC
This sequence comes from Ambystoma mexicanum, assembly GCF_040938575.1. NCBI lineage: Eukaryota > Metazoa > Chordata > Amphibia > Caudata > Ambystomatidae > Ambystoma > Ambystoma mexicanum. The sequence goes on along the minus strand of NC_090937.1, from coordinate 1,550,432,977 downwards.
ACTTTTTTTTGCACCTACATTATGACACTTTAAAAAAAATAAAACAGGGACTCATTTGCAAAACCATGCTTTCAGGTCCTTGCCAATGCACCTTGCACGTGTTTGCTGCAAATCCGCCCATGTTTTATTTTTTGAAAAGTGACAAAATGTACATAAATAAAAAAGTCAGGTAAGCTAGCCTCGACTTGACGAAAACCATTCAGACTTTGAACAAACATTTAAGGTAGGGTCTAAAATCTTTCAGAAAATATTTCTGCAAATTTGTCATATGGCAACAAAGTTATAAACCATCCAAAAACGTTGAGACATCCCCCTAATTTTACCCCCTCTTGAAAAAAATCCCACCAAAACTTGCAGAAACATTCATATCTAAGTCTAAAATCGGTTTTTAAAACATTTCTCCAGATATGTCAAATGACACCACATGTATAAGCCTTTAAAATATTTTGGGACCCCCCCCACTTATTTTGTTAACTCTTGGCAAAACAGCACCACACTTCGCAGAATCATTCAGTGACAGGTCTAGAATGATATTCCAAAATTTCATGCAGTTTCATTGAGTGGCACCAACCCTTTAATGCAGAAAAAGGCATAGATGCACCTGAACATCAACTATTTGCGAACGTCATAGAAGTTCTATGGACATCAGGACTGTTCACGGACGTCGACGTTGAAAAAGCACTTTTTTTTTAAACTCTTTATGGCCATATCCCATCCCAACCTCATCATCCCTCACCTCCCCAGAGATTATTTCATTAGTTTGACAACTGCAATTTTGTGTTTTTTAATATGTTTTTACAGTGCTGTCTGCCTCCATCCTGGCGGCCGTTGACAAGCATCCGAGGCACCTCACGTTTTTTATTGACCAATCAGCAGGCGCGTCCGATGTGCGCGGACATCACGTCACCCTCTACACCAATCAGATGTCCATCCGCGGACCGAACAGGGAAATGAGTCCACAGACCCAACCCAGATATCTCAAGTTTTTTTCACTACTGGACGGATGTATACCAAATTTACAAAAGCACACATTCGGGACCAAGCCATTGCACTTGCTGCAAATTTGGTGAAAATCTGTCCAACGGTTTGGGCTGTAGGCATTAGCACATTTTCTTTCCATTACGTCTATGGGAAAAAACACACATTTTGGGACCCCTCCTATAACTTTGCTCCCCCACCCCCGCACGAAACCTCACATAACTTCGCACAATCTGACGGGGCCATATACATTTTTTGTAATGTTTTGTGAGGATTGTCCAGGTGAGGAAAGTTATAAGCCGCCCAAAAAGTGCTCTTCCCATTGTTTGAGCAACTTAACCATAACTACAGGGCCGCTGCTGCGGCCCTATAATATATATATATATATATATATATATATATATATATATATATATATATATATATATATATATATATATATATAGTGTGTGATATGCTTGGTAGACTTTTGTACACCAACAACTAGTAGTGAGGGCTACTAAGTGGCGCTGTGGCATGCGTAACTTTGCTGAAATGGCTTATTCTGCTTCTGCATTCCAGATGAAAGTGATTCATTAAACTTTTATAAGGCCACCATAACTTTGCTGGTGTTTTCTAAACATGCCCCTACCACAGGGATGTCCAACTATACTGCACCAATGATTGCTAATAAGGAAGAAATTCAAATGTAGTTGTCTACATACTTGATAGCTGTCTTTCTTGAGTTGATGAAACTATAACTAAAAGGGCACTTCCTTATCAGATAAAGACAACTTGCTGGAGCGAAAAGCTTGCCTTTAAGCACGTTTGAATACCCATAATGCATTGCTCATGTGGCTCTCAACTGGAGGTGAACTTTCAGTGATGGTTACTAGGCGGTGCCATGGCAGGTGTAACTTAGTTGAAATGGCTTATTCAACTTTCTTATCCCAATGCACATTACTTACAGACATAACTTAGTGCACCTAACAGACTCAGGCCATATCCGTCTTCTATCAACAACCATTCAGTCTATTGTTTCCCTTCACAATCTGAGGGCTGCCCATACAAGTAACCAGCCAGGTCTGAATTGTAGAGGATGAGTCAAGTACCCCCACCAAAAGCTCCGACCCCATGTTGCCCATATGTTGGGAGCCAGAAATTGAGACATGTGCAGTACCAGTGAGGATGCCTGTACCACAGAGAATCCTGAAACAAGTATCCATTGAGAAAAGTCTAAATTCATTCACAAAGAAATAATGGCCTTTTGGAGGTTTGAAAGAAGACTGGTGATGTCATGCGGAGCAGAGCTGAATGCACCCAGAAGAGATGCACAAGGTAAAAGAACATAGACATTCTATAGGATCTGGAGAGGAGGTGGTAAAGATGAGCAACATTTCGGGCTCGAGATGAAGATGCTCATGCTGCAGAAACACTGAAGAAAATGCAAAATCAGTTTACATTTGTACAGAGTCAGTAGACAAAGTGATCTTAAGGCTGGCTATGTAGTGAGTAGTTGTGGTGATGCTCCAATGTATAATACATAGGATTGTATAGAACCTGGATATTCCACGATGCACTTTAAGCAAAGCTTGAAGCCCCGTGATTGGAAAGGGTTTTCAGTACGGCACAGTTGGAAAATAACTGATGGTGGAGGAGAAATACAAGAAAGGCTTGGCAGGCCCAGCACCAAGAAGTCGACGCCACCGTGAGCCTTGTTGTCCATCCAGTAGTTACATGAATGTGAGAAAGAAACAAACTTCTGTTTAAGGTGGAATGGAAAAACACTGAAATCATCAAGCATTCATCATTTAATACTATTAAATGCAGTGAAGAGCTTGAAAATGCAGTCTCCAAGACACATGGTCTGATCAAAATAGACTTTGGGTCAAGTTGCACTGAACCCAAGAAGATACTCCCTTTTATTCTCAGGCACAGAGAGCTTCTGCAAGGCTAAGTTCAAAGCCTTAATTGACTGGCAGACTGCAAGAGTGATGATAGATGTTGGGCTAATTCTGATGATCAGGCCGACCCTCACTGCACCTGGGGTGGTAGCCTCCATGCTGCTAGCATGTGGAATATTCCAGAAGGGTACAAGAGTGCCAAACCAATTGTAGAGGGCCACATATCAAAGAGCCCTATAGTTTGTGTAACCAATAAAGTGTTGAGTATTAGTGTGACACGGAAGATGACTTGCACTTGGGATGGGGTTACTTGCCCACCTGACAGTAGAGACCCAATCCTTTCCCCCGTCAGTATGGAACATATACTTAGATGGTCCCTGTAAGCTTATCCCACTCCCAAGTAGGTTTTTGTAGTTTGCCATGTAGTGTGAGGTCACAGATGATGTGTTTTGACTATAAGAGTTTTTTTTTATAATATGCGCTGAGAGAAATCGAGAAAACTTCCATTGATGCCCGTTGTAATGTGGGATGTATTTACCCATGCATCCGAGCCCTACCTCAAAACTGTGCAGTACTGACATGGAAAACATCATGATGGCCAGAGCTTCCCAGAAAATGCACAGGGAAATGCATGAAGAATAGGCTGCCACTCTTTTTTGCCGATGTTATGGGCACAGAAGGGCACTGCCTAAAACCACCATTGGACTACCCGCACAGTAGTCTGAAACCATTGGGAATGGCAATGCTGATTGCCAAAAGCCACTTAGAATTGTGGGGAATTCATTTTTCTTGAATGTCAAATATGGCAAAATCATGGGCACAGAATTACTTTACTTCAGAAACACACCAATGCCATGTCCTGAACATGGACAATATACTCCATGTAATATCACTTGCTGAAATGAATCAATCTAAAAAAAATCCCATGGAGGGATGCAGTAACCGCAAAATCCTGAGGGTGGCGCTGGCGGTCTAAACTCTGACAGGAGAGCTGTCTTGCAAAACTGTCTAGTGCAAAGAAAGGGGTCTCATTTCATCAAAAGTTCAAAGGGGTTGCCTGTCCTGAGAACTCTTGACACTTCAGAACTCAACACAAGAAGCCAGGAAATCACAGGGTTCTGTTAATTAAATGCAAAGTGGCTCCCTGGCCTCCTGATGTCAGCTTCCCAGAGACCACACAATGGCCCCTCTCCTCTGAAAGGAATATGTTGATTTTTACTGTTTTACTGTCAACAAAGGCCTGCCTGCCAGAAGACATGTGACTGACCCACCCAAGTCTTGGAGGCGGACTCCAACACTCTGAGGACTGAATTGAAAGTAAAATATATATTTTACAAAAACACTGATAACTCTTTGTAATCAAATGACAGAAATGTATAACTTTGAGACTTAATTTAAAAAATGTACCTTTAATTCATGCCCCAACTCCAAATTGTGGGATATTCTGGGACAAAACCCTGCTGTTTATTAATATTGCAGACTCCCTGTTTCAGCTAGACAAACGAAAATGCATTGGTATGTGGGTAGATATGTGAGGAACAGTTGTATAAAATTTAATGAAGATCCAATGTTGTTTAGCACATTAAAAAGTGCTAAAAGTTGCCATTTTTGAATGCAAGCTCTTAGAAACAGCAGATTTGGGACAGAGTATACCTCATGTGATATGTGACATGGGTATGTAATTTCAAACAACTGTGTAACTGTGAAATATGTATTTTGATCATATATAGATTTGGGTGCACAGATGACAGGGGAGTTTTTTCAAGAGATCATAAATGGCTGACATCACTCTGACACAACTTAGCTCCCCCAATCAGGGGAGAAATGAAAGCTGGACCAATGACAAGTGAGAGGGGCAAGTTTAGTTATGACCAACACACACACCCACTTGCAGAACATATAAATGGACCACTGAAACTTAGGTAGAGACATTCATTTCCATCTGCAGCGGGACGCTCTGCCGGAAAAATCCATACTTACCTCCATCAACCTTTTAAGGAGCCAACACTTAGACTCCAAGATAAACAGAGACTACAGAACCTTAACCAAAAAGGCCACTGCCAGCAAGAGTATTTGTCAACAGGCCTGAAAATATTTTTGCAACTGAACTCTTCAGACAGCCGGCTGACGCCGTCTGAATTTTGCCAAGAACTTTTGCAAGAACCCGGTGACAGAAATATCCAAAGAGAAGGCAGGACCCGACCCAGAGAACCGGTGTCTAGCAGAGACCAGGCCATTGTATCCAGAGTGCTGACCCCGATGCTGTGAGCAGTTCCAGAGGCCAGGCGCTGTGAGCGGAACTCGGGAAGACCTGACCAGACTGAAGTCCGTGACCAAGTCGCTTTCCGGTTCAAAATCTCTTGTGAGTACTCAGCAAAACTCAGAACACATCTCTTAGTTAAAATCATATAATTCAATCCATTTTTCATCTAAGTAGAACTGCAGCTTAGCAATTGTGTTATTCTGCCATCATTTTTAAAGCTGAAAAAGTGTTGCGTTTAAAATTTGCAAAACCAAAAACGACCTTCACTAAATCGCTCATATCTCCGCGACCGTTTGTCTTAGAGACTTGCAGTAACTTTCATCTGAAAGCCTAGAATCTTAGCTTTTAATCGCACCAAGAACCACATTCCTACCCCTTAAAGTTTTACCGCAGTCGCGGAACACGCATTCGCGAATTTTGCCGCGATTTGCAAATTTCTTCACATGTAAAAATCTGCTGCTGCTTGCCTTCCATTTGCCAGAAATTCGTTTAACCTGCTAATCATCCCTGAATCATTGCTAGTGTGAGACTGGACTAATATTAACTAGATACCACTCACCCTGAACTTCTAGAGGGAATTAAAAGCAAATTTAGCATATTTTTCACTTCATTGCCAGCACATATAAAAGCATTGGGCCTGTGTTTTCAACTTCTGTAGTCTAAGTTGCTGGGGTGAACTGAATCGCATTTAATTGTATTTCTGAGAACTGTGTGCCTTCCTTCCATTTCCTTGCATTGCATAAAAGGGGGGGGTGAATTGTCCAAGAAAGTGATTACATTGTCTTTTGCTGAAATCCTATCAAGTTATGTTCTTTACTGCATTTCATTCCACATTGCATCCATTTGAAACTATAAAAGTATTGTTGCTATCTTATCCATTTCATGTCAACTCCTTAGTGATTATCAAGAAGTGTGCTAGTGCCAGATTCTCTGTTGTTAATCTTTATCATACCAGATTAAGTGTGGTATCCAATTATTAATTTATTATAAAGCGTGATATAATATATATTGTTTAAGTTATCAAATAAACCTTTAAACTTGCAAAACAGAACTACTTCTTGGCTCAGTGGGGTCAGGGGGATTCCAAGGGAGGGGTGTTATATAGGGGTAGTCATCCAGAACGCATGAACTGGACATAAAGATATATCAATAAGGGTTTTCATTCAGTATTCTAGACTAGGCGTTGACTTGGCTGTAGTGCTGAATTGAATCCTCTTACAGTAACTCCCGGTTTTAGACAATTGCAAATAAAACATACCAAGTTTTGCCAACTTCCCGAGTCGGTTTGATCATTGATGTTTGAGTCAATTCTGCATCCCCATCTATCTCTGCTACCTCGTCTTAAAGGGCCCCAGGTCTATGGGTTCACGTGGTAGCAGAGGTAGGATGGTTCAAGATCCGTTGACCTGTAGGCTTTTAAGGGTCTCAGAAATATCGGATGTCCTCCGCCAGTTAGCTGGAGGACTGCAAGGCTTCCTGTGGATAGCAGGTGAAAACCCGGATCTTGCAAGACAAACGAAGCAGGTAGGACTGGTCCCTCTTTCACTGAATTCCCATCCCTGTTTCTACAGGCAGCTAGGCGGACCGAAGGCTAAGGTGGCTGGTTGAGGAGGAGATGATCCTGAGGGTCAGGAGTTGAAAAGCAAATGGTGAGTAGATTGAGAAAGGAGGCAAAAATAATTGTGTATTAAGTGGGGAAAGTGATAATGGAGAGTAACTGAGGGTTGGTGGGGTATTTGAGTTAATGCTGAATGTGTTAAATGGACAAGGAGCGATCCATAAAATAAGCCCAGAATCCTAAGTGCAGGGACGTCTAGTAGGAGTTGTTTTAAAATCCAAGTGGATATATCTAGGCTACAAACAGATAGATCTGTTAAAGAAAACAATTCACCCTCCAATCTGAATCATTTAAGGGGCGAGAGTTGCCACGAGGAGCATTGGCAGAGGTATATGTGAGCCGGCCAATCTTTCTGTTTTTATATTATATGCATTATATGTGTTAGGGAAATGATGAAATGTCAAACAGCGACAGCCAATAGATTGTGGTAAAAGCCTGAGAGTAGATTATTTATTTATTTAGTTGTCAAAGGTATTGACTGAACAGGTAGACTGAAATAAAGTGAGACATAAAGGTTTGGAGCTTCGACGATTGGTGCATGCTCATATTTCGTTATTTTTCTGAAAAGTATATTTTGTATAAAATAATGGTAAGTATTGACAGTCAAGTGTGACTAGTCATTTTGGAGAATGTTACTCCGCTCATGTACTTGTGCAAACAGCTGCCAAAACATGCACCCAAGCTTAAGCAATATAGTGCACAATGTGTTAAAGGCACTGCAGATAAAATGTTCAGGCCAGGGCCACAAGGGGGTTCACTGTCAAAGACAATTTTGCAACACAAGACCACATACCTGCACGTTGCATACATGGGAAAGAAATTGGAAAAACGGTTCGCTAGCGTAGAGCTTTAGAAAATGTACCAGGAGGAATGGGAAGACCCACCGCCTGAAGACTGGATGCTTAACCAGTATAAAGAGGGGGGTGTTGAGCCTTCTGCTCCCCCTACCGCGCCTGAACTAAATGACACTAGCACGAAAGACGAGGGAGTGTATCCATTAAGGAATCTTACAGCAGCGGCAAGATACAGTAATCCCACACATGAGCCGCCTACGTATAGTAGTGACGAGAGTCCAGAAAAAACTCCAGAAAGGGATGTGATCTCTAAAGTCCGATGGGACAAAGAGAGAAGTGAAAGACCAAGTATGACTTTAGATATATAACGATAAATTAAGAGATGGAAAGGAGAAAAGGAGAAAGCTGACGAGACAGCGCTCATACAGAATGAATGGATGGGCGGTCAGATATTGCTCAAACTTGATAGGAAGAGCATCAAGGAAGTACGGCAAGGGGAAGATCAAGAAGAGAAAGATAAAAAAGACAGGGAACAAGAGAAATGATTAAAAGAAGACAAGTCTAAAAGAAGAGTATACTATGAACGAGGAAGAAGAGAAATTGAGAGATAAAATAATGCAAAGACGCAGAGACGAAGAGATGACGAGGTGCATAGGGCAAATAAAACAAGGGAAGCGAAAAGACAGGAAGAGCAAAGGATTTTACAAACCATTCTCAGCTGTAATTCTTTTATTTCACTTCCTGCAAATTCTAGAAACTGTATTCGGTCCCAGATAGAATTTTCTGATCTGTTACACACTCTCTTTTTTCATAGTCTATATGAATATTACTATTTTTTATATTATTATGGTATTTATTGAGCTTGGACTTAGCTTTGAGAAGCAACAGAGCGCTTTATAGAGATATACAACAGTACAGATACATAACAAAGCGCTTTACAGAGGTACACTGCAGTACAGATGCATAACGGAGTGCTTTACAGAGGTAACAACAGAACAGATATTCACAGGGGTAGTATACAGAGGGGCACATAGGTGGGGTACAACTGTACTGGGGGGCAAGGAGGAGAGGGGCGGTTGCCATCTAGCGAGTCAGGTGGCACGATGGCCGACGTGATGGCCTAGGTCTTGAGGAGAATGGATGTTAGCTAAGAATTGATGCAGTCACACTGTGTGAGACTGCACAACACTTATCTGCTTGGTATTAGGTAACCCACCTTTTGGTATAGGTCTGCACTATACAAGTTGGTAGTGTGACTGTGTAGCCATGCCTATCCCAAAAGGGGTAAATGTGAGTTGTAGAGCTGTGCAAATGAAATCCGTAGATACAAGTAGCCAAGTAACACTTATACTCAAGGTTTCAGTTAGAAATAGGTTGTATTTAATTAACATACATTTTTAAATAAGCATTCTTTAAAATAGACAATTCATTGTAACAATGTAAATATACTTTAAAATTACTTTTCAGAATCAGAACAAGTTAGTGGATGATCTTTGGATATGCTTCTTAAGCAATTCCTACACCCGATGGTGACTTCATTCACAAGGACAGTAAGGCATTTATATATCTGACTAGTATACTTTGCAGATTCTGATGTTGCAGAAAGGAAAGATTAGGGAAGGAAAAAGGTTAAACAGGTTCTCAGTATATGTGAGGACAACTAAATCTTCCAATTAAATCTAGATAAGCCTTTTCCAGCAGTAACATTATCCAACAAGCTACCACCTATGAGGGACAAACAATATCAAAGTCAATAGACTAGAAGAGTCTTCAGGGAGTCAGGACAGCCAAAGTCATTTGGGACACAGTCTATGGATCTGATGCACTTCTTAGATCAGGGTCTTGCACAAGGTTAGAGAGAGTGTTAGAAAAATCATGTTCAGGCTCACAAGCTGTGAGAAGAGATTTGAAATGAACTCTAAAAGGTAAACCATTTTTTTAATTTGTTTTATTAAAATGATTTAGTTTGAAATCAAACTTTACATTTTCTTTACTTTACAAATTACTTTATCACATTTAGATCAAACACAAGTCAAATATCAATGTTTCTCAGTTTCTGAGTTAATTATCATTTCCTTTCTTTTTCCTTTTCTTTTTTTCTTCCGGCTCTCCTCATTTGTCATTGCTCAGGTTTAGTGAGTCCCTAAATTGAATGATTTGCATGATCGATAACTTGTCATGTCCCATCATAATATACGCCCGGCATTCATTATTATCCATATTTCTGCTTGTTTGCAGAAGCATCTTGGCAAATATCTGCTGTTTGTCAGTCAGTCCATTATAATTCATAATCAAATGTAATGGCTATTCAGATTGTTTATCGTAGTTGCAAAATCAACACACATTCTGTTGTTTTCCGATTTGCTGAGTCTGCGCCTTGTAATTTTAAGAATGTGTCCCTTAATTGTCGATCCGGGATTTGTTTTAAATATTGAGGTAATTCATTCAATGCTCTAACATCAAGACCTGAATGTATGTCCATTTTATATTCTGATGTGGTTTGTTGTGTATTTATACAATCGTTTCTTTTTATTTTCAATTTCAGTTTCTGATGCCTATTTATGAGCAGATCGTCTGTGGTTGCTGAGTTTGTTTGCAAAATAATTTGCAGGCATTTATCACTTTCACATTTATTGCTGTTGGATTTTCATGCACTATCTTAATCGAAGGAACATTCTCATTTGTCAAGCTTTTTCTATAAAGATCCAAATATTTACACTGAACTATGGTAGCTAAAGATTGTAACCCCAGCTCGAATCTGATTCTTGGCATTGGATACGATTTGGGCAGCCCGAGGACTTTCCTCCAAAATATGGCTTCTAGCTTCATCCATAGTAGCTTTGAGATGTTTAACATTGTTTCCCTACCATAAGTTAAAATAAGTGTTAATTTAAAAAAATAAAAAGTCCATACTGGTATGAAAGAAAATGTGCCATATTTTTATGGATAGCTAAACCTTGACACGCAAGAGATGCAGCTTTGATTTTTAAATGTTCCACCAATTGGATATCCATTATAGATTGATTGATCCATATTCCTAGATATTTTACTGTTCTAACTGGTTGAAATCTCTCTCCTTTAATAAATATCTTCAAAGGTCTTTTCACTGGATTTGCTTGTGATGTGAGGGCCATCATTCAGTTTTCTTGATATTGATTTTTAAGTTATTGGCTTCTGTATATTGAGGGAAAGCCGGCATTCTTTGTTGTAACCCATTTTGAGTTTTGTCAAAGAAGACAACAACATCCGCAAATAAAATATGCAGATATTTCTATATAATTAAACACGGGCCGATTAGCCACCTTTGCTACATCCGTTCTTTGAAGGTCCTATATGTAAAGAACAAAAAGTGTTGCTGCAAAGGGGCAGCCTTGCTTCAATCCATTCTCCGTTGGCATAGCTTCGGACATCAAAACATCTAATGATAGTCGGATCTTAATAGATATTTGGGAGTATACATTGCTGTTGATTCCAGCCACTGTATCTTGTTACACTCAGAATGCCAATGTATTACACTTAGGTACTGCAAATATTTTGAATACTGCTGTATTTTAGGTGCTGCAAAGGTTTTGAATCTGGCAATATTTTAGGTACTGCATATGTTTTGAAATCTTTTACATCATATGTACTGGTCATTATTTGAATCCTGCTGTATTTTAGGTACTGCTCACATTTGGAACTCTGGTAAATATTATGTACTGCTCATGTTTTGAATCCTGCTGCACTTTAGGTACTGCACATGTTTTGAATTCTGATGCATCTTAGTGCACAGGTTTTGAATCCTGCTGAATTTTAGGTACTGCACATGCATTGAATCTGGCTGAATTTTAGGCACTGCATATGTTTTGAATTCTGGTAAATCTTGGATACTTCTCATGTTTTGAATTCTGCTGCATTTATTACTTACTGCTCATGTTGTTGACTCTTGTACATGTTATGTACAGCTCATGTTTTGAATCCTGCTGCATTTTAGGTACTGCACATATTTTGAATCTGGCTGCATTTTAGGCACATGTTTTGAATTCTGGTACATCTTGGGTGCTGCACATGTTTTGAATACTGCTGCATTTTGGGTACTGCACATATGTTGAGTTCTCATACATCTTGGGTACTGCACATGTTTTGAATCTGGCTGCAATTTAGATACTGGACATACTTTGAATCTGGCTGCATTTTAGAAGATGCACATGATTTGTATTCAGTAACTTCATCACAAACCATTAGCATTCTAAAGTGGGATTTTGGATGCAGTCATGAGAGGTGATTATCCCTGCAAGCAAGCATTGGCTGAAGCAGCCTTTGCGATTGAGAAATCTGCTAGTATAACTATGGGATGCACAGTTACATCATGTGGTGGGCATGCCTTGTTTGCCATACTTGAAAAGCCCAGAAGCACATTGACCACACAGAGAGCCTCTGGTTATGAAGTAATTATATCAAACACATCGATTAAAATTGTCAAGTGCTGAGTGGTAAATCCAGCCAGATTTATAGCAGAAACAGTAAAGGAAAGCGATAACATGATTGTTTCCACTAAGTATAATGGGTACTATAATGAAATACCACATGTCCAGGAAAATGCCCGAGTCATTGTCAATTGACCAAAGCATTGACAAACGATACAGCAGGACAGCAGTAGTGAGACTTTGAGGCTGTGAAAAGTGTGATATTGCCCACACATTTCTCAGCACAAGCAGCATAATTAGTAGTGCTTATTTTGGCCCTTGAAGTGCATGAAGAAGAGGCAATAACGGTGTATTATTATTACGCCTATGTGACGGCAACATTAAATTCAGGACTGTCCCGTTGGAAGAGGAGGGGCTTCCTACAAGCAGACAGCACATCAGTGCAACATGCGCCACTACTGGACAGGCTCATAGAGGCACTCCATCTCCCATCAACCATCACTGTGGTGAAGTGTGCAGCACACACCAGAGGTGTGGTCCAGATTTGTCGTGGTAACAAGGCCGCTGATCTAGAAGCAAAAAGAGCAGCATATTTTCCCGGAAAATCTGAAATTGCTACTGCACCAAACAAATACACATGTGTATGCAACATGGTGATAAAGGATGGTTTTAGTACTCTACCCATAGCACAAACACGTGAACTACAGGGAAGAGAACCACCAAAGGAACAAACCTTTTAAAAAAGAAGGGGGTGTTCATTGTCCCCAAACAAATGCAATGTGGAGGCATGACATCACTGGGAAACCAGTCATACCCCTACAGCTGCTTACAGTAGCACTAGACCAATTGCATTATCACGCCCCTAGAGTTGCTTACAGTAGCACTAGAACAATTGCATTATCCAGCCCACACATGAAGAGAGTGTCTTACAGTGCTAATTTTGGAGGATTGGTTTATCCCGAATTTGGCACAACACGTTGCTTGTTTTGTTGTAAATTGTTTAATGCGCTAGAGGTTTACAGCTGGACACACTCTGCAAACAGTGAGAGGAGTAATACCCATCCTACTGGAACATGTCAGCATTTGCATATCGACTATATAGATATGCTCTAGATTTTTAACAGCTATAGATACATGCCAGTAGTCGTATGTGTCATGCACCCCCCTTGGAAGTGCTGGCAGAGATGGAAGTACTCCTAAAATGGCTTCCTATGGTGCCATTCTGATGGTCTAGCTTTTTCAACATGGCCGTCTTTCCCATATTACTGTGCAATGAAGGTTGTTTCCTTGCGTTGTATCTCTCTTTTGCTGAAGCGCTGCCGGTTCCTGTGTTAACAGCGTTCTAGCATTCCTTTGACTTTCCTCCTTTGTAGCTTTCCTAGCATTTCATCCCTCCTTTGTCTCCCCTGCACGCTCTGGTGCCTTTCTTGTCATCAGGTAATAGCTCTCTGGTTTCGTTTGTACTATTGCATTCTTCTTTCCTAGCGGTCTCTTCCGCGCACAGATCCTTTCGTCCTCCCGCTCTAGGTATTTACATCCCTATTGTTCCATGCCTTTATTTTGCCATCTGGCGTCTTCGTATACTTTCCTTGAGGATAGCTCCGCCTCTTTGTTTACTCTTACCTTTGGTCTTGTATCACCTTCTCCGGTATTCTTTCTGTCGTTTGCCTGTTATTTCTATCAATTCCTAGGGCTTTCATCTTGTTTGCCTTCTCAGCCTTTCCTCTATTGTATCTTTCCTCCGTCGTTCTGTTTCATATACGGTATCTTTCCATTCTTCCTCTTTTTCTTGCTCTATCTGTTCCGTCTTCTAGCTATCCTTCCGCTATTATTCCAACTTCTTGCAGTCCTTTCTGTCGTTGTTTGCCACATTAGTACCGTTTGCTCCTGCCGGCTCTCATATTGGTACCTATTGTTCCTGCCGGCTCTCATACTGGAACCTATGACTCCTGCCAGCTCTCATACTGATACCTATAGATTTGGCCAGCCCTCATACTGGAACCTCTTACTCCTACCGACTCAGTGAAGACTTATTCTACAGTGAAATTACTCTGGTTCCTGCAAGTCTTCTTGATATCTTGAGAAGAGACTTTCTATCCAGGAGGGATTTCAGCATCAGAACAATCATTCATAGTGACTGCTACTATTTGCACCAGACTTACTACTGTTCAGGCCCTGCCGGAAGGGCTTTTTCCCTGATTGGAGGCTTCTCCTCTGGGATCCCCTAAACTTGGAATCTATTTCTATCAAGGTGGCCTCGGAGGGAGCTCGCCCCGACTTACATCAAAAGAAGGAAAGGAAGATGAAGGAGGAGAAGAAATCACATCAGAAGAAGGTTTCTGAGACACAAGACAGCTCCATTGAAGAAACAAGTGAGGGGGAGTGTTGGGAAATCTACCCCGGGGCTGACAGTATGTCCCCTTTTTCCAATCGATTGAATTAGGTCAATGCACATACCCGGATGCCACATGCAAAGTTCCTTGTATGTGAGGAATTTCCAAGGTGGGGAGTGTGGGAAGTGCCCAAGGCTGACAATCAACCACATTTTGTAAATGAGCTGTTGGAGCACATCACTATTTTGTTGGGTGTAAAGCATACATTCTAATCAGCTTACCAGTCACAAGCAAACGGAATTTGTGAGTTTCTCACCGGCTTCCTAAAAGAGTGAATAGCCAAGTTATAAGAGACACTGAAAAAAGGGTAATTCCATTACCTTCCTCCAGTTTATTTGCATTATGCAATCAGTCTGGCTCTGACCATCACCTGACTCCACATGAGCTGGTGACAATACAACAAATGCACATGCCCCTTACTCCTCCCACTGATGTTTAAACAGATGCATAGAATGCATAGAATGCTGCTACAATGTTAGGCAAAAAAATTCACAATTATTCGACAGCTATGATAGAATCTCTTAAATGTATGTTTTGACAGGTATGAATGTGGCAGGGGGTTCAAAGAAGACTGATGAAGCAAACTCACAAGTTGATGCAGATGCTCTACTAAGACCACTAGTTCTGTTTCCACGGAATAAGGTCCTTTGTAGACATTTTAGATGATGGTGGCACAAGCCACGTTTCAAAGTGACCATTTATATTGGATTTGGTTAAACAGGCGGGCCTGCTTACACCTCAGTAACTTCAAACTTTACAAAGGAGGACCGACCCTTGCCAGCCAATAATGAGAATGAAGGCAAAGAGTCAAAACAAGGTTAATGACAAGGACCAATCAGCAGCAAAAAGAATAGAAAACATTATTTCTATAGATACACAGGCAAGTCTATTCAACATCCTTTCAAATATGCTTGACTAAAATAAAGTGTGACACTTCTTCAAGTAAAAGAAACATATCAGATGTTCCCTACAACAATTATATATTTTTTTGGTTTTATCCTTTTTTATTAACACTTTTTGGGAGCCTGGAACGTCTGTTTTGACCAGGTTATTATTTAACTTAAAAATTTTATATTGTTCTAGACAGAAATGTCCTCTTAATATTAACACATTTTTTCTTGTGAACACTTGTTTCCTGACAAACAAAATAAAAATGTGTTCCTTCAATGAGATGAGACATCATCTTTTAGCACCTGGAGGAGCTAGTATCCGTATACATTTGTAAAAGAGAGGCACTGTAACCATGATGATAGGAGCTGTTTGTTCCTCCTTTGTGTCTCTGTATTTTCTTTACTAGTTTGCAGTACAACACCATAGCACCCATGCTTCCGATAAGGCCATTGTTTTCTGTTCATGATGTCAAAACCACTACAATACCTATAGTAATGCCAGATGGACCAACCCCTGAGTAATATATTAGAAACAGCACTTCAAGGAGGAGGGCAAAAAGAAGTATACTCAGGTCAAAGCTTTATGGGACAGATTAAGGGCTATGCATAAGGGCTGCGAGGACTGTCCGGCTGGTGAGAAGATCAGCTGGTGAGAAGATCAGCCCCACCAGTGCCCCTTCCACCACCAATGATGTCCCTTATACTGCACGAGTAATGAGGCCACTCCAAAATGGCCTCTGCTGCTTCGCCTGACTCACTCAGCACCCAGAGAGCTGGAACAGGCCTCCGGTGCCAAGCTTCATGATTGGCTGCCCGCAGATTACTTGCTGCAAGCATCCATGTGACGAGAGGCACATCCGGGCCATTCCAAAGGGCCATACTTAAGGGCTGTCATACCTTTCTTGGCCTGCCCGGCCGGTGAGAAGAAGATCAGCTCTGGAAAGCTGTTACACCCAGATGCCCCACCAGTGCTCCTTCCACCACCATTGACATCCTTTACACTGCACGAGCAACAAGGCCACTCAAAAATGGCCACCGCTACTTTGCCTGACCCACACAGCACCAGGAGAGCCCTGGAAGAGGCCTCCAGTGCCGAGCTTTGTGATTGGCTGCCCACAGATTACTTGCTGCAAGCATCCCTATGCTGGGAGGTGCAGCCAGGCCATTCAAAAGGGCCATGTTTAAGGGCTGTGATGCCTGTCTTGGCCTATCCTGGCCAGTTCCGGCTGCGGGCTCCTACCCATGCTGCGGTTTACCCAAAAGGCCATTCACCAAGGACTTCCGACGACGATGTCATTGCAACCTATTCCCAAAGTCAGTAACAACGTAAAAATCGCACTGCCTCTTTACAATCTGACTTGCCATATCCTTCTGGTATGCCAGTGAGCACTGCACACCTGTACATCTTGCCACCCCCACTTATTTTCCTCTCCCCCTTATTTGCAAACTGCTGACCCTACCCCACCTCAAGGTTGGGTGCATTCACTCTACGGACAGATACCCAGCACCATTTTCAGGATAGTCCATCCTCTCTGGGCTACGTATTACCCCAACCTACTGCATTCCTACCTCACTTTAAGTCCTTTGCCAGCTACCATGGCTCAATCCTGGAAAACAACCCCCCACTGAGGAGCATCATCCCTCCAACCCTCCTCCTCGCGACACATACACTCCTCGAGAGCTTACACCAAGACCCCAGCCACCCACACCCCACCATTCTTCCCTGCAGACCAATCTAATGCCTGTGCCAACCTTTCTGCCCAAACTACAGCCATGGGAAACATTTGCCTAATGAATCACACAGATGCCATACAAACAATCTCCCCAAAACTGATTCCTGCTGGCAGTATGCTCAAAGCACGCAAGCCAGCTTTCAAAAAGAGCCACCCCACCAAACAGCACTGTAACCATCTGCCAGAGCATGTACCCTTGCTCCCACTGAAAGTGCGCTAGTTAATACAAGATCTGTAAATGCACACACATTGGACATTAGCGGCTTAATCTCCTCATTGGACCTGGACTTCCTAGCAACCACTGAAACATGGCTGCAGATGGCATCTGGCCCAGCACTCTTCATCGCTCTGCTCTGCCGGTTATACCATTTACTGTGTGGACAGACCGAATGCAAGGGACGGAGAAGTCGCACTCATCGCCAAAGACTCACTACCCATCAAAGTTACCAACTCCTCCATGCCTGACAACTGTGACATACTATCAACTAAACTGACCTATTCTAACTCAGACACTATGTCCATCCACATTATCTACTGACCCCCCGGCCCAGCCACAGCCTTTGAGGAGAACCTCCTGCACACCTTGGGTGCCTTTATCAAACCTTCATCCAAAATGATACTCTTAGGCGACTTCAACCTTGGTTAAAATGACACAGCTGACACTGCAGCTACCTTACTCACTAACTCACTTAACGCTCTTGGCCTTACACAATGCATCAACACACCAACTCACAATAAAGACTGGATCGTACACCTCAATTACCAGGTCACTATAACACTATATTATATATATTCACTATAACAACCCGTGCCCTTGGTCTGATACAATATTGTGCAATTTCCTATCTCCGCACGAAGCTCCCCACATAGCTTCAAATCCCTCACCAAGGAACACCTCAACCCAATTGTCATGTCCCTCCTACCTATGCTCGCTTTTCCCACTGGCCCTAGCTCATTAGCAGACCTGTATGCCGAAACCCTCTCAGATGCTATCAACACTATAGCTCCTCTCAAGCCACGCAAAATCAAACTATCAGCACACAAAAACTCAAGATTTACCCCAAAACTCCAAGCACTCCGATCCAACTAATGATCGGCAAAAAGCAACTGGAAGAAATCACCTTCCAAGGAGAACAAATTACTGTTTACATCAGCAGCCAAACAGTACAAAAAAGCAATCCTCTTGGCCAAATCTTCCACCTACAACACCTTCATCTCTAACGCCAAGTCCAACCCGGAGTAATGTTCACTATCCTTTGGGAACTGGAAACCCCCTGCTTGCAAGTTACAATATCAAAAGACGATGCCTGGTTCTCCAGCATTTAAAATGCCATGCTTGGAAAAATCGGCCCTGTGCATAGGAAAATTGACACCAAACAATCCATCATCCATCACTCACAAGTGTTGATATCTACCACTCCGCTGCCCCCCCTCATCTCCCACTGCCCCCCCTCATCTCACAATGCTCCCATGTTCCATTTTGCCAAAGTTTCTGTAGAGGAAGTCCGAACTATCCTTAAAGGTCTTAAACCTTCCAGTTGCAAGGGAGACACCTGCCCAGCTAATCTGGTCAACAAATGTGCGATTTCCTAGCTACACTCATTGCAGCCTTCGTCAATGCCTCTTTCTCTACTGGCATGGTCCCACCTAACCTCAAGGAAACCTGGGTGCTCCCTCTAATCAAAAAACCATCTTCAGATCCTGCCATCCCCACCAACTATCATCCCATCACCAAGGTCCCCTTCCTGTTAAAGATTCTGGACAGAGCAGTCTACCTGCAAATCCAACACCATCTAGAAGCCAACAATATCCTAGGCATGCGCCAATCAGGGTTCCACCCCCGGCATGGAACAGAGTCAGCATTACTCGACTTAAAGATCCAGATTGATGAAATCAGGGATGAAGACAAGCCTGCATTACCTACTCATCCTTGACCTGTCAGCAGCATATGACCTTGTGGAGCATAAAATCCTAGGTCAGCACCTCTCCACCTCAACCAACTTCATCCCATAAACCATCACCTGGATTGCCTCCTTCTTAGCAGATAAATCATCAGAGTATTTGCAGATGATGCCAGTGCCTCACTAGCACTAGTCACTTGTGGTGTAGCACAAAGCTCCTGTGTGTCCTCTACTTTGTATAACATGTTTACGATACCATTATTTGCCCCCCTTAGCATTTCTCATACAAATTACGTTGACAACACGCAAATTCTCCTACCCCTCTCAGGCAATTACCCAGATTACTCAGCCACCCTAAATTCTATGGGTGGGTGGTTTGGGAAGATTCGTCCAATGGGCGAAGTTATAAGTGGCCCAAAAAGCGCTCTTCCTATGGGTTGAGCAACTTAACCATAACTATAGGGCTTCTACCGCAGGCCCTGTAACATAGCAACTGTTTTGTATGACATTGTCTCCGAGCATTTCCCTGACCAGATTGTAGCCTGGTGGCGTTACACAGGCAATGTTTTCATCATTTGGAAGGGGGCAGAGGCTTGTTGAGCTGATTTTGTTTAACTGACTAATCACAATTGTTGTAATTTGGCTTTCACTGAGAGCCGTAGCACTTGTGAGATAGTGTATCTTGATGTTGATGTTTCTTTGCATGAAGAAGGTACACATTGGTGTATAAAAAGCCCACCAGCTCGAGTCTTCCTTTACATGCCACCCGTAGCCACCCAGTTAGCTGCAAACGCAGTATTCCGTATGAGGAATTTGTGCGATACCGGAGGAACTGTTCTGATATTAGCCAATTTGACAAATATTGTTCCCAAATATCATCACACTTTTTAAAGTGGGATATTCAAAAGGTATGACTGAGAATGCCTATGTCTGGCCATAAGATTGAAACAAGATAATTTGCTCAATACCACCAGACTTAACAAGGAGCCAAATAATTATGATCTCAGGTTTATTCTCACCTATAGCAGTGCATTGCAGAATGTTAAAAAAAATCATACAGAGACATTGGCACATGTTAACGTTGGGTAAGGACTTTTATTGATTGCTTTTATTATTGCCCACCTTCACTGTTAGACAGGCACCTTCCTTGAGAGATGCATCCTACCCATAGCGAAACATTTTAAGGAACATCATAACAATTTCCTACTGTTGTTTGGTGTTGCTCATGTTGCCATTCATCCAAAAAACGTATACGGCCCCCTTTGAATGATTCTGCAAAGTTTGGAGTGGGTTTGTCAAGATAAGTCCTGTATTTTCCCATTTCCACACCACTCGAAGAGCAGCTGGACCTGCCGCACTCCAACCGCAATAAGGCTCAGGAAGAGACACCACCAGCAGACCACCAGGTAAACCCTGAAGGGCTGTGTGGGGGTATTTACAAGACCTGGATGTGAGTGAAACCGCTGATTGCTTTTTACCAAAATGTGAAACCTAAATTTTAAAAAATTATATGCCAAGCGGTTATCTGCTCACTGCAATGTTTCACAGCCATTTGGAGGGGGGTTGGCTCTCAATGTGGCCTGAATACTGGGTGTGCTTCATCTGAGCACACTTGTGGCCTTCCCTTCCAACATGGCTGCTGTCTGATGTGCAGGCACCGGAATGCCCAACCTATTCCAGCCTTCAGCACTGATTGGGCCGTGCTCCCTTCATACGCCCAATCAGGTTAGCTGGCAGGCTAAATCCAGCCCCCACCCAAGGCCTCCCCTAAGGCCCTGTATGAGCCTGTCTGGGTCTAGGAGGGCTTGGAGGCATGATTCTCCCTACTCAGCATACCGTGGATCATTTCCTGTACTGGCACCCTGCATTCTCACAAACTCGGACCTATGCATTCTCTTGGCAATCTGTGGAACACCGGTGAGTGATGACTAGACCTTTGCACCCCACTGCATTTTATTTTGTGTCCCCTTGTAACTTCTAGGCCACTTGGTGAGTTTGGGCTAGGACTGTGCAGTGCAACCACTCCTCTATCCTCACCTATCCTCTGCCACCCTGATTTCACCTATCTTCTCTAACTGCTATAGTATCACCTGCACCCCTTCTCTTACAAAGTCTGGAAGGAAACAGCACAAAAAAGACATCCTGACCACCAACCCTGGCCTACCTATCGCAGATACCTATGTTAGTGCAACTTCCAGACAGGTCTTCACCGATATCCTCTTCTCTGTATCCTACCCAGATCTATGGATCCCTCATCTCATCTCTACTCTCTCTCCTTTCAGATCCTCTCCCATTAATGGTGGCATCAAGTTAGAAGTCCTCTGGTGGCCTTCTCATCATCCCGCTGCATCATCAATGTCTACTACACAGGCACTATGAGGGTGCTCAACCCAACCTCCTTCTCTTCGACCGGCGCCTGCATTCCCTCATTAACTTCCTTGCATCACCTGCTTCTCTCCCAACCACTCTCTCTCCCTCCCCCTCCGACTGGTGTACCACTCCCCTGTACTCCTCCTTGTTCAACCTTCAAAGGCGGAGTCCTCCTTCACGTGGCCACACTTAACACCCGCTCAGCCAACAAACACTCCACCGACATCTGCAACTTTCTTGAAAACATTGACCTCGACATTCTCGCTCTTACCGAGACATGGTTCAATGCCAGTTCAGTCACTGCTTTTGACTCCATTCTTCCCATTGACAACAAGATTATTTCCAAGACATGACCTAACCGTGCTGGCAGTGGGGTTGCCTTAATCTTCTCTGAGTGGGTTCCTTCCTCACTCACATCCACCCAGCCTCGATCCTCCTTTGAGAGCCTGGTTTGCAAGTTGATCATCTTTTCCTCCTCCTCTCTGACTATTGCCACGATCTACAGGCCCCCTGCCGCTACCACCCTGTTCCTCTCTGAATGGGCTGATTTCTGCTCCTATCTCTTCTCAACCGCCTCTAACCCCCTTCTCCTGAGCGAATTCAACACCCACTTGGACTCCGCTATCACAGCATACACTTTCTTCATTGACCTCTGTACCTCTCTCTCCCTACCCATTCCCTCTTCTGGTCCTACCCACTTAGGAGGACTCACTCTTGATGCCTTCTCCACTCTGATCCCTCTCTTTCACCTCCACTAGTCACCCCTCTTTCCTGGTCAGACCATTCTCTCCTCTCACACGGGTCCCTGCAGCCCTCTGGCCGCACCTCCTCCAGCACTGCCAACCTCGTTCACAAACATCCATTCGATTAAGCGAGTGTCAGCTGCTAACTTTGCATCCACCGTCATCCCGCCTATCCTCCTAACCCAGTCTCCACCTCTGCCTCTGCTCTCAGAAACCTCCATCTTGCCATTACTAGCACTCTGGACAATCTTGCTCCAGTTGTGAAGATCCGCCTGAAACCTGCATCCAAGTGTAATAACTGGTAGGACTCCAAACATGCAGCCCTAAAACGCAAGTGCAGAGCAGTGGAACAGAAGTGGCAAACCTCAGGTTCATCCTTTGACAAACTGGCCTGTCTCCTGGTCCAAAGACCCTGCTCCATGCCAAGAAAAGGGCCCACATCCAGGCACCGGTATCGGATGCATCCAACAACATGGCTGAACTCTTTAAAATCTGCTGGGAACTAGCAAACCTTTCCGCAGTCTCCTCCTCCCCTCTTCTGTCCCAGGCCCTCTGCAACACACTGGCCACACACTTCACTATTAAACGCTGGACATCCTCAGTACCCTTGCCACTCTCTCCCCAACCCCTCCCACTCTCCCTTGTCTTCTATGGCCTCCCTTGGGTCCCAAGCCCCCTCTTTCGTCCACTCACTCTGGCCATCCTCTATGGGCTCTCCACCTTCTCCATCACCTGAAGCCAGAAACCTTAGAGTCCTCTTCGACTCCTCTCTTTTTCTCCCTCACATTCAGGACATTGCCAAGAAGTCCAACCTTCAACTATTCCTTCTCAAAGCGATTCTCCCTTTTCTCACTTTCCCCCAGAAGCTCAATGTTACCAGAGCTTTGGCTCTCTCTAGGCTAGACTACTGAAATAGCCTTCTCTTAAATCTACGTTATTCCTCTCTACGACCCATCGAGCTAATCCAGAATAGGGCAGTGAGACTTATCCTTAGACTCAAGCCCAGGGACCACATCTCTCCTGCCCTAAAATCTCTCCACTGGATTGTGGTGTCATATTTGATGTCCTGGGTGTTAGTGTTAGCAGTGCACGGTGGTGGTGCAAGTTATGGCTGCGTAGCTTACCATAACTGCCGAATTTCTGGTGTTTTCCAGTTTTACTTGTAACCATAGCGTCCCTTTAACAAAGTGTTTTCTTTGCATTTCATAAGTTTTTCATAAGTGCAACTTAACCATAACGTCCCTTTAACTAAGTTTTTTCACTGAATGTCATGGGTTTTTACCAGTGCGCCCTAATTTGCAACAACTTCCTAATAGCATGCTTACCTGCAATATAGCAGCGTTCATGGCCGATGTAGAAATATCCCACGATTCCACCTCCAAGCTACATTTCAAACACTTCTATAAACTTTCTGCACAGTTTTTTTGTTTGCCGATGTTTGCGGACTTCTGACATCATCGCAGACTTTCAGGACAATGTCACGTGAACATGCGCGTGTGTGCAGCATGATGATGTGCATCGTGAACGGGTCCATGCTTCACAAACAGTTCGAAACTGCATTATGAGCTGATCTAGGAAGTTTCAAGCTGAAACTGTACCCTTGCACAGCTCCTACACCTACTCTCACTAATTATCCATCTGCAATCCAGGGCACAGCACATGCTTGGGTGAATATTGATATGATATGATATGATATGATATGATATGATATGATATGGTATTTGTAACGCGCCTATACACAAGTGTTTCAAGGCGCGACGAGGCAGGGAGGGAGGGAAACAAGGGGAAGACAGACAAACGATCCTACTAGGCCAGGTGTCATTCAGATCGCGCAAGTGCAGAGGTAAGGGGAAAAGGAGAAAGTGCAGGGGGAGGAGGTGGGGGGGAAAGTGCAGTACAAGGTAAGTAGCGTAATAAAATAATAAATAATAAATAAAAGGGCCAGCTGGTGGCAAGTGCGAGGTAAGTGCAGAGCAAGTGCTGGGAAGGGGGCTGTAGGGATACAGTGACAGTCCCACAGTGCAGGGGGAGCCAGGGAGGCAGTGCAAGTGGAGAGTGGCTGGGCCCTGGACCGAGGTCACTGAGAGTGGCCCAGATGCAGGTTTAGTGCAGAATTCAGTGGGGAGTTAAGCAGGTTTAGCAGGGGAGAGGGAGAGAGAAGGCAGAAGCGAAGAGGAAGGTTTTGAGGTGCTTCCGGAACCGGAGATGGTTCTCCTCAAGTTTCAGGGAGGCAGGAAGGCTGTTCCAGAGGGAGGACCCTGCTGCGGAGAGAGATCTACCCCCAGCTCGTTGCTTCGAGAAGCGGCTGACCATGAGGGAGTTGGAGACGGATGAGCGAAGGGCTCGTGAAGGAAGATATTTAGGAAGAGAGAGTTGAAGGTATTTAGGCCCCAGGCCCCAGAAGGCCTTGTGGACAATGCAGAGGGTTTTGAACTTAATCCTCGCAGCCACTGGGAGCCAGTGAAGAGATTTCAGTCCTGGAGAGATACGGTCCCTGGGCTTGAGGCCAAGGACAAGTCTCGCAGTTCTGTTCTGGATAAGTTGCAGAGGGCGGAGAGTGGAGGCAGGCAGATTAAGATAGAGGCTGTTACAGTAGTCCAGCCTTGAGAGAACCAGGGCTCGGGAGACAGTGAGCTTCTGGGGGAAGGACAATATTAGCACCACTGCTATTTATCTTCAAAAATGGCATCAGTCATTGCCATCCCTCATCCCAAGGTGTCACCACCACCACCAGCTGGAGGGCATAAACAACAAAAAAAAAGCACAATGATGCAGAAATCAATCAAGAGGCCCAGGAAGGTGAGGTAGAGGAAATGACTATGACCAGTACCCAGAGAGAATCATGGGTGTGGCGGTTCTTCACCACTGCTGGAGGTGTACCGAAGGCTAAGGCTACCAAGGTGAAATGCACTAACTGCAACGCTGTACTCAGTCACGGAGAACCGGGGCAGTATTCCTATAGGGCCACCTCAATGAGCTGCCACACCAAATCCAACTACCAGGATGCTCTCAGAAAGGATGTTCCTTTCTCAGGAAGTAGTACGCTGTCTTCGTCTACATCATCTTCCTCAACCAATACTGTCACCACACAGGCTACTCCTGTGGGGCAGAAAATCCCACCAGCTCCCTTGCAAGCTATAAAAGAGACTGGTGATCCATCTTTCCAAGACAACAGCACTCTGTATATACTGCAACACACCACTCTGCAGGGGGGAGCAGTTTCAAAGTGCTGATGAGGCTGTAATCAAGGAGCATGAGAAACAATGCTCTACCTTAAATTTAACACACAGCCAACATCTTCCCCTGTCCATCTGCCCCTCCATATCTGTGGTTGGTGTCCCTAGCCTCATTTCTCTCCCCCACCTTACTTTCTGGCCTCACCTGTCAAAAACATTGTCTGTGTAATGCCACCAGGCTACAATCTGGTCAGGGAAATGCTCGGAGACAATGTCAGACAAAACAGTTGCTATGTTACAGGGCCTGCGGTAGAAGCCCTATAGTTATGGTTAAGTTGCTCAACCCATAGGAAGAGCACTTTTTGGGCCACTTATATCTTCGCCCATTGGACGAATCCTCCCAAACTTCGCAAAAAAAGTATACGGCCCCCTTTGAATGATTCTGCAAAGTTTGGAGTGGGTTTGTCAAGATAAGTCCTGTATTTTCCCATTTCCACACCACTCGAAGAGCAGCTGGACCTGCCACACTCCAACCGCAATAAGGCTCAGGAAGAGACACCACCAGCAGACCACCAGGTAAACCCTGAAGGGCTGTGTGGGGGTATTTACAAGACCTGGATGTGAGTGAAACCGCTGATTGATTTTTCCCAAAATGTGAAACCTAAATTTTAAAAAAGTATATGCCAAGCGGTTATCTGCTCACTGCAGTGTTTCACAGCCATTTGGAGGGGGGTTGGCTCTCAATGTGGCCTGAATACTGGGTGTGCTTCATCTGAGCACACTTGTGGCCTTCCCTTCCAACATGGCTGCTGTCTGATGTGCAGGCACCGGAATGCCCAACCTATTCCAGCCTTCAGCACTGATTGGGCCGTGCTCCCTTCATACGCCCAATCGGGTTAGCTGGCAGGCTAAATCCAGCCCCCACCCAAGGCCTCCCCTAAGGCCCTGTATGAGCCTGTCTGGGTCTAGGAGGGCTTGGAGGCATGATTCTCCCTACTCAGCATACCGTGGATCATTCCCTGTACTGGCACCCTGCATTCTCACAAACTCGGACCTATGCATTCTCTTGGCAATCTGTGGAACACCGGTGAGTGATGACTAGACCTTTGCACCCCACTGCATTTTATTTTGTGTCCCCCTGTAACTTCTAGGCCACTTGGTGAGTTT
Organism: Ambystoma mexicanum; assembly: GCF_040938575.1. Lineage (NCBI taxonomy): Eukaryota > Metazoa > Chordata > Amphibia > Caudata > Ambystomatidae > Ambystoma > Ambystoma mexicanum. The sequence goes on along the minus strand of NC_090937.1, from coordinate 1,550,406,662 downwards.
GGGCTAGGACTGTACAGTGCAACCACTCCTCTATCCTCACCTATCCTCTGCCACCCTGATTTCACCTATCTTCTCTAACTGCTATAGTATCACCTGCACCCCTTCTCTTACAAAGTCTGGAAGGAAACAGCACAAAAAAGACATCCTGACCACCAACCCTGGCCTACCTATCGCAGATACCTATGTTAGTGCAACTTCCAGACAGGTCTTCACCGATATCCTCTTCTCTGTATCCTACCCAGATCTATGGATTCCTCATCTCATCTCTACTCTCTCTCCTTTCAGATCCTCTCCCATTAATGGTGGCATCAAGTTAGAAGTCCTCTGGTGGCCTTCTCGTCATCCCGCTGCATCATCAATGTCTACTACACAGGCACTATGAGGGTTCTCAACCCAACCTCCTTCTCTTCGACCGGCGCCTGCATTCCCTCATTAACTTCCTTGCATCACCTGCTTCTCTCCCAACCACTCTCTCTCTCCCTCCCCCTCCGACTGGTGTACCACTCCCCTGTACTCCTCCTTGTTCAACCTTCAAAGGCGGAGTCCTCCTTCACGTGGCCACACTTAACACCCGCTCAGCCAACAAACACTCCACCGACATCTGCAACTTTCTTGAAAACATTGACCTCGACATTCTCGCTCTTACCGAGACATGGTTCAATGCGGTGTCCAGTCATTTGGTCGACTACAAACTGGTCGACTGCAATTTGGTCGACGTCATTTGGTCGAAAACCAAATGGTCGAATTTTTTTTTTTTTATTTATATATGTGTTTTGTGGGTTTTCGTGTTAAAAAAAAAAAAAGAAAGAAAAAAAGGGGGTTGGGGGGGGGACCCCCCCAAAAAAAAAAAAAAAAGGTAAAAAAAAAAAAAAAAAAAAATTCGACCATTTGGTTTTCGACCAAATTGATTCGACCAGTTGTCCAGTCGACCAATTGATTTCGACCAAATGACTGGCAACCGTTCAATGCCAGTTCAGTCACTGCTTTTGACTCCCTTCTTCCCATTGACAACAAGATTATTTCCAAGACATGACCTAACCATGCTGGCAGTGGGGTTACCTTAATCTTCTCTGAGTGGGTTCCTTCCTCCCTCACATCCACCCAGCCTCGATCCTCCTTTGAGAGCCTGGTTTGCAAGTTGATCATCTTTTCCTCCTCCTCTCTGACTATTGCCACGATCTACAGGCCCCCTGCCGCTACCACCCTGTTCCTCTCTGAATGGGCTGATTTCTGCTCCTATCTCTTCTCAACCGCCTCTAACCCCCTTCTCCTGAGCGAATTCAACACCCACTTGGACTCCGCTATCACAGCATACACTCTCTTCATTGACCTCTGTACCTCTCTCTCCCTACCCATTCCCTCTTCTGGTCCTACCCACTTAGGAGGACTCACTCTTGATGCCTTCTCCACTCTGATCCCTCTCTTTCACCCCCACTAGTCACCCCTCTCTCCTGGTCAGACCATTCTCTCCTCTCACACGGGTCCCTGCAGCCCTCTGGCCGCACCTCCTCCAGCACTGCCAACCTCGTTCACAAACATCCATTCGATTAAGCGAGTGTCAGCTGCTAACTTTGCATCCACCGTCATCCCCCCTATCCTCCTAACCCAGTCTCCACCTCTGCCTCTGCTCTCAGAAACCTCCATCTTGCCATTACTAGCACTCTGGACATTCTTGCTCCAGTTGTGAAGATCCGCCTGAAACCTGCATCCAAGTGTAATAACTGGTAGGACTCCAAACATGCAGCCCTAAAACGCAAGTGCAGAGCAGTGGAACAGAAGTGGCAAACCTCAGGTTCATCCTTTGACAAACTGGCCTGTCTCCTGGTCCAAAGACCCTGCTCCATGCCAAGAAAAGGGCCCACATCCAGGCACAGGTATCGGATGCATCCAACAACATGGCTGAACTCTTTAAAATCTGCTGGGAACTAGCAAACCTTTCCGCAGTCTCCTCCTCCCCTCTTCTGTCCCAGGCCCTCTGCAACACACTGGCCACACACTTCACTATTAAACGCTGGACATCCTCAGTACCCTTGCCACTCTCTCCCCAACCCCTCCCACTCTCCCTTGTCTTCTATGGCCTCCCTTGGGTCCCAAGCCCCCTCTTTCGTCCACTCACTCTGGCCATCCTCTATGGGCTCTCCACCTTCTCCATCACCTGAAGCCAGAAACCTTAGAGTCCTCTTCGACTCCTCTCTTTTTCTCCCTCACATTCAGGACATTGCCAAGAAGTCCAACCTTCAACTCTTCCTTCTCAAAGGGATTCTCCCTTTTCTCACTTTCCCCCAGAAGCTCAATGTTACCAGAGCTTTGGCTCTCTCTAGGCTAGACTACTGAAATAGTCTTCTCTTAAATCTACGTTATTCCTCTCTACGACCCATCGAGCTAATCCAGAATAGGGCAGTGAGACTTATCCTTAGAGTCAAGCCCATGGACCACATCTCTCCTGCCCTAAAATCTCTCTGGATTGTGGTGTCATATTTGATGTCCTGGGTGTTAGTGTTAGCAGTGCACGGTGGTGGTGCAAGATATGGCTGCGTAGCTTACCATAACTGCCGAATTTCTGTTGTTTTCCGGTTTTACTTGTAACCATAGCGTCCCTTTAACAAAGTGTTTTCACTGAATTTCATGGGTTTTTACCAGTGCGCCCTAATTTGCAACAACTTCCTAATAGCATGCTTACCTGCAATATAGCAGCGTTCATGGCCGATGTAGAAATATCCCACGATTCCACATCCAAGCAACATTTCAAACACTTCTATAAACTTTCTGCACAGTTTTTTTGTTTGGCGATGTTTGCGGACTTCTGACATCATCGCAGACTTTCAGGACAGTGTCACGTGACCATGCGCGCGTGCGCAGCATGATGATGTGCATCGCGAATGGGTCCGTGCTTCACAAACAGTTTGGAACTGCATTTTGAGCTGATAGGAAGTTTCAAGCTGAAACTGTACCCTTGCACAGCTCCTACACCTACTCTCACTAATTATCCATCTGCAATCCAGGGCACAGCACATGCTTGGATGAATATTAGCACCACTGCTATTTATCTTCAAAAATGGCATCAGTCATTGCCATCCCTCATCCCCAGGTGTCACCACCACCACCAGCTGGAGGGCATAAACAACAAAAAAAAGCACAATGATGCAGAAATCAATCAAGAGGCCCAGGAAGGTGAGGTATAGGAAATGCCTATGACCAGTACCCAGAGAGAATCATGGGTGTGGCGGTTCTTCACCACTGCTGGAGGTGTACCGAAGGCTAAGGCTACCAAGGTGAAATGCACTAACTGCAACACTGTACTCAGTCACGGAGAACCGGGGCAGTATTCCTATCGGACCACCTCAATGAGCTGCCACACCAAATCCAACTACCAGGATGCTCTCAGAAAGGATGTTTCTTTCTCAGGAAGTAGTACGCTGTCTTCGTCTACATCATCTTCCTCAACCAATACTGCCACCACACAGGCTACTCCTGTGGGGCAGAAAATCCCACCAGCTCCCTTGCAAGCTATAAAAGAGACTGGTGATCCATATCTTTCCAAGACAACAGCACTCTGTATATACTGCAACACACCACTCTGCAGGGGGGAGCAGTTTCAAAGTGTTGTTGAGGCTGTAATCAAGGAGCATGAGAAACACCGCTCTACCTTAAATTTAACACACAGCCAACATCTTCCCCTGTCCATCTGCCCTTCCATATCTGTGGTTGGTGTCCCTAGCCTCATTTCTCTCCCCCACCTTACTTTCTGGACTCACTTGTCAAAATAAATACAAAATCAAAAAACACAGAAAAAGGTTCCTTTAGGAACCGCTTTTCACAGTTTAAAAATATAAATTACGCTTATAGACTCCATCTACTTAACACTTTTCAGTAAACTAGTTAGACTCAATAAGATTCTCCAACATTTCCATTTTCATTGTCTAGTATGCTAATGGGAATAATGGACAATTGTATACTAAAGAAAAAGAAAAAAGCACAGAAACAATTTTCTCTCCCAAAAACCTTTCTCTAGCATACAATAAGCACTATAATCCATGGACCTTCTTGACTATCCATAGTCTCTGCAGTCCCCTTTCCAGGCAACAAATTATTAAAAAACCTGGATTGCACGTGCAGACCATGGCACTGCACAGCCCGTCTACCCTTTTTACTGTTATGTTTGCAACACTCCCTCATTGCCTATTTTCAAAAAAGTTACACATCTATCCACCAATCACTTCCAAAAACTCTACATAGAACCCTATCAACATATTTAACTTCCACACACCAACTGCCACTTAACAATCTTCTAGAAATCTTTAGCCTCTGCATTCCCCTTGCTTATTCCAATAAATTGCACACACTGCTCTTATAAGTGCACATATGCATTGTGCAGTAAGAAAAGTGCATGAATAGAAAGGGGAGTAGAGATTGCCACGTGCTGATAGTAGCCCAGAAGGAAAGTGCCAAGAGATGCCAAGGTGGGAGGTCACTGGCTAACTGCTAAATAACAAGTTTCATGACAAAAAAAAGAATCACATAAAAAAGAAAGTATGTTCATGTGCATTGTGATAATATATAATCTAAGAATTCAAATTTTAGTTCATATGCAAAATAAATGAATTACTTATGCTATAGAAAAGAAATGAATATTTGAAAGTAAATATTTATTTAATTATAGACATAGCAATGGTATTATTACTAATTGTAGTCTTTTTTTTTACAATAATTTAGGAATTTTTATTTCAATGTAACAGATTACCTTCCAAAGTACGTAAATGCTTACATGATATTCATCTTTGTATCAATGTCTGTATGTACTTGCAATTGTATACCGCATGTTACATTTAAAGAAACAAGGGCATTATACTCTGTAAGTATGAAATATGTACATCTATATTACGTTAAAAAACATTGTTGTCATGTTTCAAAATGTAATTAATCAAACCGGTGACATCAGTGATGGCATGCATGATGTAATTAGTGACGCTATCAGTGGTGTCATCAATGATGTAATGTATGATGACATTAGAGATGTCACTGGTGATGGCATCAGTGATGTCATATGTGATGTCATCATTGTGGTTGTAAAGACCGGAGGGGGGTGTCTGAACTTCTGCTCTCTATATAGTAGAAGAGAGGCACAGTGGACCCCAGCCAAGATTCTCTATTATTGGTACTTGGTCGAGCAATCAAGGCCTAGCTTCTCAGGAGGTGATGCAGGCTGGTTCTTAAGTAGTCCCCAAGCACCCACAAAGGAATGTCCGCACACTGTATTAGTTAAAACGCAGTCATTATATAATTAATATTCAAGGTTATGTACAGTATCAGGATAACTCACTTTGTACTCGGTTATCCATAATGGCAAATATACAGTTCTATGTGGTACCACTATTACTATTAGATCTCATTAAAGTGCATCGACTGTATGGTTAAATGTTACACAAATCAGTTTGTAAAGGAAACCAACAATAGATATAAGAGGAAAGCAGTTGGTTAGAACAATAGGCAGAATACTGGCCGCGTTTACCTAGACACAGCTCTGTGTGGAGAGCCCCCCACCTGGGCAACCTGTAGAATAAATATATATCACAAGCCCAGTCCATATATTGTTTACAAGAGTCTTCCCAATAGTTCAGCAACCCCAAACTACCTGGTGTAAAGTTCCTTGTTGGGAAATCGACGGCCCTTCTTGAGTGGACTCCCTTTAAGGCAGAAGCCACGGGTCGTCGAACGTCCGGCAATGAACACGGTGAACTACGGCGGTGAAGTAGCAGCTTCGTTCCTAGCAGTGCTCATCGACGGGGAAGCGTAAACGTTTTGAAAGTAAGAGGCGTGTGGGGCACCTCGATGTCGATAGTTGTGGACCGCAAAGAGTTTGAAGAACTGTGGCCCAGCAAGGGCGTCGAGTCGTTGGCATCTCTGTGGTCTTTGGGTGGCGGGAAAACCCACCGGTGGATCCTCCTCGGTGCGTCGATGGCCTGGCCTTCTCCGGCAGGACAAGACAAATGGCGGTGCAGGCGAGAGAGTCCTTGGATCAAATTAAGTTCTTAGGCAATGGGAGCAAGGCAGCTCCGGTCGGCGACGGCGGTCGTCGACAGTGGCGGACAACAGTCCGGGCACTTCTCTTTGGGATTCCACAGCAGTCCCTGTCTCCCGTCGGCAGCCTGTCGTAGGTGTGTCTACCAGGGAGCTGTGGCAGAGATCAGCTGGTGCACGATGGTCCCTCATAGCTCGGGAAGAGGGCGCCTTACCAGGTCCTCTCTGGGTCAGTCCTTGGAGACACAGCAGCTTTCAGATTGAAGTAAAGCAGCAAGACTTCTCTTCCAGCAGGGCTTCAAGGTTAACCTTCAGTTTCACTCCAGTTACTCTTTGTTGTTTGGACTTCAGCTTCTGAACACAAATTCTAGCAGTGAGAGGCCCCCAGATATACTAGTTGATCTCCCATTCATTCTGCTGGGTCACACTTAGGCAACCAATCGGTTGGAATGTAAGTCTAGAAACTACCCTAACGAAGTATAGAAGGTATATTATGTTGGCCGAAAACCAATCGAATCATATGCCCTACATTGTCAATAGAGAATCGTCAGCATAACCATAGGGCATCCATTTTCTGCTGTAGCATCCGCCATTTGCTTTCTCTTCCTTTCTGTTCAACGCTTTGCAAAATGTATTTTATTCCGAAAGCTCATGCACAGAGCAACGCCACAGTCTACATGTTGAGAGACCGCTCCAGACAGAGACACCAAACAGTACAGAAATAAATTGTTTTCCTCCCTCACAAGTCCTTAAAGGCGAGCAGAGAGGCATTAATCAGCGGCCCAGGTACCGGCTGGTCTTGCTGAAACTGTAGAAACAGGCTGTTAAACATGCATTATACTTTCCTAGCGCCCCCCCTTCGGGGCTCTTTTTAGATCCAGCTGACCCCCCGTTCACGGATAGAAAACAGTATATAACATGCTTTGCAATGTGCCTCTCATACGAACACAGTATCCTTGATGAACAAGTGCCTTATGTTCTTCATAACAAAGAACTATGTCTGCTTACTGCAAATTGCAACTGTTGCTAAAACGAGTAATAAAGATTGAGTAAGAAACGTGTCATATTTGTCATAATTGTCAATTACCGAACACTAGCTCAAGAAGATACATTATGGGTGGTTTTGATGTGTCACAAAGAGATTGTATGATTGTCTTTTTATATACATAACACTGTTGTAGAATGTTCGCTCTCTTGCGTCTCACGAGTTCTGGGTGACACACGTTGCGAGACGTTAAACCCAGTCGGCCGACTGAGAATATATTTGCTTTGCAATAAACCCTAGTACTTGGAAACTGAACCTTGTATCTGTCGTATCACTAGTGTATGGTGATTATGCCTTGTTTCCATATGCGAAGGGTCTTCAGGGCCTAGCAAAAAATGGTGCTCGAATAGGGACTCTCCCCCTTTTGCTCCATCGTGTACGTTGAATTTGAAGAAATTGATGAGAGACTCCTTTGCAGATCTGTACACAGCTGATCCCTGAACTACGAGCAGTGGCCAGAGAGCATTGAGGCGAGGGTCCCGAAGCGAGGCAGATTGAGCCAGATACGCAGTCACACCGATTCTTGGTTGTGTCTGTATACAGACGAATTGCGTCCTGAGTGACGAATTGGTTGATCAGGTGAGTCGTACCCCAATTCTTAACAGCCCTGATATTGGTTGAGTGTTGCTCTTGCAAGATCAAACACTCAGTGTAAAGTACGAATAAGATCAATATGCCTGGGAAATTGTCTTCCTGTCCAGTGGGATTTTTCCACTGCGGTAGACAATCTTTGGAAATTGGCCAGGTTGCGCCACCCATTCATGTTTAATGAAATTTGGCATAGGCTGACCAGACATGTAGCAGATTTGCAGTGGCCGAAAGATGGTACTTTAGAACACTTAGAATCAGTACTGCTGCACAAGAGAGCATGCCCCGCGACGCCTGACATTATAAGAGACTGGCGAAAGCAAGCTAATCTCTGTTTAGGAAGTAGGGAGAAACATGCACGAAGACACAAATCAAACACAGAAAAAGGGTTAGAACCAGAAGAGCTCAGAGTGATTGAGGATATCAGAAGAGGGGATAGGAGTATTCAATTAGGCATACAAAAAATATATCCACAATAAGAGTTGCATGCATCAGATGAACTAATAAATAAAATTCTGAACGAGAAGAGACAAGAACGTCCTCAATGTAATGTTCACCCTTTGCCTGACCCTATTGAACCTATACACATTGCTCCACCTAAGTTGGCATCCCCATTCCTGTTATTCCATCTGCACCATCTCCCCCTGTGCACGTTACACCATTTCCCCCACCACCGACAGAGCATGAATTAGCAGCTGCCACTGAAGGAGGTTCTACGGAGGCGGGACCTGCACAAAGAGGGGGCACTAGAGTATCTCATAATAAGGTTAGCAGGGAGAGAAGAGAAGAGCTGAAAGAATGGGCAGAAACGTACATTGAAGGCAATGACAAGCGATCCGCGCAGAGTGCAATGTATGACTATAAGACGCTTGGTGAAGAACAGATATTGTTAGAATGCATGGGGGAGTATCTTAGATAGATGGAAGAAATTAACCGGTATGTTAGCACCGCAGAAGTTGCAGGATTTAAATGCTTTTTCGCGTATGAGGGAAAGTGCAGCAGAGATAAAAGACCATGTAGACAGGCTATTTGAGTTTAAATGTGAGCTTGATCAATTGCATGAAGAGGTGAAAAGAGGGAAACAACAGGTGGTAATATATGTCAAGCAGCGTTTTTTTCCCCCGTCAAAACCTGTTAGTGAAGAAATTAAAATATGTACACGATAGGCGATTAGATGGATTACGGATGTTACCATTTCTCCAATGGAGGTGCATGATACGTTTGATCAGTATACGGTAGAGATGCAGAGGAAGGCATTGCAGGTGATGGTTGAGTATATGCAAGATGAATGTTTTGAAAGAAGTATTGGTGCCCCCCCCGGATTTAATGACAATATACAAAAGAGCATTTTTACCTGAAACTGGAAAGTATGCCCTCTCCTTCCATTTAGCTAGAGTGCTTGATAAACGAACCACTGAGGAAACGCCTAGTATGATATTGCCCATGAGAGAAGTCCCTCCCACCTTTGTGCCGAAAGTAGAGATTGCTGCCGCGGACGGAAAACCACCGGAGGTAATAGAAGCCCATTATACAACACAGTTCGTGCATGTCCCATTTTCCAGACAAGAGGTGACTAATATAAAACAAACAATCCCTGATTTGAGGAAGAATCTGGTGGGATTTTACAAAGAGATTGAGTCCTATTTGAAATCGTCTATTTTCACAATGAGTGATATTGACCTATTATTTCCTGTGATTCTCCCGATAGATGTATGGAAACAAATTAGAAAGGTAGATGATGCTGATATTTTGGGTGGGACATGGGAACATTTGATTAAAGAGGATACAGACAGAAAAGCTGGCGAGAAGCCATCGCCGGTCTTATTATCATTACCAGCGTGCATAATACAGAAATTAACAATACTAGTACCTGAAAGAAGAATTGTCTGGGATAAATGAACGGCATGTGTGCAAGGTAGAGATGAACTGGCTACTGACTATTTCAATAGATTTGAAGAAGTATTTGCAGATTTTAGTGGCCAAGATTTGAGCACTGAACCGGGAAGAGACTATTTGTTGACAAATATGTGAGAGGGTTGCTACCGAAAATTCAAAATGTAATAATGAGGTCTGAAACTGCATGGCAAGCAAAGTCACAGAGTGAAGTATTACACATGGCACAATACTATGAGAATAGAGTAAATACAGAGAAGGAGAAAGAAACGAGGGATAGAGTTAATCTAAAAACGAGAGAATGAATACAGCAGGTAGCGAATAATAACAGGGGCGGAGGAAATGCACAAACAAGAGGGAATTTTTCTCAAATGCACGGATGTCCAATTGGACAGAATCAATGTGCATATTGTAGAGAGGAAGGTCATTGGCGAGAACAGTGCCCACATTTACAGAGTAGAAATGGAAATGCCCGGAGAAGGCAAAATAGAGGTCGTCCGGGAACACAAGGACAGAATAGAAACTCAAGAATGCCGCAGAATCAGAATAATCAGGGAAATAACAATCAGAACCAAAACCAACATCAGCAGAATAGTGCAGGAGAAGGAAACATTTTTGATACTCAGTCCAATTCATACTACTCTGGCAACTTTACATCGGATGATGTATTGTTTAACTAGGATAGCCCAAGACAGGGGACGGAACCAGTATCTATTTCGTTTGACCAGAAAGGGCCCTGGGTAGAGATCAAAGTGGGGAATAGAGAGTATACTTTTCTAGTGGACACAGGAGTGCAAAAGTGCTCACTTGGTTCCGGAAATACCACTGTCAGGGCAAAAGAATGTTTCAGTAGGGTTTGCAGGTACACCAGTAATTAGCCCAGTGTCACAGTCAGTACCTATAACATTAGGCCCATTCACTGAGTCTTGCCCATTTCTCCTGACACAAAATTGTGGTGAAAATGTATTTGGTTTAAATTTGTTGAAAATATTGAGTGCGGTTATTCATTGCTCCCCTGATGGAGTCTATTTGACAATATCACCACAAAAGATGCCAGTGTAACAATTTTTTTCTAAACCATTACCAACTGAATTAAGAGGTGTACCAATTTTTATTGGGGCATTGAATGGTAATGATGTTGGCTGTTTGAAAATAGAACCGGCAAAAAATTGTTTTAAAGGAAGGAATTACATTGCCACGCATCCCACAGTATACAATTTCGGTAGAAGGTGAAAAAGCATTAAAATGCATTGTTTCTGATTTGATTAAATGAAATGTATTTGAAGAAATTACTGGTAGCACTTGCAATAGTCCAATTCTTCCAGAAAGGAGGGAATGAAATACCACATTGTTTCATAATTGATTTGCGCGGATTGAATAAAGTAGTTGATCCCCAATTCCCATTGGTCCCAGATGTCACTACCATTTTAACCATGATTCCAGCATCCACATCACATTTTAGTGTTGTAGGTTTGAAGAACGCATTTTTCAGTATTCCAGTACATCCAGATAGCAGATATTTATTTGCTTTTACATTAGGAGGACAATCTTTCACATTCACACGAATTCTACAAGGGTACACTTAGAGCCCGAGTATTTATAGAAGAGCATTTAAATAACAACTAGACATGCTAGAATTACCAACAGGGTGTGTATTATTGCAATACATTGATGACCTACAGATTGCTGCTGGCATAGAAGACATAGGCAAAAATAATATGGCTAAGTTGTTGACACATTTGGCAGCACATGGACATGAAGCATCATTAAAAGAATTCCAGTATTGTTGAAAGGAGGTGGCCTATTTAGGCTACCTACCTTCGAAAGAGGGAAGGAGACTGACACCAGAAAGAATAGAAAGCATCTCTGGCATGCCTATTCCAAAGACACAGAAGGAAGTCAGAGCTATAATAGGCATGGCTTCATATTGTAGGCAGTGGATTGCTAACTTTGCCATGATTGTGAAACCGATGGTGGCATTGACAAAGAAGGATGTTGCTTTGCCCTTGCCATGGAGCGTGGAATGTCAGGATGCATTTGATCTGCTCAAAGTTGCATTATCCTCGGCTCCAGTTTTGGGCACACTAAATTATGAAAAGGATTTCAATTTATTTGTGCATGAGAGTAATGGTTGTGATTTGGCTGTTTTGCTCAGGAACAAGGAGGGAGAAATAGACCATGCGGTTATTTTTCTTCTGCGCTGGATCCTGTTGCATTGCCGCTCTGTTTGTGAGCTGTTGCTGCGACTGCCGCGTCAGTAAAACAAACCGAGGGAATGGTTTTGGGTCACGCCTTAACCTTAATGGTGCCTCACACAGTAGACGTTCTTTTAAATAGAACGCAGACGCAACATCTTATATCAGCCAGACTGACACGATATGAAATTGTCCTATTTGCACCGCATATTCAAATTTTGAGATGTTGCGCTTTGGATCCTGCAGAGTTAATGCCCCCTCCCAATGAAAGAACAGGTGAATGGGAGTCACCACCCCATGATTGTATAATGGTTATTGAACAAGAAACAAAAGGAAGAATTGATTTAACAGACACCCCACACAAGGAGCCAGATGGAGAACTGTTTTGTGACGATTCCTGTTTCAAATTACCCGATGGTACATCAACTGCTGCATATGTCATCACGACATTAAAGAGTATTGTAGAGAGAAAAAGGATCCCATATAATTCAGCACAGGATGCAGAGATAATAGTGTTGACCAGAGCATGTGAAATTTCTGAAAACTTGAATGGAAACATATATACTGACAGTCAGTATGTATTTGGGGTGGTAGACAATTTTGGTTGACTCTGGGCTGAAAGGGGTTTTCTAACATCACTTGGAACCAAGATTCAACATGGTCCTTTGATAGCAAGGTTGTTATCTGCACTTGCGCGTCCTAAGCGATTAGCAATAATGAAATGCGAAGTGCATATGAAAGTAACATGTAACGTTGGAAAAGGAAATGCATTTGCAGACAAAATTGCGAAACCAACTGCCATTGATCTACACACGAAGATGTTTATTGAGAGGTCAGAAGAAGAACCCTGTATGATAGAAAATGGGATTGCCTCAGTTAAGGAGATGCAAGCAGTAGCAACTGCAGATGAAATAATAGCTTGGGCGGAGGGTGCAGCAAAATTAGACAAAGAGGGTAAAAAATGGATGCTGCCAAACTCCTATGTAACTGCGATGGTCATTATGGCCCACAGTCCCACACACATATGTGCTAAGAAAATGATTCAGCATTTAGACACAGTATGGCAGAATCTGCACATTAAAAAAAACTGCTGAAAGACTTGTTGAGAACTGTATGACATGTTTACAACACAACATTGGAAAAGTAACAACTACCCCGGTAGGTAGTTTTGGCCCCCCCTCTATGCAATTTGAAGTGGTACATTTTGGTTTCATAGAAATGGAAAGATGTCAGAACTTGAAGTACATCCTTGTGGTAGTCTGTGCATTCAGTAAATGGGTGGAAGCATACCCGCTTAAGGACTGCACAGCGATGAGCACAGCAAAAGTGATGCTGAAGGAGTACTTTTCCAGATTTGGCCTGCCATGTGTCATATGGTCAGACAACGGCCCACATTTTATTGCCGCCGTGATATTACAAATTTGTGCAAGCCTCCAGATTTATAAACGATTCCATTCGGCCAGACACCCGATGAGTGCTTGTCTTGTTGAGCGCCAGGACGGTATCTTGAAGAACAAGATTAGTAAAATATGTTTAGGGAGTCAGTTGGAGTGGCCTGATGCGCTGCCCTTAGCTTGGTTGTGCATGCGCACATCTGTGCAGGCAAGAACTGGACTCTCCCCTTACGAATACATGATGGGGAGACCCACGAATGTTTGGAGCGCCCCGCAGCCTAGGCGTTAGAATGGTATTACCCAAATTGGTCGTTTACAATTGTTCGAATGAACAATTGACCGAATTTAAAGGGTCACAATTGACCTTTTCACAATTGACCGAATATATATATATATATATATATATATATATATATATATATATATAATGGTTTGGTAATATATAAAAAACGAGGAGGGGGCAGAGGGGAACCAAGGATTCTTACTGAAGAGAACTGTAAATTTTTACAAACGACAAACTCCACCACTCCCACTATATATTTTCTTCCGAAAATACACAAAAATTGTAAAAAACCACCAGGAAGACCGATTGTTTCCTTAGTAGGGTCAGCTCTGGAGAACATGTCTAAATTTATAGATGAAACTTTGTTTCCTTTTGTCTCTATGTTACCTTCTTATCTAAAAGACACCAAAGACTTTTTGTCACGTATTAACAACATTCCTTGGGAATCAAATTTTATGATGGCAACAATGGATGTCGTGTCCCTATATACATCAATTGAGCATAACTATGGGAAAAAAGCTTGTGAGAAATATCTTAACACGAGGTCTCTCAATTATCTTGAACATACGCAGATGATCTTAGAGATGATTGGCCTATGCCTAACCCACAACATTTTCGTCTTCAATGAAGAATACTTCAGGCAAACACAGGGCACAGCAATGGGCACTACATTTGCCCCGTCGTATGCAAATCTAACTATGGGTTTCTGGGAAGCCTCTGAGGTGTGGACGGAACAATATCAAGAATCAACCGAAAATGTGGTCATCTGGCTCAGGTACATAGATGATCTGTTCATAATCTGGAAGGGGACCGAACATGTATGGGTCGATTTTGTGAAGCAGCTGAATCAAAATGAGCACAACCTTAGGTTTACTGAAACCCACAGTTTCTTGTTTATCACATTCTTAGATGTGATCTTACGAATAGTGGAACAATCACTCACGTGTGAACTACACAGAAAACCAACAGGGTCAAACATGCCACTTCATGCCAAAAGTGGACATCCGAAGAGCTTAATTTGGAGTGTACCATACAGAGAATTTGTTAGGATAAGAAGAAACAGCTCTACTCTGGCCACATATGATACAGAGATTAAAACCACGGTGAGATGATTTTTACAGCAATGTTATCCGAAGAAGGTCATCGAAAGACCGTACCTAAGAGCTAGAAGTCATGATAGACAAATTCTCCTGGCGGACAAAGAAAAGACAACTAGGAAAGAGAATGAAAAGACACGTCTTATCCTAACATATGATAGCAGAACAACTGAAGTAAAACGAGTGTTGCAGAGACATTGGAAAGTGCTCACTATTGATAAGGACATTGGTAAGTCACTAAAGAAACATCCAGACATCAGTTTTAGAAGGAACATTTCGATCAAAGACAGTTTAGTTCAGAGCTTTATGGATAAAGAAATACTCGATGATGCGAGCTCCTGGCTAAAAAAACGAAAGAAAGGTTTCTACAAATGCACAAGGTGTAATATGTGCAAGTTTGCAAAAAACTGTGCCACTTTGGAACAACCAGTAACAGGGGTAACTGTGCACATCAATGAAAAAATCACGTGCAACACCGAATACGTGGTATACATTCTGTCATGTAAGTGCAACAAGTGGTACGTGGGAAGCACCAAGTGCAAATTGAAAACAAGAGTGCAACAACATGTCAGGGCGATACACAATAAAGATGCGAACTATCCAATGGCCAAACACTTTACTGAATACCACGAGAACAACATGGAAAGTTTTGCATTCTTCGGAATCCATGCCATTGAAAATGGTCCTAGAGGAGGAGACCGAGAGAAAAAGCTATGACAACAAGAAACCCGTTGCATTCTAGATTTCGAAACAAAACAGCCAAGGGGCCACAACATGAACTTTATACCTTTCTAGGACATTGATTGTTATGATCAATGGTCCTTATGTCTGATACATAACTGATTTGAAGTAATTTCATAAACTGGGTTCCAAATAAGTATGAACCAAGTTTTGTTGCAGATTTTAACTAAATGTTGATTACATGTGTCGTGGTGATGGGTATTTGTGTGCTTTTTTGTGGAGAGCCACGATTGTGGAGTGGTGTATATTTTTAATATTTGGACCAGTATGAACTGACACATAATGTAGGCTAGAGACATGCAGGTAACATCAATTGGGATATTGTCAAAAAATTAATCTGATCTGAGGTTGCTAAGAACTGAGCACCAAGCACTTTATGGACAATTAAGTCTTTATGCACGTAAGCACCTGGAACTTTGACAAACTGCACTAGGCACTTTATTTGACAAATGTCGAATGCACTATGCACTTTACGTTAAGGCACAAGACACTTTAAATAAAGAAAACAAGGAACTAGATGCAAGCTATGCATTACCACATTACTCGTATCAAGTGGAACATCATTCGAATAAGTTGCAGGCACTATGCTCTCTATTTTAACACACCCAACATCGGCAAGACTAGTACAAAGTGTGCCGTAGGAGAGACCATATCATTAAGAAGTTATTAATAGTTCACTAATGACAGTACTGGGTATCACGATAGTCGGTAATGATTATTCAATCACTGACTTCACATGAATAA
Organism: Ambystoma mexicanum; assembly: GCF_040938575.1. NCBI lineage: Eukaryota > Metazoa > Chordata > Amphibia > Caudata > Ambystomatidae > Ambystoma > Ambystoma mexicanum. Next base: position 1,550,390,664 of record NC_090937.1, on the reverse strand, counting down.
ACTCTAACGAGATAAAACACATCATCACCGGCACACAACTAACTAGCTACTAACATGCAAGACCCTTCTTTATTTCCACTAAATGCCTACAGTTGTATTGCTTTGTATTTAAACATTATGGTGATAGGATACTGGTGTTGTGAGCAAGCGGCGAGTAACGCCGCGAAACGCGTCAACTTTTTGTTGGGAAAGCCGAAATGCAAGGCATATTATATACGTGGATGCCAACTTTTAACCAATAAAGAGGTTATAAAAGACATGCTGAGAGTGATGTAAATCTCTGAAGTAATATCCGAAGGCGAGTGCTCCTCGAATGACTGATGGCAAGTCAGTTACATGGATGACATATATATATATATATGGGTTTTGAGGGTTTGGCGTTGGGTGAGGGGTTGTGGGGGGTTTCCCCCCACATATATGGTACAATTGACCTTCAAAATTCGGTCAATTGTGAAAAGGTCAATTGTCATTCGAGCAGTTGTAAAACGATCAATTCGTATACAACCGTTAGAATGACATTGAATACCTTTTGCTCAGCACTTATTGTAACTTGTTAACTCAAAAACTGTGTTTGATTCATCAGCAGGTGCAGGAGGCTCTTCCTGTCAGATACACTGGCCCAGGGCATTGTCTGCTGCCAGGAGAATGGGTTCTGGTAAAGAATTTTGAAAGAAGGTCTTCACTTGCACCTCATTGGAGAGGCCCCTACCAGATCCTCCTGGCCACAAAGACTGCAGTCTGAGTGGATGGTTGAAAGGCTTGGATCCATGCCACTCACATGAAAAGAATTCCATTCCCGTTGAAAGAGCTGCCTGATCCAGACATCGAAAAAGAAAAAGAAAAAGAAAAAGAAAAAGCTGCACTTGATCAGAAAGACACAATCGCCAGTTCTCTGCCAAAAGTGCTGCCCAAGCACGGGAAATGGCCTGGGGAAATTGCAATGAGGAAAAGAGGACCAGAGGTGCCTCCTCAACCTTTCCTAGCTGCGGCTGCATCATCACTTGCTACATCACAGGCTGGCACTGAGCCTGCATCCGGAAGTGGAACTGCATTATTCATGGATCACACAGTACCTGGAGCGATAAGGTACAACCTACGTTCTCAAAATCGGAAGTGATCTGATTTGCATGTTTTGTTTTTCCTCGATTCCCGACACGGGTGAATTGGAAATCGGAGGCCTAGGGAAGTGGAGCGTGGGAGCTGTATCAATCTGCATCAACTTGAAAGCTCTGGAACGCGGCTTCCCGGTGCTATCTTTGAAAAAAAAAAGAATGAATGGCCTATGTTGATCACCCCGTGCGAACAAGCGGGCGCATATGGTACCAACACAACTGATGCTTGATCCAACGTTTTGGATCACTGTGCCGAGCCACAATAAGCTTGCTACTTCTTCATAAAGCAGGCTAACGAGAACTGGCCTAGACGCTTTGCTGATTTCTTTGGACGCTTTGCTGCTTAAACAGATGCTGCTGTAAAGAAATTATTTGCGACAAACATTGCCGAGAGAAGAATTGCAGACATTGCCCATACTCACTTCTGTTCCCTCCTGCACCAACGCTGATGACATTATAGATATAGAGACTATAAAGATGTCTACAAGGATTTTCTGTAGGAAATTGATGCAAATGATTATAACACTACTTTCTACTCTTGGTACACTGATCACAGTATTCTGGTATCTGGAGAGCTTGCATCCATTAAGTTCTCTTTTGCCTGCTACCAATGCACCTGCCACCGACAGCCCAGTCCATGTACTCTCTTATACTCACCCTCCACTAGAAGAAAGACACAGAAGAGGGTATGATAATAACACATTGCTTTTGATAATGAATATGACTCACTCTGTCCTGAATAGAACAAATTGCTGGGTCTGCTCCCATTTACCCCAGCATGGCGGGAAAGAAATGGGTTGGTATGTACAACCATTACTCCTTAATACGGCATATTATGTATCACTGAGTGCACTTTTTTATGGGAAATGGAATAAGAGTGATAAAGGTCAATTAGATGGAACAAACATAGACGAGTTTGAGAGGTGATAATAGAACCAGCAAGGGTAATCAAACCAGTGGTAAGACCAGTAGATAGACTTTATGTGCCTTATAAATCATCTGTAATCACTTTTCACATGAATCCAGTAGGGAACAAAGACGTTGTGCTCCCCTCCTATACTATTAATTATAGCCCGCGCACTGTCCCATTTTGCTTACGAAAAAGGTTCCCTATTTAGTAGGGACGTTCATGAGATACATGAATATAGCAGTACTTGAGAAAGAAGAAGAACCAATATATGTAGGTGATCCTGTTTATTTTATATGTGGGGAAAAAGTTTATCCCTGGTTGCCTAGAAATTGGGGAGGGACCTGTTACTTAGGGATCCTTTTTCCTGGTGTATTCCTTTCCAAAACTTCGGACATATGCAAATTATCCAGACCTAGGCCACGGCAGGATGACACAGGATTAATTGCGGAGGACATAGCAAAATCATTTATCCCATTTTGGGGGTAGGCCATAAACTCCTGGAATATACGTAGTCTGTCCAGGATATTAGAAAAAATGATAAATGGAACAACTGACATATTATATAATATGACATTAGAAGAAAAGGCAGCTAGATTAATGACACTTCAAAATAGAATGGCCCTTGATATAATCTTGGCTGACCGTGGAGGTGTGTATAAAATCGTGGGGTCAGCGTGCTCTGTATTTGTAAGTGACTCCTCCCCTACGGTTTTTTGAGGCAATCAAGAAATTGCACATTTTGTGTTCTGACATTCATACCCCGACAGGCGGTTGGGAGCTGAATATAAGTTCATGGTTTTGGGAGTTACTGGGCTCATGGGGATGGAAACTAATTTCAATTCTAGTAACAATACTTGGAATCGTCATGTTGTTGCATACACTGCCTACCAATCCTTTGCTCTGAAATAACAAATGAATGTGTACACATGGTAACAGAAAAAAGAACCTCCAAGTTGAATACGAATGCAAACAACAAAATAGAAACAATGAAATAATTCATGTCCATTAATATTGATGATGACGATTACAGTAGCATGCATAGTTCAGAACAAGATGCATGGTCAGATGAAGATGCGATGTATGATGATGCTCTTGGCTAAAAGAACATGATGTTCTTGCCAAAAGGAGGGGTTGTAAGTCTAGAAACTACCCTAACGAAGTATATAAGGTATATTATGTTGGCCGAAAGCCAATCGCATCATATGCCCTACATCGCCAATAGAGAATCGTCAGCATAACCATAGGGCGTCCATTTTTTGCTGTAACATGCCCCATTTGCTTTCTCTTCCTTTCTGTTCAACGCTTTGCAAAATGTATTTTATTCTGCCGAAAGCTCATGAACTGAGTGAGGCCACAGTCTACATGTTGAGAGACCGGCCAGACAGAGACGCCAAACAGTACAGAAATACATTGTTTTCCTCCCTCACAAGTCCTTGAAGGCAAGCAAAAAGGCATTTAATCAGCGGCCCAGGTGCCATCTGGTCTCGCTGAAACTGAAGAAATAGGCCGTTAAACATGAATTATACTTTCCTAGCGGGCCTGCTTCGGGGTCTTTTTAGATCAGGCTGACCCCTAGTTCACGAATAGAAACCAGTAGATAACACGCTTTGGAATGTGTCTCTCCTACGAACACAGTATCCTTGCCTTATGTTCTTCATAACAAAGATCTATGTCTGCTTACTGCAAATTGCAACTGTTGCTAAAATGAGTAATATAGATTGAGTAAGAAATGTGTCATAATGTGTCATATTTGTCATAATTGTCAATTACCGAACTCTGCCTCAAGAAGATACATTATGGGCAGTTTTGATGTGTCACAAAGAGATTGTGTGATTGTCTTTTTATATATATAATACTGTTGTAGAATGTTCGTTCTCTTGCGTCTCACGGGGTCTGGGTGACACGTTGCGAGACGTTAGATCCAGTCGGCCGACTGAGAATATATTTGCTTTGCAATAAACCCTAGTACTTGGAAACTGAACCTCGTGTCTGTCGTATCACTAGTGTATGATGATTATGCCTTGTTTCCATATGCGAAGGGTCTTTAGGGCCTAACAAGAATGGCATTCATGCAGGCAGGCAGCCAATCAGGTGCATAGTGCATTCAGGCCATTCACTTCTCTCCAGACACTTACAACAAGTTATGTGTATTGGGACAAGTACCCAGCCATTCAACACTCCACACTGCATTCATACCAGTTTCAGGCAGGGCTGGCTCAGTCATTGTGCCTCATTACGAGGTTGGCAGAATGGGTATACTGGCACCGGTAATGGTGCCGGTAAACCCATTCCGCCCTATTACGAGGTTCCCTTGCAAGTGGACCAGGGAGCTAATAATGGGCCTGTTATTAACGGGCCCGTTATTTGCTCCATCCCCATTTACATTGAGCCCTATGGGGGCTCACATGGTAATGGGGATTGTTTTTTTGAATGAGGAATTACCAGGTCCTCCAAGGTTGGAATGACCCGGTAATTCCAAATTCAAGGAACCCGGACCCAGACACGATTTTGGAGGCAGCCATGGTGCTAATACCACCATGGCTACCTCCAAACTTGTAATGAGGCACATTGTGTCAAACACCAGAAACCAGACATCCACAACAAGAAATGCATATTGGTCACACACAACATACAGTCACTGGGAAGGCTCCAGCTAGTCTGGCCTAGACTTCACAACACCACCATATAAGGAACTTGTACCCAACAGCCAGTCAGGGGGATGGTACAGAGTCAGGGATTCCCAGGACTTTGGGAAAATAAGTTAACAGGCAATAGAAAGCAAGAGGCCACAGGGGCCATCGTGTTTCCTATCAGGAATCAACTAATTCCAATGGCAGGGCCTGGGTATCACAAAATGGAGGACACCCAGAGCACCTGTCAAAGTCAGCATGGAGCTTCCACCAGCCTATACCCTGCTCTGTGGGCCACACACAGGTGCCCAAAAACATACACTAATGGCACAGGGCTGTACCCGCACCCATGAGTGCCATACGGGTATCCCATGGGTCTGGTCACCAAAACCAAAAGAGAGAGATGCACCGCCAGGAGTCCCACCTGAACTCCTGCGCAGAAAACACAACAGAACACACGATAAAAGTCAGTAAAGGACAAGGATACGGAGGCCCTGTCCCTCCGATGCATTTCCAGCATCACAGTCGCCCCCCGCCCCCAGACTGAGGTTAGGGTGCCTAATCTCCCACGAGATAGACACCCTCATCCAGACGGTGAACACACCTTCTGGAAAGGCCATCTGCATTATTGTGACTCTTCCCTGGTCTATGCTCTATGGTGAAGTCTAGCCCTGGCAGGCTAATGGGCCTCCTGAGCAGTTTCGGGATCTCACCCTTCATCTGCATAAGCCATTTCAGGGGCTTATGATCTGTTTCGACCTTGAAGGTAGACCCCGCAAGGTAGGGCCTAAAACTCCTAAGGCTCCAAACTATACTGAAACATTCATTTTCAACATGTTGTCTACTGATGAATATGATCAGATGTTCCCTCCCATTGTCATCTAACTGGGACAAGACAGCTCCAATTCCTGTGTCACAGGCGTCAGTTTGAATGATAAAGGGCTTGCTGTAATCAGGCGCACACAACACAGGCGCCTAAACAGACTTTATTTCAAGCCATCAAAGGCCCTCTGACAGTCTTCAGTCCAATTAACCTTCCTAGGCTGTTTGGGTGAAGTCAGAGCTGTCAGGGGTGCAGCTATGGTTCCATCTTCTGCCATGAAATTGCGATAATACCCAGTGAAACCCAAAAAGGCTCTCACCTGGGTTTGAGTAGTGGAAGTCTCCCAGTCCTGTACATCCTGTACTTTCCTGCCGAGAGGTTGGATTTGACCCCCTCCCACCTCATGACCAAGATAGGTGACTTTCCCCTGAGCTATCTAGCACTTGGTGGCCTTGATAGTGAGGTTAGCCCTTTTCAAGGCCTGCAACACCTTATCCAGATGTGTCAAATGCTCTTCCCAGGTGGAACTGTAGACAGCAATGTCGTCTAAGTAGGCCAAACAAAAGGCCTCCAGCCCACTGAGCGCATGATTGACCAATCTCTGGAAGGTGGGAGGGGCATTCTTCAACCCAAAAGGCATGACCCTAAACTGGTAGAGTCCCTCAGGTGTTGAGAATGCCATCTTTTCCTTGGTATGGACAGTCAGAGCTATTTGCTAATAGCCTGAGGTAAGGTCAAAGGTGCTCACAAATTTGGCAGCACCTATGGTGTCTACAAGCTCATCAGCCCTGGGCAATGGTTGCGCGTCAGTTTTGGTGACGGCATTGACTCCTCGGTAGTCCACACAGAACCTCCAATCCTTAGTACCTGCCTGGGAACTTGCCTTGGGGACAAGGACCACTGGACTGGACCAGGGACTGGTTGAGGGTTCAATAACACCCAGATCCAACATCTTGGTGACCTCAGCCTGGATGTGGTTCTTAACTGTATCTGTCATACAGTAGCACCTGCTTTTGACAGGCACACTGTCAACAGTGTCAATTTTGTGTCTATACCATGGTGTAAGGCCTGGTGTCAGTAAAAACAGAGAGGCCAACTGCCGGAGCAAAGTCCTGCAGGCCCTCTGCTGCTCTGTCGTCAGATCGGGAGAGAGATGTACTCCCTCCACTGAGACATCCTGAGGGTTGCTATGCAGCAAATCAGAAAGGGGCTCACTCTCGTCCTTTTCTTGCTCTGAGGCTAGAAAGAGACATGAGACTTCTGCTTGCCTGTGGAAAAGCTTGAAACTGTTAACATGGAATACCTGAGGGGCTACCCCAGGGGCTCCCATGTCAACCAGATAATTGACTTCGCCCATCTTGGAGATGATACTGAAGGGTCCAGTCCACTTGTCTGCCAAAACTCTAGGCTTGATACGCTCCATCACAAGGATTTCCAGTCCCGGAGTCCGATCCACTTGCAAGGCTTTTGCCAGTACTTGTTCAGTTCCTGGCTGGCCTTGAAATTCACTGTCACCTGACCCATCATCTGTGTCATCCTCCGTCTGGAGCCTAACACATAGTCCCCCACTTGCTTGGCGGGACCTAGAGGGGTGGCTTCCAAACCTTCTCTGATCAAGGCAATGGGCCCCCCTCATGGGATGTCCAAAGAGTAACTCAAAGGGACTGAAACCAACACCCTCTTGAGGTACCTTTCTGTAAGCAAACACCAGGCATGGCAGGAGGAGATCCCATTTCCTCCTTAGGGGCTCTTCTGAAGCAACTAGCATGCCCTTGAGAGTTTTATTAAACCTCTCAACCAGACCATTGGTCTGGGGATGGTAAGAGGTGAAGAACTTTTAGGTTACCCCACACTCTTACCACATGGTTTTCATGTAACTAGACATCAAGTTGGGTCCTCTGTCAGAGACAACCTCCTTAAGGAATCCAACACAGGTGTAAATGCCCAGGAGAGCCCTGGCAACCACCTTGGCAGTAACAGTCCGAAGGGGTATAGCCTCAGGGTACCTGGTGGTATGATCAATCAAGACCAGGATGAACCGATGTCCACCTGAAGTGGGAGTGTCAAGGGGACCGACAATGTCGATGCCCACCCTCTCAAATGGTGTGCCAGCCACTGGCAATGGCTGCAGTGGGGCAATGACACTGCCTCCAGTCTTACCAGACAACTGGCAAGTTGGGCATGTCCTGCAGTGGGAGTCCACTTCTACTCCCATCCGAGGCCAGTAGAAATGGGCATAGAGCCTCTGCTTCGTCTTCTTGGTACCAAGATGATCACCTAAGGGCACCTCATGCGCCAACTGCAGCAGGAAGGGCCGGTAAACCTGGGGTACCACCAAACTCTTGAGGGCTCCAGGTTCAGGCTTAGTGGGCTCACTAAGAAGGAGCTCATCCTCCCAATAGATTCAGAATGTCCTAGTCACTTCTTCTTGTGCCTAGGACAAGGCCTGTTTCCTCAGACCCTCAAGAGAGTGGCACTCTCTGTGTCCCTTAGAGAAGTCCGCCCAGGAGGGTCCCCCTTCAGCCAGCAGGCATTGAAGGTCACGGTGGTCCTCCGGGTTGGGAACCTCTCCCACAGGAGAGTCTCCTGCCTCTTCTCCCTCAGGAGTTGAGTTTGGGTTTTCCACTGGACCTAGCCCGTCCGGAGGATAGATCCCAATGGGTGCTGTAGGAACAGCAGGTAGATAAGGAGCCCTGTCACAGAGGTAGCCTTCTTGTTCTTCCGTCTTCTTGCCTTAGGCCTCGCCTTTAGCTCGGGTACCTGACTCACAGCCAGATCCTGTGTCACCTGTGACATAGTGACTGCAGCAGCAGTCATGGGGAGACCATCAGAGATCAACCCCAACTCTACTAGATTGTTGCCTAACAAAATGTTAGCAGGGACATTGTACTGAACCAGGACAGGAAGCTTTGCTGTCTTGTCTCCAATCATGATTGTCACTAAGGCTACAAGCGATAATTTGGGAGACCCACCAGCTAACCTGGTGGTTCTCAGAGGAGCTCCTACATAGTCCGCTGGCTTGAGCAGGGTCCTGTCCACCACTGTCATGCTTGCCCCAGTGTCTCTCAAGCCAGTAGAAGGCTGGCCATTCAAGAGGACACTTCTCAAAAACCTACGGGTGTTCTGTGGGATAGTCGCCAGTACTTCTGCGTACTGGTCCCAGACACAAAGGGACACTAAATAAATCTTCTCAGGAGCATCAAATGTGGTCCCTGTAGAGGAGGGGAGGACAGTGGCCTCCACCTCAGACATGGGCTAAGGGTAGGTCAGGCTGACAGCCTGGACTCCAAGTGCCTTACCTTTACACTTGGGGTCACCCCTCTTGTGATCCATAGCCCCATAGTCCCAAGAAGTGCCAAGAATGTGGGTTACGGTACTGGAACCACTGGGAGCCTGCTTTTCAGTAGGTGGACCAGTACTCTTATTCCCACCCACAGATGACTTATCCCCACTAGATGTTTGGGTCTTAGGAGAGGAAGGTTTTGGTTTACTCAACTGTGATTGCTTCTGGGACTCCTCAGCTTTCTGAGAGGTCCCATTTTCTTTGTCCTTGTCCTTCCCACTTGAGTCCTTAGGAGACACCCGGTGGGAGACCCACTTGTCAGCCAACCTAGCCAGCTTAAAGGGATCCAAAATGTTCTGGTCAGCAACATACTGATGCATATCTGGTGAACAGGCTCCAGAAAAATGCTCAAAAAACAAAAGGTGGGACAATTCCACAAAAGTTTTCACCATGTATCCATCAATCCACCTCATCATGTTCATGTGCGCAGCACTCACCCAGTCAACCCAAGACACATTCTCTCTTTTCTTAAATTCCCTGAACCTGTTAAGGTATTGGGTAGGTGTCTTGCCAAACTTGGCAATCAAAGCAGACATCATGCACTCATACTGACCCCTTTCTTCCACACTCAGTTTCAGAATACAGTCATACCCAGTTTGAGGCACTCTGCTTAACAAACACTTAGCCCAATCTCTCTTATCAACATCGTGAATTGCACAAGCCATTTCAAATGCTTCAATCCACTGGAGGACATCAGAACCCTCCACAAACACACCAACCAAATTGTTCATAAACTTGGTGGCTGGGGACTATAGGGTATTTTGTGTAGATTTAGGGCCCAGCGGTATTTTCTTACCGCCAAAAACAAAAATAATTTAGCAATAATCACTCCTTGCATTTAGATTGGGTTTGGTATTATAATGGTATAGTGGCTATGCATTATTTCAGTACACAGATACATTTGGTTGGTATACATTTCGTTGTGGTATAGTGATGAGCATGATTTTCTGTTCTACTTGTGGTCCCCAATATACAAAACCCCCTTCTTCTTGCTTGGTCTGTTCGTGTGATCACTAGAGAGACCTTGGTCCTACATTTTATGGTTACCACAATTTTCACATAGAGTGCCGCCTATGGCTGTTATCACTAATTTATTTACATTAGTGAGACTATGGGCCTCATTACAACCTTGGTGCTAAGTGCACCAACTTTACCACCATGGTGTAAACTCCGTTTACAGAAATAGGGGTGCAAATTGAAAACAAAGTTACAGGGAAACAACATTAAAGAAAACAACAGGGCAGTACGAACATGCCACCCCTCCAAAAAGAGACCCTAGACAGTTCTTTGAAACAATGATCTAGGCCCACCATCCCCTTACTTCAGCCATGTCCCATGGCGCCTCCGGCCCAAGGTGGTCAGATTTGCCCCTGAAAGGGGGCTGTTGTTGGAAAAAACCCCAGTGTTTACTCTGGCAGATCTAGGAGGGGCAGCAGAGTTTAGAAAAGGGCGCATGCTGATTGAGATCCCACTCATAGCTTGTTGGCCTGCCCGCCCCCAACCTTCCAAAACCCGGTTAGCCGTACTCTGGTCCCAAAAAAAAAGTTTGATGCTATCCATGGTGTTCATGCCCATACTTGGAATTCTGCAACAGCCCGCCAGAGCTTCTCTGCGTACAAATGGGCAACCTCCAGAAGTGTTCAGCCAAAATAAACATTTGTTAAGTAGGGCATCCTTTGGTTCAGACTTGTTTGCTGCCAGTTTGGGAACCCCCTGTAAGAAGACAATAGGGCGTTTGGGCTTTCCCTGTTCTAAGGGTTTATGCTGACCCCCAGACTTCCACAGGCCCTGGTCTTTGGACTCAGAACACACAGAGCCCAAGATAGCGGAGGACTGGGCCACCGAAGGCAGAGACATTAAACTAAAGTTAGAGACCTTCCTGCTCGCCCTGGTAACGGCAGGGGGAACACAGGGCCCGTTGTTAGAGAATGATTCTCCTAATGCCAAGTTAAGGGGGACGGCAGACCCTTTGGGGGTGGTCAGGACTGGGGGGACCTGAACAAGTAAACTTTCCAAGGGGCTTTCCAAGGATAGGGCCTTATACCCCACGGCAGCTGAAGCGGTCACCATGGGCTCCCCCTGGACAATTCCACCACCCTTCAATTGGGCCTCTAGTACAGATAGCAAGAGAGCCTTGATGATGGCCAGTTCCGCCAGAACTTGATTACACCCACACCCCCTATGTAACAAAGCCTCCTCTGGGAGTCGGTCAGTGGACAAGTTACACTCATGATTACTGGCGGCAGTTGGTTGATTGATGGTCTCAACCATCCGGGGTAGGGTCAAACAGGGGGAAGGACTGGCCCCAGAGCTCGTAGATGAGAGAACATCACTCCACAAACTGTTATGGGAGCTGGAGGAGGATTTGCCCCTTAGGACAATTTGTTCCAGACTGTCCCCTACAGCCAGGAGAGATGACACAAGTGTTGAGGGGGATCCATGGGAGAGGGGTTCGATGGTTGTGGCTGTGGTCAGGGCCGAAGACGTGCTTTGCGACAGGGGGAGACTTGGTTCCGGCTCGCCACCAGCTTTTCCACTGGCATCCGGAAACAGCTTGAACAGACCACCCTGGTTACTATGCAGGGTTACTTGGCTCCCCATGTGCTGCTGACCCATTACTGGTGATGGAATTAGTGTCGCTGCTAGAGTGCCGGATATAGACAGGGACTGATTTACAATGGGCTTGATGGCACATGTCCCAGTGGCCCCCAAAGTAGTACCCATGGTAGTTACTGAGGGTACCCCCCCCTGTGGTCGCTGTCTCCTCAATACCACAGTCTTACGCTGGAATTTCTGCAGGGGGGGTCATGGTCAATGAGTTGGGGGCAAAAAAGGAGTGGGGGGAGCGGGGATAAGGGGTCAGTAGTCGGCTGCGCCATAGCCGAAACTTGAGAGGTTTCCATGTCCAGATACTTATGGAGGGGCACACCACACACCTCCATCGTAATCCGCCTCCCCAGCTCACCTCTGTTATCAATGTCCAGTCCAGTGGCTGGACTCCAGCAGCGCCGAACACCAAGCGGCGCCAAACACCGCGCCCTTGCCCCGCCGCGGGCTTCACCGCTGCGGGGCTAGCGAGGCGCTAATAAGCCCAGGGGGGCGGGGCCACGAACCAGGAAGTCCCCGGAGTCCACAAGCGGCGCCAAACACCGCGCCCTTGCCCCGCCGCGGGCTTCACCGCTGCGGGGCTAGCGAGGCGCTAATAAGCCCAGGGGGGCGGGGCCACGAACCAGGAAGTCCCCGGAGTCCACAAGCGGCGCCAAACACCGCGCCCTTGCCCCGCCGCGGGCTTCACCGCTGCGGGGCTAGCGAGGCGCTAATAAGCCCAGGGGGGCGGGGCCACGAACCAGGAAGTCCCCGGAGTCCACAAGCGGCGCCAAACACCGCGCCCTTGCCCCGCCGCGGGCAGTTAAAACACAGTCTTTATATAATGAATATTCAAGGTTATATACAATATCACCATAACTCACTTTGTACTTGGTTATCCATAATGGCAAATATACAGTTCTACGTGGTAGCACTATCACTATTAGATCTCATGAAAGTGCATCAACTGTACGGTTAAATGTGACTCAAATTAGTTTGTGAAGGAAACTAACAATAGATATAAGAGGAAAGCAGTTGGTTAGAACAATAGGCAGAATACTGGCCCCGTTTACCTAGACACAGTTCTGTGTGGAGATCCCCCCAACCTGGGCAACCTGTAGAATAAATATATATCACGAGCCCAGTCCATATATTGTTCACAAGAGTCTTCCCAATAGTTCAGCAACCCCAAAGTACCTGGTATTGTAGAGTTCCTTGTCGTGAAATCGACGGGCCTTCTTGAGTGCACTCCCTTTAAGGCAGGAGCCACGGGTCATCGAACGTCCGGCGATGAACACGGTGAACTACGGCGGTGATGTGGCAGCTTCGTTCCTAGTGGTGCTCACCGACGGGGAAGCGTAAATGTCCAGCAGGGAAGAGGCATGCGGGGCACCTCTATGTCGATAGTTCTGGACCGCAAAGAGTTTGAAGAACTGTGGCCCAGCAAGGGCGTTGAGTCGTCGGCATCTCTGTGGTCTTTGGGTGGCAGTAAACCCACCGGCGGATGCTCCTCTGTGCATCGACGGCCTAGCCTTCTCCGGCAGGATAAGGCGGGTGGCGGTGCAGGCGAGAGCGTCCTTGGATCAAATGAAGTTCTAAGACAATGGGAGCATGGCGGCTCCGGTCGGCGACAGCGGTCGTCGACGGTGGCCGACAACAGTCCGAACGCTTCTCTTTGGGATTCCGCGGCAGTCCCCGTCTCCCGTCGTAGGTCTGTCTACCAGGGAGCTGTGGCAAATATGAGCTGGTGCACGATGGTCCCTCGTAGCTCGGGAAGAGGGCGCCTTACCAGGTCCTTTCTGGGTCAGTCCTTGGAGACACAGCAGCTTTCAGATTGATGAAGTAGAGCAGCAGCAAGACTTCTCTTCCAGCAGGGCTTCAAGGTTAAGCTTCAGTTTCACTCCAGTTACTCTTTACTTCAGCTTCTGAACATGAATTCTAGCAGTGAGAGGCCCACAGATATACTAGTTGATCTCCCATTCATTCTGCTGGGTCACATTCAGGCAACCAATCAGTCAGAACGGCATTCATGCAGGCAGGCAGCCAATCAGGTGCATAGTGCATTCAGGCCATTCACTTCTCTCCAGACACTCACAACAAGTCAAGTTTATTGGGACAATTACCCAGCCATTCAACACTCCACACTGCATTCATACCAGCTTCGGGCAGGGCTGTCTCAGTCATTGTGTCAAACACCAGAAAGCAGACATGCACAACAAGAAGTGCATATTGATCACACTCCATTCACCCAGGTCCCACCCACAGGGTGTACCCACAACATACAGTCACTGGGAAGGCTCCAGCCAGTCTGGCCTGGACTTCACAACAACACCATACATGGAACTTCCACCCAACAGCCAGTCAGGGGGAAGGGACGGAGTCAGGGCTTCCCAGGACTTTGGGAAAACTAGGTAACAGGCAATAGAAAGCAAGAGGCCACAGGGGCCATCTTGTTTCCTATCAGGAATCAACTGATTCCAGTGGCAGGGCCTGGGTATCCCAAAATGGAGGATACTCAGAGCACATTTCCAGCATCACAGTGGTTAATCACTGCACAACATGGGGTGCAGAGTTATGGTGGACTTGCTCAAAATGTGATTGTTGAATTTCAGGGGCTTTGGTGAATTTGTCCATGCCCACTGTACATGTTGGGCCAATAGGTTTCATTGGGGCCCTCTAGCAATGGCCTTTGCTGTGGCATCTGCCCATATTGCACCAATAGCTTTCTTTGTGTCCACTAGCCATGACCTTTGGCACAGTGACCCATTACCCCCTGCCTAGGAGAAATGATCACTGCTGGTGTAAAATAGCTTTTTTTCAGTCCTTCCCCATTCCCGTGGGATTCCCCTACATTTACGTGATAATGGCAACAAACTACACATACAGTGCATTAAACTACCCATGCCTAGGGGATTCCTCCGGTATTCCCCCGATAACGCTTCAAAACCCCAAACTCTTCTCTGTCCTCGCAGGCACTCACCAAGAGCCGCCCTCCTCTTTTCATGGTCCCATCACTCCCCTGAATTGTCCCTCCTCCCTGATCCTCTCCTGACCATTAGCCACTATCACTGTTTGGTTTGTGTGACACATTTTCTTCTCCGAGGTGGACTTGAATGAAATGTGAGTGCTGAATTTCAGGGTTTTGTTGCGTTAAATCTGATCACCTTAACTCTCTCTTACAATTGTTTTTCACTGAATTTCAAGGCTTTTGCTATACCTTAGTTTCCTTGAGGCCTACTAGCCATGGCCTACTGCCACGGCCACGGAGACATGCAGGTAACATCAATTGGGATATTGTCAAAAAATTAATCTGATCTGAGGTTGCTAAGAACTGAGCACCAAGCACTTTATGGACAATTAAGTCTTTATGCACGTAAGCACCTGGAACTTTGACAAACTGCACTAGGCACTTTATTTGACAAATGTCGAATGCACTATGCACTTTACGTTAAGGCACAAGACACTTTAAATAAAGAAAACAAGGAACTAGATGCAAGCTATGCATTACCACATTACTCGTATCAAGTGGAACATCATTCGAATAAGTTGCAGGCACTATGCTCTCTATTTTAACACACCCAACATCGGCAAGACTAGTACAAAGTGTGCCGTAGGAGAGACCATATCATTAAGAAGTTATTAATAGTTCACTAATGACAGTACTGGGTATCACGATAGTCGGTAATGATTATTCAATCACTGACTTCACATGAATAAACTCTAACGAGATAAAACACATCATCACCGGCACACAACTAACTAGCTACTAACATGCAAGACCCTTCTTTATTTCCACTAAATGCCTACAGTTGTATTGCTTTGTATTTAAACATTATGGTGATAGGATACTGGTGTTGTGAGCAAGCGGCGAGTAACGCCGCGAAACGCGTCAACTTTTTGTTGGGAAAGCCGAAATGCAAGGCATATTATATACGTGGATGCCAACTTTTAACCAATAAAGAGGTTATAAAAGACATGCTGAGAGTGATGTAAATCTCTGAAGTAATATCCGAAGGCGAGTGCTCCTCGAATGACTGATGGCAAGTCAGTTACATGGATGACATATATATATATATATGGGTTTTGAGGGTTTGGCGTTGGGTGAGGGGTTGTGGGGGGTTTCCCCCCACATATATGGTACAATTGACCTTCAAAATTCGGTCAATTGTGAAAAGGTCAATTGTCATTCGAGCAGTTGTAAAACGATCAATTCGTATACAACCGTTAGAATGACATTGAATACCTTTTGCTCAGCACTTATTGTAACTTGTTAACTCAAAAACTGTGTTTGATTCATCAGCAGGTGCAGGAGGCTCTTCCTGTCAGATACACTGGCCCAGGGCATTGTCTGCTGCCAGGAGAATGGGTTCTGGTAAAGAATTTTGAAAGAAGGTCTTCACTTGCACCTCATTGGAGAGGCCCCTACCAGATCCTCCTGGCCACAAAGACTGCAGTCTGAGTGGATGGTTGAAAGGCTTGGATCCATGCCACTCACATGAAAAGAATTCCATTCCCGTTGAAAGAGCTGCCTGATCCAGACATCGAAAAAGAAAAAGAAAAAGAAAAAGAAAAAGCTGCACTTGATCAGAAAGACACAATCGCCAGTTCTCTGCCAAAAGTGCTGCCCAAGCACGGGAAATGGCCTGGGGAAATTGCAATGAGGAAAAGAGGACCAGAGGTGCCTCCTCAACCTTTCCTAGCTGCGGCTGCATCATCACTTGCTACATCACAGGCTGGCACTGAGCCTGCATCCGGAAGTGGAACTGCATTATTCATGGATCACACAGTACCTGGAGCGATAAGGTACAACCTACGTTCTCAAAATCGGAAGTGATCTGATTTGCATGTTTTGTTTTTCCTCGATTCCCGACACGGGTGAATTGGAAATCGGAGGCCTAGGGAAGTGGAGCGTGGGAGCTGTATCAATCTGCATCAACTTGAAAGCTCTGGAACGCGGCTTCCCGGTGCTATCTTTGAAAAAAAAAAGAATGAATGGCCTATGTTGATCACCCCGTGCGAACAAGCGGGCGCATATGGTACCAACACAACTGATGCTTGATCCAACGTTTTGGATCACTGTGCCGAGCCACAATAAGCTTGCTACTTCTTCATAAAGCAGGCTAACGAGAACTGGCCTAGACGCTTTGCTGATTTCTTTGGACGCTTTGCTGCTTAAACAGATGCTGCTGTAAAGAAATTATTTGCGACAAACATTGCCGAGAGAAGAATTGCAGACATTGCCCATACTCACTTCTGTTCCCTCCTGCACCAACGCTGATGACATTATAGATATAGAGACTATAAAGATGTCTACAAGGATTTTCTGTAGGAAATTGATGCAAATGATTATAACACTACTTTCTACTCTTGGTACACTGATCACAGTATTCTGGTATCTGGAGAGCTTGCATCCATTAAGTTCTCTTTTGCCTGCTACCAATGCACCTGCCACCGACAGCCCAGTCCATGTACTCTCTTATACTCACCCTCCACTAGAAGAAAGACACAGAAGAGGGTATGATAATAACACATTGCTTTTGATAATGAATATGACTCACTCTGTCCTGAATAGAACAAATTGCTGGGTCTGCTCCCATTTACCCCAGCATGGCGGGAAAGAAATGGGTTGGTATGTACAACCATTACTCCTTAATACGGCATATTATGTATCACTGAGTGCACTTTTTTATGGGAAATGGAATAAGAGTGATAAAGGTCAATTAGATGGAACAAACATAGACGAGTTTGAGAGGTGATAATAGAACCAGCAAGGGTAATCAAACCAGTGGTAAGACCAGTAGATAGACTTTATGTGCCTTATAAATCATCTGTAATCACTTTTCACATGAATCCAGTAGGGAACAAAGACGTTGTGCTCCCCTCCTATACTATTAATTATAGCCCGCGCACTGTCCCATTTTGCTTACGAAAAAGGTTCCCTATTTAGTAGGGACGTTCATGAGATACATGAATATAGCAGTACTTGAGAAAGAAGAAGAACCAATATATGTAGGTGATCCTGTTTATTTTATATGTGGGGAAAAAGTTTATCCCTGGTTGCCTAGAAATTGGGGAGGGACCTGTTACTTAGGGATCCTTTTTCCTGGTGTATTCCTTTCCAAAACTTCGGACATATGCAAATTATCCAGACCTAGGCCACGGCAGGATGACACAGGATTAATTGCGGAGGACATAGCAAAATCATTTATCCCATTTTGGGGGTAGGCCATAAACTCCTGGAATATACGTAGTCTGTCCAGGATATTAGAAAAAATGATAAATGGAACAACTGACATATTATATAATATGACATTAGAAGAAAAGGCAGCTAGATTAATGACACTTCAAAATAGAATGGCCCTTGATATAATCTTGGCTGACCGTGGAGGTGTGTATAAAATCGTGGGGTCAGCGTGCTCTGTATTTGTAAGTGACTCCTCCCCTACGGTTTTTTGAGGCAATCAAGAAATTGCACATTTTGTGTTCTGACATTCATACCCCGACAGGCGGTTGGGAGCTGAATATAAGTTCATGGTTTTGGGAGTTACTGGGCTCATGGGGATGGAAACTAATTTCAATTCTAGTAACAATACTTGGAATCGTCATGTTGTTGCATACACTGCCTACCAATCCTTTGCTCTGAAATAACAAATGAATGTGTACACATGGTAACAGAAAAAAGAACCTCCAAGTTGAATACGAATGCAAACAACAAAATAGAAACAATGAAATAATTCATGTCCATTAATATTGATGATGACGATTACAGTAGCATGCATAGTTCAGAACAAGATGCATGGTCAGATGAAGATGCGATGTATGATGATGCTCTTGGCTAAAAGAACATGATGTTCTTGCCAAAAGGAGGGGTTGTAAGTCTAGAAACTACCCTAACGAAGTATATAAGGTATATTATGTTGGCCGAAAGCCAATCGCATCATATGCCCTACATCGCCAATAGAGAATCGTCAGCATAACCATAGGGCGTCCATTTTTTGCTGTAACATGCCCCATTTGCTTTCTCTTCCTTTCTGTTCAACGCTTTGCAAAATGTATTTTATTCTGCCGAAAGCTCATGAACTGAGTGAGGCCACAGTCTACATGTTGAGAGACCGGCCAGACAGAGACGCCAAACAGTACAGAAATACATTGTTTTCCTCCCTCACAAGTCCTTGAAGGCAAGCAAAAAGGCATTTAATCAGCGGCCCAGGTGCCATCTGGTCTCGCTGAAACTGAAGAAATAGGCCGTTAAACATGAATTATACTTTCCTAGCGGGCCTGCTTCGGGGTCTTTTTAGATCAGGCTGACCCCTAGTTCACGAATAGAAACCAGTAGATAACACGCTTTGGAATGTGTCTCTCCTACGAACACAGTATCCTTGCCTTATGTTCTTCATAACAAAGATCTATGTCTGCTTACTGCAAATTGCAACTGTTGCTAAAATGAGTAATATAGATTGAGTAAGAAATGTGTCATAATGTGTCATATTTGTCATAATTGTCAATTACCGAACTCTGCCTCAAGAAGATACATTATGGGCAGTTTTGATGTGTCACAAAGAGATTGTGTGATTGTCTTTTTATATATATAATACTGTTGTAGAATGTTCGTTCTCTTGCGTCTCACGGGGTCTGGGTGACACGTTGCGAGACGTTAGATCCAGTCGGCCGACTGAGAATATATTTGCTTTGCAATAAACCCTAGTACTTGGAAACTGAACCTCGTGTCTGTCGTATCACTAGTGTATGATGATTATGCCTTGTTTCCATATGCGAAGGGTCTTTAGGGCCTAACAAGAATGGCATTCATGCAGGCAGGCAGCCAATCAGGTGCATAGTGCATTCAGGCCATTCACTTCTCTCCAGACACTTACAACAAGTTATGTGTATTGGGACAAGTACCCAGCCATTCAACACTCCACACTGCATTCATACCAGTTTCAGGCAGGGCTGGCTCAGTCATTGTGCCTCATTACGAGGTTGGCAGAATGGGTATACTGGCACCGGTAATGGTGCCGGTAAACCCATTCCGCCCTATTACGAGGTTCCCTTGCAAGTGGACCAGGGAGCTAATAATGGGCCTGTTATTAACGGGCCCGTTATTTGCTCCATCCCCATTTACATTGAGCCCTATGGGGGCTCACATGGTAATGGGGATTGTTTTTTTGAATGAGGAATTACCAGGTCCTCCAAGGTTGGAATGACCCGGTAATTCCAAATTCAAGGAACCCGGACCCAGACACGATTTTGGAGGCAGCCATGGTGCTAATACCACCATGGCTACCTCCAAACTTGTAATGAGGCACATTGTGTCAAACACCAGAAACCAGACATCCACAACAAGAAATGCATATTGGTCACACACAACATACAGTCACTGGGAAGGCTCCAGCTAGTCTGGCCTAGACTTCACAACACCACCATATAAGGAACTTGTACCCAACAGCCAGTCAGGGGGATGGTACAGAGTCAGGGATTCCCAGGACTTTGGGAAAATAAGTTAACAGGCAATAGAAAGCAAGAGGCCACAGGGGCCATCGTGTTTCCTATCAGGAATCAACTAATTCCAATGGCAGGGCCTGGGTATCACAAAATGGAGGACACCCAGAGCACCTGTCAAAGTCAGCATGGAGCTTCCACCAGCCTATACCCTGCTCTGTGGGCCACACACAGGTGCCCAAAAACATACACTAATGGCACAGGGCTGTACCCGCACCCATGAGTGCCATACGGGTATCCCATGGGTCTGGTCACCAAAACCAAAAGAGAGAGATGCACCGCCAGGAGTCCCACCTGAACTCCTGCGCAGAAAACACAACAGAACACACGATAAAAGTCAGTAAAGGACAAGGATACGGAGGCCCTGTCCCTCCGATGCATTTCCAGCATCACAGTCGCCCCCCGCCCCCAGACTGAGGTTAGGGTGCCTAATCTCCCACGAGATAGACACCCTCATCCAGACGGTGAACACACCTTCTGGAAAGGCCATCTGCATTATTGTGACTCTTCCCTGGTCTATGCTCTATGGTGAAGTCTAGCCCTGGCAGGCTAATGGGCCTCCTGAGCAGTTTCGGGATCTCACCCTTCATCTGCATAAGCCATTTCAGGGGCTTATGATCTGTTTCGACCTTGAAGGTAGACCCCGCAAGGTAGGGCCTAAAACTCCTAAGGCTCCAAACTATACTGAAACATTCATTTTCAACATGTTGTCTACTGATGAATATGATCAGATGTTCCCTCCCATTGTCATCTAACTGGGACAAGACAGCTCCAATTCCTGTGTCACAGGCGTCAGTTTGAATGATAAAGGGCTTGCTGTAATCAGGCGCACACAACACAGGCGCCTAAACAGACTTTATTTCAAGCCATCAAAGGCCCTCTGACAGTCTTCAGTCCAATTAACCTTCCTAGGCTGTTTGGGTGAAGTCAGAGCTGTCAGGGGTGCAGCTATGGTTCCATCTTCTGCCATGAAATTGCGATAATACCCAGTGAAACCCAAAAAGGCTCTCACCTGGGTTTGAGTAGTGGAAGTCTCCCAGTCCTGTACATCCTGTACTTTCCTGCCGAGAGGTTGGATTTGACCCCCTCCCACCTCATGACCAAGATAGGTGACTTTCCCCTGAGCTATCTAGCACTTGGTGGCCTTGATAGTGAGGTTAGCCCTTTTCAAGGCCTGCAACACCTTATCCAGATGTGTCAAATGCTCTTCCCAGGTGGAACTGTAGACAGCAATGTCGTCTAAGTAGGCCAAACAAAAGGCCTCCAGCCCACTGAGCGCATGATTGACCAATCTCTGGAAGGTGGGAGGGGCATTCTTCAACCCAAAAGGCATGACCCTAAACTGGTAGAGTCCCTCAGGTGTTGAGAATGCCATCTTTTCCTTGGTATGGACAGTCAGAGCTATTTGCTAATAGCCTGAGGTAAGGTCAAAGGTGCTCACAAATTTGGCAGCACCTATGGTGTCTACAAGCTCATCAGCCCTGGGCAATGGTTGCGCGTCAGTTTTGGTGACGGCATTGACTCCTCGGTAGTCCACACAGAACCTCCAATCCTTAGTACCTGCCTGGGAACTTGCCTTGGGGACAAGGACCACTGGACTGGACCAGGGACTGGTTGAGGGTTCAATAACACCCAGATCCAACATCTTGGTGACCTCAGCCTGGATGTGGTTCTTAACTGTATCTGTCATACAGTAGCACCTGCTTTTGACAGGCACACTGTCAACAGTGTCAATTTTGTGTCTATACCATGGTGTAAGGCCTGGTGTCAGTAAAAACAGAGAGGCCAACTGCCGGAGCAAAGTCCTGCAGGCCCTCTGCTGCTCTGTCGTCAGATCGGGAGAGAGATGTACTCCCTCCACTGAGACATCCTGAGGGTTGCTATGCAGCAAATCAGAAAGGGGCTCACTCTCGTCCTTTTCTTGCTCTGAGGCTAGAAAGAGACATGAGACTTCTGCTTGCCTGTGGAAAAGCTTGAAACTGTTAACATGGAATACCTGAGGGGCTACCCCAGGGGCTCCCATGTCAACCAGATAATTGACTTCGCCCATCTTGGAGATGATACTGAAGGGTCCAGTCCACTTGTCTGCCAAAACTCTAGGCTTGATACGCTCCATCACAAGGATTTCCAGTCCCGGAGTCCGATCCACTTGCAAGGCTTTTGCCAGTACTTGTTCAGTTCCTGGCTGGCCTTGAAATTCACTGTCACCTGACCCATCATCTGTGTCATCCTCCGTCTGGAGCCTAACACATAGTCCCCCACTTGCTTGGCGGGACCTAGAGGGGTGGCTTCCAAACCTTCTCTGATCAAGGCAATGGGCCCCCCTCATGGGATGTCCAAAGAGTAACTCAAAGGGACTGAAACCAACACCCTCTTGAGGTACCTTTCTGTAAGCAAACACCAGGCATGGCAGGAGGAGATCCCATTTCCTCCTTAGGGGCTCTTCTGAAGCAACTAGCATGCCCTTGAGAGTTTTATTAAACCTCTCAACCAGACCATTGGTCTGGGGATGGTAAGAGGTGAAGAACTTTTAGGTTACCCCACACTCTTACCACATGGTTTTCATGTAACTAGACATCAAGTTGGGTCCTCTGTCAGAGACAACCTCCTTAAGGAATCCAACACAGGTGTAAATGCCCAGGAGAGCCCTGGCAACCACCTTGGCAGTAACAGTCCGAAGGGGTATAGCCTCAGGGTACCTGGTGGTATGATCAATCAAGACCAGGATGAACCGATGTCCACCTGAAGTGGGAGTGTCAAGGGGACCGACAATGTCGATGCCCACCCTCTCAAATGGTGTGCCAGCCACTGGCAATGGCTGCAGTGGGGCAATGACACTGCCTCCAGTCTTACCAGACAACTGGCAAGTTGGGCATGTCCTGCAGTGGGAGTCCACTTCTACTCCCATCCGAGGCCAGTAGAAATGGGCATAGAGCCTCTGCTTCGTCTTCTTGGTACCAAGATGATCACCTAAGGGCACCTCATGCGCCAACTGCAGCAGGAAGGGCCGGTAAACCTGGGGTACCACCAAACTCTTGAGGGCTCCAGGTTCAGGCTTAGTGGGCTCACTAAGAAGGAGCTCATCCTCCCAATAGATTCAGAATGTCCTAGTCACTTCTTCTTGTGCCTAGGACAAGGCCTGTTTCCTCAGACCCTCAAGAGAGTGGCACTCTCTGTGTCCCTTAGAGAAGTCCGCCCAGGAGGGTCCCCCTTCAGCCAGCAGGCATTGAAGGTCACGGTGGTCCTCCGGGTTGGGAACCTCTCCCACAGGAGAGTCTCCTGCCTCTTCTCCCTCAGGAGTTGAGTTTGGGTTTTCCACTGGACCTAGCCCGTCCGGAGGATAGATCCCAATGGGTGCTGTAGGAACAGCAGGTAGATAAGGAGCCCTGTCACAGAGGTAGCCTTCTTGTTCTTCCGTCTTCTTGCCTTAGGCCTCGCCTTTAGCTCGGGTACCTGACTCACAGCCAGATCCTGTGTCACCTGTGACATAGTGACTGCAGCAGCAGTCATGGGGAGACCATCAGAGATCAACCCCAACTCTACTAGATTGTTGCCTAACAAAATGTTAGCAGGGACATTGTACTGAACCAGGACAGGAAGCTTTGCTGTCTTGTCTCCAATCATGATTGTCACTAAGGCTACAAGCGATAATTTGGGAGACCCACCAGCTAACCTGGTGGTTCTCAGAGGAGCTCCTACATAGTCCGCTGGCTTGAGCAGGGTCCTGTCCACCACTGTCATGCTTGCCCCAGTGTCTCTCAAGCCAGTAGAAGGCTGGCCATTCAAGAGGACACTTCTCAAAAACCTACGGGTGTTCTGTGGGATAGTCGCCAGTACTTCTGCGTACTGGTCCCAGACACAAAGGGACACTAAATAAATCTTCTCAGGAGCATCAAATGTGGTCCCTGTAGAGGAGGGGAGGACAGTGGCCTCCACCTCAGACATGGGCTAAGGGTAGGTCAGGCTGACAGCCTGGACTCCAAGTGCCTTACCTTTACACTTGGGGTCACCCCTCTTGTGATCCATAGCCCCATAGTCCCAAGAAGTGCCAAGAATGTGGGTTACGGTACTGGAACCACTGGGAGCCTGCTTTTCAGTAGGTGGACCAGTACTCTTATTCCCACCCACAGATGACTTATCCCCACTAGATGTTTGGGTCTTAGGAGAGGAAGGTTTTGGTTTACTCAACTGTGATTGCTTCTGGGACTCCTCAGCTTTCTGAGAGGTCCCATTTTCTTTGTCCTTGTCCTTCCCACTTGAGTCCTTAGGAGACACCCGGTGGGAGACCCACTTGTCAGCCAACCTAGCCAGCTTAAAGGGATCCAAAATGTTCTGGTCAGCAACATACTGATGCATATCTGGTGAACAGGCTCCAGAAAAATGCTCAAAAAACAAAAGGTGGGACAATTCCACAAAAGTTTTCACCATGTATCCATCAATCCACCTCATCATGTTCATGTGCGCAGCACTCACCCAGTCAACCCAAGACACATTCTCTCTTTTCTTAAATTCCCTGAACCTGTTAAGGTATTGGGTAGGTGTCTTGCCAAACTTGGCAATCAAAGCAGACATCATGCACTCATACTGACCCCTTTCTTCCACACTCAGTTTCAGAATACAGTCATACCCAGTTTGAGGCACTCTGCTTAACAAACACTTAGCCCAATCTCTCTTATCAACATCGTGAATTGCACAAGCCATTTCAAATGCTTCAATCCACTGGAGGACATCAGAACCCTCCACAAACACACCAACCAAATTGTTCATAAACTTGGTGGCTGGGGACTATAGGGTATTTTGTGTAGATTTAGGGCCCAGCGGTATTTTCTTACCGCCAAAAACAAAAATAATTTAGCAATAATCACTCCTTGCATTTAGATTGGGTTTGGTATTATAATGGTATAGTGGCTATGCATTATTTCAGTACACAGATACATTTGGTTGGTATACATTTCGTTGTGGTATAGTGATGAGCATGATTTTCTGTTCTACTTGTGGTCCCCAATATACAAAACCCCCTTCTTCTTGCTTGGTCTGTTCGTGTGATCACTAGAGAGACCTTGGTCCTACATTTTATGGTTACCACAATTTTCACATAGAGTGCCGCCTATGGCTGTTATCACTAATTTATTTACATTAGTGAGACTATGGGCCTCATTACAACCTTGGTGCTAAGTGCACCAACTTTACCACCATGGTGTAAACTCCGTTTACAGAAATAGGGGTGCAAATTGAAAACAAAGTTACAGGGAAACAACATTAAAGAAAACAACAGGGCAGTACGAACATGCCACCCCTCCAAAAAGAGACCCTAGACAGTTCTTTGAAACAATGATCTAGGCCCACCATCCCCTTACTTCAGCCATGTCCCATGGCGCCTCCGGCCCAAGGTGGTCAGATTTGCCCCTGAAAGGGGGCTGTTGTTGGAAAAAACCCCAGTGTTTACTCTGGCAGATCTAGGAGGGGCAGCAGAGTTTAGAAAAGGGCGCATGCTGATTGAGATCCCACTCATAGCTTGTTGGCCTGCCCGCCCCCAACCTTCCAAAACCCGGTTAGCCGTACTCTGGTCCCAAAAAAAAAGTTTGATGCTATCCATGGTGTTCATGCCCATACTTGGAATTCTGCAACAGCCCGCCAGAGCTTCTCTGCGTACAAATGGGCAACCTCCAGAAGTGTTCAGCCAAAATAAACATTTGTTAAGTAGGGCATCCTTTGGTTCAGACTTGTTTGCTGCCAGTTTGGGAACCCCCTGTAAGAAGACAATAGGGCGTTTGGGCTTTCCCTGTTCTAAGGGTTTATGCTGACCCCCAGACTTCCACAGGCCCTGGTCTTTGGACTCAGAACACACAGAGCCCAAGATAGCGGAGGACTGGGCCACCGAAGGCAGAGACATTAAACTAAAGTTAGAGACCTTCCTGCTCGCCCTGGTAACGGCAGGGGGAACACAGGGCCCGTTGTTAGAGAATGATTCTCCTAATGCCAAGTTAAGGGGGACGGCAGACCCTTTGGGGGTGGTCAGGACTGGGGGGACCTGAACAAGTAAACTTTCCAAGGGGCTTTCCAAGGATAGGGCCTTATACCCCACGGCAGCTGAAGCGGTCACCATGGGCTCCCCCTGGACAATTCCACCACCCTTCAATTGGGCCTCTAGTACAGATAGCAAGAGAGCCTTGATGATGGCCAGTTCCGCCAGAACTTGATTACACCCACACCCCCTATGTAACAAAGCCTCCTCTGGGAGTCGGTCAGTGGACAAGTTACACTCATGATTACTGGCGGCAGTTGGTTGATTGATGGTCTCAACCATCCGGGGTAGGGTCAAACAGGGGGAAGGACTGGCCCCAGAGCTCGTAGATGAGAGAACATCACTCCACAAACTGTTATGGGAGCTGGAGGAGGATTTGCCCCTTAGGACAATTTGTTCCAGACTGTCCCCTACAGCCAGGAGAGATGACACAAGTGTTGAGGGGGATCCATGGGAGAGGGGTTCGATGGTTGTGGCTGTGGTCAGGGCCGAAGACGTGCTTTGCGACAGGGGGAGACTTGGTTCCGGCTCGCCACCAGCTTTTCCACTGGCATCCGGAAACAGCTTGAACAGACCACCCTGGTTACTATGCAGGGTTACTTGGCTCCCCATGTGCTGCTGACCCATTACTGGTGATGGAATTAGTGTCGCTGCTAGAGTGCCGGATATAGACAGGGACTGATTTACAATGGGCTTGATGGCACATGTCCCAGTGGCCCCCAAAGTAGTACCCATGGTAGTTACTGAGGGTACCCCCCCCTGTGGTCGCTGTCTCCTCAATACCACAGTCTTACGCTGGAATTTCTGCAGGGGGGGTCATGGTCAATGAGTTGGGGGCAAAAAAGGAGTGGGGGGAGCGGGGATAAGGGGTCAGTAGTCGGCTGCGCCATAGCCGAAACTTGAGAGGTTTCCATGTCCAGATACTTATGGAGGGGCACACCACACACCTCCATCGTAATCCGCCTCCCCAGCTCACCTCTGTTATCAATGTCCAGTCCAGTGGCTGGACTCCAGCAGCGCCGAACACCAAGCGGCGCCAAACACCGCGCCCTTGCCCCGCCGCGGGCTTCACCGCTGCGGGGCTAGCGAGGCGCTAATAAGCCCAGGGGGGCGGGGCCACGAACCAGGAAGTCCCCGGAGTCCACAAGCGGCGCCAAACACCGCGCCCTTGCCCCGCCGCGGGCTTCACCGCTGCGGGGCTAGCGAGGCGCTAATAAGCCCAGGGGGGCGGGGCCACGAACCAGGAAGTCCCCGGAGTCCACAAGCGGCGCCAAACACCGCGCCCTTGCCCCGCCGCGGGCTTCACCGCTGCGGGGCTAGCGAGGCGCTAATAAGCCCAGGGGGGCGGGGCCACGAACCAGGAAGTCCCCGGAGTCCACAAGCGGCGCCAAACACCGCGCCCTTGCCCCGCCGCGGGCAGTTAAAACACAGTCTTTATATAATGAATATTCAAGGTTATATACAATATCACCATAACTCACTTTGTACTTGGTTATCCATAATGGCAAATATACAGTTCTACGTGGTAGCACTATCACTATTAGATCTCATGAAAGTGCATCAACTGTACGGTTAAATGTGACTCAAATTAGTTTGTGAAGGAAACTAACAATAGATATAAGAGGAAAGCAGTTGGTTAGAACAATAGGCAGAATACTGGCCCCGTTTACCTAGACACAGTTCTGTGTGGAGATCCCCCCAACCTGGGCAACCTGTAGAATAAATATATATCACGAGCCCAGTCCATATATTGTTCACAAGAGTCTTCCCAATAGTTCAGCAACCCCAAAGTACCTGGTATTGTAGAGTTCCTTGTCGTGAAATCGACGGGCCTTCTTGAGTGCACTCCCTTTAAGGCAGGAGCCACGGGTCATCGAACGTCCGGCGATGAACACGGTGAACTACGGCGGTGATGTGGCAGCTTCGTTCCTAGTGGTGCTCACCGACGGGGAAGCGTAAATGTCCAGCAGGGAAGAGGCATGCGGGGCACCTCTATGTCGATAGTTCTGGACCGCAAAGAGTTTGAAGAACTGTGGCCCAGCAAGGGCGTTGAGTCGTCGGCATCTCTGTGGTCTTTGGGTGGCAGTAAACCCACCGGCGGATGCTCCTCTGTGCATCGACGGCCTAGCCTTCTCCGGCAGGATAAGGCGGGTGGCGGTGCAGGCGAGAGCGTCCTTGGATCAAATGAAGTTCTAAGACAATGGGAGCATGGCGGCTCCGGTCGGCGACAGCGGTCGTCGACGGTGGCCGACAACAGTCCGAACGCTTCTCTTTGGGATTCCGCGGCAGTCCCCGTCTCCCGTCGTAGGTCTGTCTACCAGGGAGCTGTGGCAAATATGAGCTGGTGCACGATGGTCCCTCGTAGCTCGGGAAGAGGGCGCCTTACCAGGTCCTTTCTGGGTCAGTCCTTGGAGACACAGCAGCTTTCAGATTGATGAAGTAGAGCAGCAGCAAGACTTCTCTTCCAGCAGGGCTTCAAGGTTAAGCTTCAGTTTCACTCCAGTTACTCTTTACTTCAGCTTCTGAACATGAATTCTAGCAGTGAGAGGCCCACAGATATACTAGTTGATCTCCCATTCATTCTGCTGGGTCACATTCAGGCAACCAATCAGTCAGAACGGCATTCATGCAGGCAGGCAGCCAATCAGGTGCATAGTGCATTCAGGCCATTCACTTCTCTCCAGACACTCACAACAAGTCAAGTTTATTGGGACAATTACCCAGCCATTCAACACTCCACACTGCATTCATACCAGCTTCGG
Organism: Ambystoma mexicanum; assembly: GCF_040938575.1. Taxonomy (NCBI): domain Eukaryota; kingdom Metazoa; phylum Chordata; class Amphibia; order Caudata; family Ambystomatidae; genus Ambystoma; species Ambystoma mexicanum. The sequence continues at coordinate 1,550,361,974 of NC_090937.1, read as the reverse complement.
GCAGGGCTGTCTCAGTCATTGTGTCAAACACCAGAAAGCAGACATGCACAACAAGAAGTGCATATTGATCACACTCCATTCACCCAGGTCCCACCCACAGGGTGTACCCACAACATACAGTCACTGGGAAGGCTCCAGCCAGTCTGGCCTGGACTTCACAACAACACCATACATGGAACTTCCACCCAACAGCCAGTCAGGGGGAAGGGACGGAGTCAGGGCTTCCCAGGACTTTGGGAAAACTAGGTAACAGGCAATAGAAAGCAAGAGGCCACAGGGGCCATCTTGTTTCCTATCAGGAATCAACTGATTCCAGTGGCAGGGCCTGGGTATCCCAAAATGGAGGATACTCAGAGCACATTTCCAGCATCACAGTGGTTAATCACTGCACAACATGGGGTGCAGAGTTATGGTGGACTTGCTCAAAATGTGATTGTTGAATTTCAGGGGCTTTGGTGAATTTGTCCATGCCCACTGTACATGTTGGGCCAATAGGTTTCATTGGGGCCCTCTAGCAATGGCCTTTGCTGTGGCATCTGCCCATATTGCACCAATAGCTTTCTTTGTGTCCACTAGCCATGACCTTTGGCACAGTGACCCATTACCCCCTGCCTAGGAGAAATGATCACTGCTGGTGTAAAATAGCTTTTTTTCAGTCCTTCCCCATTCCCGTGGGATTCCCCTACATTTACGTGATAATGGCAACAAACTACACATACAGTGCATTAAACTACCCATGCCTAGGGGATTCCTCCGGTATTCCCCCGATAACGCTTCAAAACCCCAAACTCTTCTCTGTCCTCGCAGGCACTCACCAAGAGCCGCCCTCCTCTTTTCATGGTCCCATCACTCCCCTGAATTGTCCCTCCTCCCTGATCCTCTCCTGACCATTAGCCACTATCACTGTTTGGTTTGTGTGACACATTTTCTTCTCCGAGGTGGACTTGAATGAAATGTGAGTGCTGAATTTCAGGGTTTTGTTGCGTTAAATCTGATCACCTTAACTCTCTCTTACAATTGTTTTTCACTGAATTTCAAGGCTTTTGCTATACCTTAGTTTCCTTGAGGCCTACTAGCCATGGCCTACTGCCACGGCCACTGTGCATGTTGTGCCAGTCGTTTTGTTTTGGGCCCACTGGCCATGGCCTTCAGTCAAGGCCAGTGGACATGGCTAAACATGTTGTATAGTTTCTTGAGTTCTCATTAGCTATGGCTTTTGGCCGTAGCCCCTGTACGTGTTGCACCAAAATCTTTCTTTAGGGCCAATAGCCACATCACACCATTAATTTGTTACCAAACACCTATTGCCCACTGCACAGTAGCTGCATGCATTGCAGATGATAAACCATTTTTTTTTCTAACTCCTTATTCACACTATCATTTACAATAACAGAAATTCCTGCAGGACAGTGGCGAGTCGCTGATTCCTGAGATAATGGGAAAAATTGCTCTGAATTAAAAAATCTTCTACGTCCTCACAGGCACACAACATATGTCCCCCTTCTTTTTTCCAGGGCCCCTCTCTCTACTCAATTGCTTTTTCCCTCCCTAACCCTCTCCCATAATCCCCATCACTCATCGCTTCGTGTGATGCACATTATTCTCTGAGCGGGTTTTGGAGTGTTGCTGTAATCTTGTGAGGGTCACGCAGTCTTCCCCTGATAAACCAAAAATGTTCTACCCGTAACTGGCGCTCCAAACCACCCACCCCCAAATCCCTAACTGCACATGGTGCCTTCCTTCCCATCCCAACCTCTAGCCAGATGTGAGTGTTATTGCTACTGCTATTTAAAGAGTACCTATGTCCAGGCAATCTAAGCACTTTTCTTCAATATAATAATTGTTCCCCTAGGAGTGACTACATAATCAGAAGAATTTTGAGTCCATTTCTGATGTCAAGAACATTATTGGACTCTTTAAGGTCGTGCAGGAGTTAATTCCAAAGTTTGTTGGCATCCTTTTCCTACTCCAAATAGCATTTTGAGTTCTTTCATTTGCAGCTTCTCACGGTTATATCACGGGAATCACTCACATCGAGCAAAAACAAATGGTGCCTTTTCATTTCTGAAATGCCTCTCAGCTTCAAAGCAACAAAGTTGATATATATGAAGGTTTTAAGGAACAGGGGCACCCTCAGGTCTCTATAGAACATTTTAAAATGATCCCAAACCAGTCCAGGAAAATGGGTCAATGCTTTGAGCCCAACTTGTTTCTTACTTGGGCCCAATCTTCCAAGCGGTTTTCACGCTACAGCTGTTCAAAAACTGCACTTTTACTCTGTGGGAAAATTAATGGGAGTTGGCTGAAAACGTTGTGTTCATGTTTTCTTAATAACATTTTCATTTTTGAACAAATTGTTCCCAAAATGTCCAGTTTGCGTTGTAGGGTGTCTTGACAAACAATTTGTTTAGAACATTTCTTCGAAATTCATCCAGCAAGTCAACAGTTATTAGCCTCTATCCGCCTATCTGCTGAAAAGCACCAAGACCGATATAATGGTTATTAGCAACAGCAGGCATCCTGTTCTCTGTTGAATATTTTAAAAACTACAGGATGGATTGACCAAAAACCAGTCAACGAAATTAAGTCACCACTTCATGCCCAAATTGTTTCTTATTTGGTCCAAATGTACCAAGCTCTTTTCCCACTATAGCTGTTCACAAACTGCACCTTTTCTCTATGGGAAAACAAATGGGAGTAGGCTGAAAACTGCATTTTTAGGTTTTCTTAATAACCTTTTAATTTTTTAATGAATTGTTCCCCAAATTTCCAAGATGTGGCGTGGGGGATCTTGACAACCTAATTGTTTTGAAAATGTCCTTCAAACCTCTCTGGTTAGGCGAGGGAGCCCCTGTGTAGTGCATGAATATGCATGCCTTTGGGGAGGGCTTGCCTTAGCCTCTTGGAGGTCGGACGGTGTTGTGCATTGCATGTGTAGCATTGTGTGCAGTGTGGCTGAGACTGGCAGAGGCCAAAGGTTTCGGCCTTGCGTGTTGGCCTAATGTGAGGAGCAGGACGCTTTGCATGGTCTTGACACCTGCAAAACTTGTCTCTGTTATTTCCCTGACCCTCTGGCCCACTACAGTATTAGCTTCAGTTGCTGCAGATAGGTGGTTGAACTGCTGATCCATGCCCCTTGCAATGCTGCAGGATGAACCCTGTGCAGATCACCTGCAGGTGGTGAAGTTACAGCTCAGCAATGTTCTCAATCTGTTCATTGTGTTGTTTGTAAATGGTGAGCCTCCTGCATATCCCTTACAAGGAATACTGAGCAACACTCTCAGGGAAGTGTCCAGGGCTGGGGCTTTCAAGAAGGTGCCTGTCCCCCGACCACCTGCGTCCACTAGTCCAATGCTATCTTCATAGCTCCCTATGCCAGAGTACGGATGATGTGTCATTGAATCAATAACAGAGCAGAATTGGGGGAGTCAGGGGCCATGATAGTGTTTGCCTGTGTCACCTGATGGGTGTCAGTGGTGGTATGGTAGTTGTCACATGTCTCTACAAGGGCTGTCAGAGAAGTGGCCTTGGCAGCAGGCAGTGGTGCTGCATCGACAGCTGTCCTGGCTATACTGATGGCAGGCCAACATTGGCACAGCATCAATATTGATGGGGTGAGGATCCACACTTGATGTGATGGTGGCAGTGTGGCTGGTTTGTGCAGCTGGCATGCTGCTGCGGTTTGTGCCAGATTTGTGTTTTTTTGGTGTTTTACTGCATGTGCCATGGTTTCTGGGTTCAGTGGTGGAGGCAGGCTCCATCTACCTGGGTAGACTGTGTACCTGTTGGGTGATGATATGCAGTCAGTCATCATGCAGACTTGTACAAGGCATTGCAAACACGGGTGCCTTGTGATGGATGCTGACCAAAGCTGCTGGGATTACGTGGATTAACAAATTGAAGATGTGTACCCTACTATTGCAGCGTATGGCCTCTAAGGCACACACACTTGATAGGATGGCTGATTTTCATGTTGCATGGTGTTAAGTCTCATTTGTGGCTTGGTCAGTGGAGTCAACAGGGGACATGGGCAGGGTACTTTACCTGGTGGCATACGCTGCCTCTCCACGGTCGAACTAGGGAGAGGTGACATGGGGACTTTCCTTGCCAGGTATGCAGGCCTTCATTAGCAGATGGCTTAGTTCACATGTCATTTACATGTGTCGGCCAAGTCAACGGAGTTGGTGTTCCATGTGTAGGTTGATTGGCTTTAAGGTGTGTCAGGGATGTTTGATGGCACAGGGGGTTTCTGGGGTTTCTGTTGGCACATGGCCATGGCCTGCCTTGATGAGTGTGTCTACTGATTGCATGGGGTCACATGTCCATATGTGAAATAGTATGTTCCTATCTACAGAGTAATGCAGATATAGTGTCCCACCTTGGAATGCACATTACTGTTGTTGCTGTGCCATTGGTCACATTGCCATTTGGTAGGCCACTGACTTTGAGATGTTGCCCTTCGGAGTACGCAGATATCCATACATAGGCTAAGGATTCAGGTCATGCATTGTCATTGGAGAGGTGACATTCCTACTCACTAGCCTCAGGTTGACTAGATGCTCCCACTTCTGTTCCTCTATGTCCTTGATGCCTTCCATGTGGAGGATACTTCTTGCCTTTTCTTTCCATGGCGTGAGGTTGAGTGGGTTCGATGTGCCCACTCCTGTGGTAACTGTCTCCAGCCAGAGAATGGACAGCAGCCTGTTGAGCCTGGCCCTGGGGTGATTCCATCGCTTCCTGGAGCCCTTGTCATCACAGGGTACAGTGCCACGTGCCACTGCCTTATGCCTCGTATCAGTCCAGATGGTATTTTTCCTCTGGGCAATGGTTTTACATTGGTTTGCCACAAACTAAGCTCTGCATGGATCACAAGCTCATCTGCAAGGCCGTGCCCTCACCTTGCTAATTTGTGGCTTTGTTGCTTTATTTCTGGCACTTTCCCGTTCTCTTTATTTTGAGGTATTGTTGCCACAAGTTCTTCCCTGGGATGGCAACATGAAATGGGTGATTCAGGATGGATTGTATTTTTAAAGATGGCCACTGCTGAACTTCCCATTTACAGCATGATGTTTTTCTACTGAGCGCTAATTCTACTGTTGGAATTCCTCCAGATTTCCAGGAGTAACAATAATGGTGCTGAGAAATAAAAGGAATTGCCACTCCGGGCCCGGTTCTTAACTTGGCACAGTGTACGTGCTAAGGAGCATGATTCACTGCGCCAAATCAGGACGCCCAGGCTCCACCATTATTCTCAAGCAGACCTGGGCGTCCTCGTAGTGCACAACAGTGCATCTTTAGCAGGGAACCTGTTTCTGGCTTAACAGGGGCAATCCTGAAATCTTGGCAACACATTTTTGTAAAATAACGACTTCGGAAGAATGCGCCACCTTCAGAATAGGTCTTAACTACCGAAAAGGTTGTTCATGTTTTTAACACCAGTTAAGAATCGGGCCCTCAGAGTTGACCTTTGGTGGTAATTCCAGCGGATGGAATTACGGTTACCGCCGATGATTTGTGCATGCTCCCGTGCACTCATAATGTCGCACTAATTCTGCCAGATAATGGTAATTCTGTCCCGTGGAATTACACCATATTTGTCGCCCAACCCGTAATGAGATCCATTGCGCATCATTCTAAATGGAGCAGTGGGCTAAATGTGTTAAATGGAGCCGTAAAAGTATGGCACAGTCCTTGTAAGCCTCCCTTTAATGCTATGCCCCATTTTGGGTCAGGGACGAGGTGAAGGAGAGGCATGGAATAGAGTGGACATAACATCTCTGCCATTCTGACCTCCTCCGTTTAATCAGCGCGTTTTGTTGGTATACCGCCGTTTCATCCTCAGGCATTTTTACTACTGCCTTTTTAACGTGGCCATAATGACGAAAAATTAATAGAAATTTGGGGGGGTGGGAAAGGGCATATAATGGGTTGGGAGGGTCAGGAATAGTTAAAAATAGGTGGGAGAGAGAGGGCTTGGAAGGGGAACCCCCCAAAAAATGTCATCTTTGTAGTACACATGCCTGTCCGTGAAATGACATGGAACTGTTTGGTTTGACGCCTGCATGAGATTTCAATGCGGGTGTAAAACGAATGGAGCCCTATGGAGTCTGCCTCACTTTTGCAGCAGCTGAAAAGCAGACAGATTCTGTAGGAATCTAACGGCAACCACAGCCTGCAAAGCATCATTCCCAGGCAGCATTTACGTGTCCAAGAGGCAGATAGGAAAATGAAAGAGTAAAAGTGAGTGTTTTACTTTTTTCCATTTCCCCTTCACCTCGTCCATTTATAAAATGGCGTGTGGATGTCCCCACAGCCAACAAGTGCCAACGTTGGTGGTCCCCTGCCCTGAACGTAATTTACATTTAATATGAAAAGATGCTATAAGAATTATTGTTAAAATGAAGTCCTATTGAAGTCATCTCTCTGTGTTGATCGAGTCTTAGATCACTTCCCAACAGCCAGCTTTGATAACTGCATCCATGACTTATGGGCCAGCCTTAAAGCGTTGGAGACATGGTTCCAGCATACGATAACGAATGATAACCTCAGATTGTTCCTCAAAATGGCAGCCCTTGTGCTAAACCCAAATACAATGCACTGCACCGATGCAATGGGGGCATTCTTCTTTATTCCATGAACAAGGCACGCCTTCGAGGATTCCAATGGAGAGCAGCGCACTTGGCTCAGAAATACACCTTTGGCATTAAATGATGGCGCATTTATTAATGAAGAGGTCCTTTTCTAAAGTGCCAATGTTGAAACACTTAAGTGTTCAAATTCAGCACAATGAGTCATGAATCCAACAGCAGAACGAAAACACGTGTCCAACTGATCCCTGCCTCCTTTCTGCGATTGCACATGCCATTTCCTGGGACAGCAGAGGGTAGTGCCTCTCTGCACACCACACAATCTTCTCTCCTGTCACTTCTATTCTTAAGCTATTTATAATTGCTGGAACCCTGTAAAAACTGCATACAACTTGTTCTAGGCTCCTTTTCCAACTCCCAAAAGTTCAAAAAGTTAGCGTGTGTATGCCTCAATTTTAACGTCAGGATATTTTCATTTAATGTTAAGGTTGAGAAGGGGTCAGAAGAGGATATAGCTTTGCGGAAGGATTCTCCCCTTCACCTTCAAATACTGCATGATTTAATGCAAGCTTTGCTTAAAGGAGGTGGATTCAATAAGAATCCATTGTGAGGGCCATTTTTCATGGCCTGAAGTGGTCAACTGGTTCACTGTTCCCTGTCCTGCGTAGTGAGGGACAGGACAATGAATCCCCTAAGTCCTCATCCCTGCGGCTTCGCCAGCAAAACCCTCCCCATTGTACCTCTGCGTGAGATTTTCATGCAGGCGTACAATGAATGGATTTCACTCTTTGATTTTGCACTCCATCTGGCAAATGTCGAAAATTGCATGCATGGGGACCCAACAGCATGTAACTGCTAATGTCAGCGATCTGCGGCATGTAATTAGCATTTAAAATAAAATAATCTGCTGTAATTATTGTGAGCAAAAAGTGATATAGCCTGTTTTTTCCTTAATTTTCCATTTTGTTTGTGAAAGTGGAAAATTGTATACAAGGGACCCAACATCACTCTCTATAGCGGTCCCCTGCATGAGGTAACTACTTCTAAGAAAAGAATCTCTGATGTCTTCTCACACTCTAGTTGTCATGTCACTTCTCCCCTTTAATAAGCCAGTAAGATAGCTCAGTGGGTTGAGCACTCACTGCTGCGATCTATGTCACAGGTCTCAGGTTCGAATCCCAGCAAGGCTAACTCAGCCTTTCATCATTCCGAGGTCGATAAATGAGTATCAACTTCGGTTGGGATGATAAATGTATGTAAATATGCTCTCTGTAAAGCACTTTGGCTTAAGGCGCTATATAAATAACACATCACTATCATTCATAAGAAAATGATGTCATAACTCACAGGGGGGTGTTTTATCGGAAATGCAAATTGTATGCAGGATACCATCAACGGTAGCACGTATATGCTATTGGGTACCCTGCATGCAATTTTCTACTTTTCCAACTATGGTTCAGTGCAAATGTCAAGTGTAATGTCCGGTAAAATTGCAGTTACCCCTTCAGTGTTACTTTTAAGCTTGTAAAAAAGAACAGGCCTCCTGCAAATGACCTTTGGAGATGACATTTGCAAGTGTATTGCTATGGAATGCTTTCCTTGTATGAATCCACTAGTTCTACACCAGCATGCACATATCCTGCTGGCCTAAAATAGATGGGGTTTGCCTCATCATGAGTATGGGGGCAAGTGGTAAAATTGGAGGTAATTAAGTTACCTCCAATTTTACCACTATGCCAAATTATGAGTTTTGGCTTTGAGTGGAAGATTTACCTCCAGCAGAACCTTGGAGGTAAATCTCAATGCCCAAAAATCAGCAGAATTGATGGAATTACTGTACTGGTAATTCTGTAGCAGTAATCCTGTCAAAAACGCCCCAATGGGTGCAATGGCCCAAAATAAATGAGGATTTAAACCCCTACCATCACCTGTAATCAGGCGGAAATTCAGCCTGACCAAGTGGTGGTAAGTGTAAATGGGCCTCATTATGACCCAGGCGCTAAGTGTTTAATGGTGCCGTAAAAGGCTGCGGCGCCGTTAAACACTTAGCGCCTAATTACGAGGTCCCTTTGCGGGACACGACCTTAACGGCTGGTTTTACCGGCCTTAAAATAGGGACCCGCAAAGGGACCTTGGTGCTAATTACGGTACCGCAATTTGCGGTACCGTAATTAGCGCCTTCCCCATTTCCATTGAGCCCTATGGGGCAAAAATGGGAATGGGGAAGGGCCATGGCGGCATGGGGAATTACCGCCCCACCAACCTCGGAATTTGGTGGTAATTCCCCATTCCGCCACGGCAGACTCCGGCATGGACCATGGTGCTAATAGCACCATGGTTTAGCGCCGGAGTCCTAATGAGGCCTAATCTGTTTGGTGGTATTTCAGAGGAACTCATAATGAGGCCCAAAGTGCGAAGAACGAGGCGGTAACATATTTCCTCTTCTGTCTGCCACTCCAGCTACAAAACCTTAGGAAAATGTAATGGAGCATAATAGGAAAACGTGCGCCACTTTACACCTCCATCTGCATTTTGAACGGGCGGATTGGTAGATCAGGTTGTGAAAGCAAGAGATAATGCTTTTATGACTTGATTTACCTCTTTTCTCCTGTTTGATGCAGGGGCAAGTTGGAGACGATGCTCTGCAGGCAGCGTTTGCTTATGGATTCTTATGGAATACACCTTGGGTGAATTCCATTGGAATCCATACTTTTTAAGCCGCTTGAAAATGTCATGCAGGTGTAAAATGGAACACTACTGACAAGACAGAGGAGGAAGTCAGCATGGCAGAGATCGTGTCTCCACTCCATGCACCTCCTCCGTCTTGTCGCTGCTTAAAACTGGACCAGAAAGTTAAAAGGAGACATGCCTCATTTGTCTGCCCCCATTTAATGCACCCAGTGACTTCAAAATGAGACCCAATGGGCCTCATTCCGAGTTCGGAGGTAACCACGCCGCTATTTGTGCCATGGCTGCCTCCGAACTCGTCCAAACTCCGGCCTGGTGAATGGAGTAATTACCGGTCCATTCCGAGGTCGGAGGGACCAGTAATTCCCCATTCACCAGGGCCATTCCCCATTCCCATTTGAGCCCCCATAGGGCTCAATGGGAAGGGGGAAGGTGGCAATAACGGTACCGTAAATTACTGTACCGTTATTGACACCGGAGTGCCTTTGCGTGTCCCGCCCTGGCGTTAAGGAAGGACCCGCAAAGGGAACTCGTAGTAGGGCGGTAAGGGTTTAACGGCACCGGTCTCCTTACCGGTGACCGTTAACGCTTGCTGCCCTGCTCAGAATGAGGCCCATTTGCACCTACCACATCCTCCTCCCTCATTGCAGGCGTTGATATTTGGGCTCAAGAACACAAAGAAAGAGAAATGTGACTTAAACAAAGGAACGGTTCTCAGGTTCACTGGCATATGTGATTGTTGTTTGTTTACCTTTTACATATATACTAGAACCCAAAAAAGATAAATAGTTTTATTGTTGTATTTATCCGGTAAAAAAGACAAGAAGGATTGATTCATTGTCGTTCTTTAGTTTTTTGGGGCAGTGTTTCAAATTGAAAGACAATGGGGACGAATGGAAGAAGTCACACAAAACCTTTGCAGGGCAAGCACACTGCTTCATGTGATTAGCTATGTAAAGGGGTGTGCAGTTTTTGAGGTGACAAACATGGAAAAACGACTACAGGAGAGAAAGGGGAAAATGTTTTTGATTTAAAAAAAAAACTTTTGATCAGTGCCAGTAAGGGTACAAATGAAAGGTGGAATAAACACACAAACAGATAAAGAGAAACAACTAAGTATCAACACTCAATAAAGCCTGCTACACGTGCATGGGAAGACCTGCTCTGCACTCCACCAAAGTCTACTAAAACTCCTCTAGGCCAAAAGCTATGAGTATTCCTCATCTACTCCCACACTTGCATCCAAACAAAAAGCAACAAAAGCAAGGTCACCGTGAGCTGAACATCCCCAGTCATTCCGGGGTTCTGATTAGCCACCAATTTCCTCCTCTCCTCTCCTTTTCACTCGAGAGTTTGTGTGATGATTTTCGCTGCTGTGATTTCCATAAAATTCCACATGTCAGCTGAATCCCATCTATAGCATTTGGTTCAACGTTCGAGTTCATCTAGGCCATGGGCCTGGGACCTGGGATATTTGGCTGGCCAGATGTTTAGGACGGATCGACATTGAAAAACCGAATACCAAAAGCTTGAGTTACGAAATTGCGAAGCCCACTTGTTTGCATTTTGTAAGTGAAGCTTTTGGGATTTTGGTTGTTTGTCCCCCACTGTGTATTTAATATATGTGGGGTAGACCCCAACAACCCCTCCTCTCCTTGTTCTCGATTATGGGCTTTGGTCTTTTTTACCATGCCAAACGAGCACCAAATGCATATTCAGCCGTTTTTATTCAACCTTTTCGGTCGAAACGGTTTTCAACTACTATTCCCATCAACCCTTGATAGCATAGTCAGTGGTGAAGGGTCATGAGACTAATAGTACAAAACATCTGGAGAGCCAAAGATTGTAGACTTCTGAGCTGGGTGGTTATTCCCTCAGACTTGGTGTAATTAGCATAGTCAGTGGTGAAGGGTCATGAGACTAATAGTACAAAACATCTGGAGAGCCAAAGATTGTGGACGTCTGAGCTGGGTGGTTATTCCCTCAGACCTGGTGTAATGGCAGATGAGGGCCCCAAGCAAGTAAGCTTTAACAAACTTCTTACCTAAACCTTCATTTAAAAAAGGAATATTTGAATCCAAGTATAAAAATGTTTGGCCATACATACTATTAAGAAACAGGCCAAACCAAAACTACTAAATGGAGGAGCCAAGATGATGGTTTGGTAGGATGCACTCTGCGTAGCCTCCTACAAGCATAATTCTATACTAGCCTAACTTTCAAATTACATGGCCTTGACTCTTTTTACCTTTGGATGAAAGAAGTGTCGCTAGCTCGGCAGATATCTCAGACATTGAACCCGCCAAGGATTCTCACCAGATGGCAGCCTAGAGGAAAATGATGTGGTGCAGGCTGGAGATGGTGCCAAGGCACACATACAGTGAGTCTGTGAGAGCCCCGGCCCCAACAGAATAGATCAGAACACTCTCCACAGTGTTCAGCACCCTCCTCGGCAGTGCTGACAAGAGAACACCGTACAAGGATAACTATAATGGTCCAAAGAAATCCACTGCTATCTCCTCCAAGACTTTCTCAGGCAACGGGCTCATGTGCAATGGTCCTGAATGTCTGTGTGGTTGCGGGCTTTGGCATATGTTGCAATCCTTCATGGTTGATTCTAGCAGGTGGTATATCCTGGGGTACCATGCCTTCTGATGCAGTAGTCCGTTTGTTGATGCCGCACCTCTGTGCTCCTCCTGTGGTAGGTAAATCACTTGTTTATGTAAGGAAGATGGGATTACAATTTGTGATGAATCGACGTCACTTCTGAGCGTAAAGTGCCTGTGAAACCAAGATACCAGAAGTGGGGAGTCATTTTCCTGGTAGTGCTACATCTAAAGGGAAAAGCCAAGAAGCCTGAGGAAGGAAGTTATTCCCCCAGGTTGGAGAACGATGGAGATCACACCCAGGAAACAGGAGAAGGACTCAACCCTTTTACCTAGAGTATGCTTGCAACATAGTAAAAAGGTCAACAAAGGACTAGACTCCAGTGCGGGAGATTTGAATCCTGTCCGGGAACGGACATGGAACAGAGGACGCAGGTGGGTAGCCACAAGACTTCCTGAAGGGTTTTGCAGGAGGAGAGCCATACCAACTGCTCAGAAGAAGGGAAGCTAAGCAGCCCGAGAACAGGAGACACTGGGCGACCATAGACGCTGCAGACAAGAGCCCAGTGAGAGGCGGAGTCCAGCCTTAGGAAGCCCAGGCAAGGTACTGAGTCCCGAAGAAAAGTAACAGGCAATACGGGAAAGCTGGGGGGGCACAGGCGAAGTCTCCAGGTGAGCAAATGTAGCTCCCTCATGGCATACTAGCGAGCAGGTGGCTATAGGCCCACTGGAGGGGCAGAAAGGTGCTAAGGTGGCACGATATAGATACAACTGGGGTAGGGTAAACACGGACAAACAGAGAAGAAGCGTCTGGAACCCTAACATTTACACAGAGGCAAGTCATCTTTCTCGTGGCATTACTTGGCAGGAGAGTGAACCGAGTTTGCCAAATCATCAGAGCAGAGAAATAGGGGTCTGGGACCAGGGACGTCATTTGGGGGTTGCCAGGGGTAGCAGCTGCCGCCACTATATCCCCCTCTGCTATCCCTAGACCTCTCCTTGCGACCCCTGGGCTACCAGACAAAAAGGCAGTGCAAAGAGCAGATATTTGTGTTGCCCCTGAAAAAGGATGTTGTAAATGCAGCTTAATGTGCTACTGCTTTTTTCACCTGGAATCTAGATCTCCTTTGCTGGAGAAGTAACAGGGATGCAGGAAAAACCATGAAGCCACCATCATTTAACAGAGTTCCGTAGCAACAGGAAGTGCATAGGGGTAGGTCCAGATAGATGGGACTGGGTAAGAGCTGCCCGAAATACTCAATGACAGAGAGCAGGAACGCCAATCTCAGTGTCTTGTTGTCTACTTTGCACATCCAGTGAGCTACTGGGCCTGAGATGAGAGGAGGGTGCCCAAGTGGCTTCTGCCACCAATCCTGCCTGGGCACTGTGTGACCTGACTCAGATCTGCCAGACCTGCATCACAGGCACACGGTAGTTAGACACAAGGTGAGATCATTAATTTACATTAAGTTGCCCTTTGCCATTGATGTAAACCATCTGTTGCTTCCTCAAGCAAAAAATATATATATTTGGAAGGAAAGCTCAGGGGCATCATACTTGCGTTGGCGACAAGACGATGCAGTGGAACATGGGTTCAGTTCCTGTTCCATTGCTTAGATGCTAAAGGAGGCTGGTATTAAGTAAGATATAAAGGACCAAAGAAAATAATAAAATGTGCCTTTCTAGGGGTGATCCCATGGAGCTGCTGCTGCTGTTTACACTTTAAAATAAAAAGAAAACTGCTATTACTGTGATCTGTAACACATCCGTCCTCTCTAGCTCCCATCTAACAATGAGGGAGGGACCTTAGCGGCTCACAGTGGATGGTGGGGTGCCCGTGGACAAAATGTTTGGGGGATATTCAGGCTTTGGGTGACTGGTGAGAGTGGGTTGCTGTACAATAGTTCAAAGTGCACAATTGGCAAGAAAATCCCTGCGCGTATTGTTCATGTGTAAAAGCATGAAGTGGTACAGCCTTTGATTGTCTTCTGGTTGGACTTGCGTTGGTCAGTTGCTGCTTCTAGACTGTGGCCAGACACTTGGCATGCACTGTATGTCTGCGCTTTTGGGTGTAGGCCTCTTCGAGATGCTCTGTGTGTTTACAGATTAGTTTGAGTGATATACAATAGTACAGATTTTTGTGTTGGACGGCTGCTTACATTCACAGTAATTTGGTAATATGGGCCTATACACACTGATATTAACGCTAGATATAGTGATCCATTCTGATATTATAACCATATTTATTCATTCTGATATTATAACCATATTTATCTTAGCGTACTGAGGAACAATGCTATGTGATGTCACTTCCTGTTTTGTCAAGGGGTGAAAGGTTGTGTGCCACCGCTACCGTTGATGTCACTTGGGAGTGGGGTCAAATGGCATCACTTCCTGTGATGTCATCAGAGGTCATTGGCTGTGTGATGTGACTTCCACTACCCATGGAATTTGGATGAAATGATGTCACTGCCTGGGACCCACACCCAAATAAAGAAAGAAGTACAAGTCATCTTCCTCGTGGCAGTACTTGGCGGGAGAGTGAATCAAGTCTGACAAATTACAAAGACAGAGAAATATGGATCTGGGACCCACACCCAAACAAGGAGAAAGATACAAATCATCTTCCTTGTGACTGTACTTGGCAAGTAAGGATACGGAGTGGGCTACACTTGGGGAACGTGGGTTAAGAATCATACTTGTATATGAACCAATGAGAAAGAAGGAAAATAGTGAAACAAGGATCCTTCCCTTGAGTATCGCTGAGGGTAAAGTGACTGTGAAACTGAGATACCCGAAGATGGGAGGCATTCTCCTGGTAGTGCTACATCCACAAGCCAGGAAGCCTGGGATAAGGGAGTCATTTCCCCAGTTTGGAGAAAAGCCACAGTCAAGAGAAGGGAGTCACTCTCGTGACAATTGAGAAAACTGAGTATGGAATCTTGAGGCACGGGAAAGGGGTCATTCCCCTGGCAAGACAAGTGCTGTGTTGGGAAAGAGTGATCCAGGGGAAGGGAGTCATTTCCCCTGGAGTGAAGAAACAGTGCACCTTCAGATATAGAGTGTTATAGGATTGACAGTCCTTTGTGTAGTATTGGGACCAGGGGAAGGAGTCATTCTGCCTGGTTAAGACCTTGCAACCAGAAATTTGCCACCTAGTCAAGGAGAAGGAAGTCATTCTCCTGGACCAAGAACATTGACACAACCTTCTAGTTTAGTTACAATTGTAAGGTACAGAATTAGAGCTTTTGTGGACTGTAGTAGGTATGGCATTTCCCTATTGGAGTGTTGTGGGCCAGCACCCTGTGAAAGACCAGCACTTGCTGGGAGCACATCACAGAGTACACTATGCCTTTCATTGACTGCTGACACTGTACACCCTGGAAGGAGTGCACATGATTTCATTTGCACAATGTACCATTACACACTGTGGTTATGTTTGTGTGTGAGTCCTGCCCATCTCTAAAAACACACACAAAGGTGAGCTGCATATGTGGAAGGCAAGGGTACATAACATGCAATACTGAGTGGCATGAGGCCACACTAGGGCACACATAAAGGCAGGGATTAGATTATTATGTAAACATACACACACACATATGTGATTTGAACATGGAATAGGGGTTTACTGGAGTCCTGTACGATATGGCAGAGCCCATCATGCACTTCACTCATGCATATTTTGTGATACTGAAAGTGACACATATCCTCCTGTCATGCCATGCATGCATGAACATGTGGTGACAGCATCCACACCACCCGCTACTCCATATTGGCAATGGACATGCTTCTAGCAGGGCATGCTCACATGCATCTTGACCATATCTGAGGAGACTACGACATGGACATTACCAGTGTGCATTTGCATGAACACTGAACCGTTAACACTCCAATTGTGGGTTTACACATTTTGTTTAATTCATTGTATCTCCCAGTATCAGAACAGCAGTCAGGTACACACCCCATGCAACCTCACACTGACATTGTACTTCATACTAGTTCACTGTCTGTCCAGCTGTGAATTTATTAATCTGACATCAGCCACTGCCAATTGCAATGCCATGTGAGTCAACTTCAGCATTGGAAGTGCCCTATACACAGGCCTGACACTGAGTTTTAGTGCTATTACACGTGTCATACAGATGTTTACCACACAGTGGTGTGTTGCCATTGCCATTGTTTAATGAGCCAATAATGAGTGGAAAACTATCAATGACTGACAGAACCGGTCATCAGGCATACACCGTCCACACTACACATCATGTGAACAGATTTCCCATGAAAAAATATTCAGGATTTAATTGGGTTGAACAAGAACTGACCCCAACCAACATCACAGAAATGTGCATGTAATGTTGCGTAGA
Source organism: Ambystoma mexicanum (assembly GCF_040938575.1). NCBI lineage: Eukaryota > Metazoa > Chordata > Amphibia > Caudata > Ambystomatidae > Ambystoma > Ambystoma mexicanum. The sequence goes on along the minus strand of NC_090937.1, from coordinate 1,550,345,729 downwards.
AATAACATATTTAAGACAACATGTCACTCGCCTGATGTTGCAACATATGTGTTCATGCCTCCCATGCAAACATGTGCTCACTTGTGATGAGGCCACTGGTGACCTCCTCAAATGAAGTTGGCTCCTCAACATGTGGTGAACCACCACCAGCATCCTGGGCAGAGGCCACATTACAGCCGAGCTTCTCCTTAATACGCCTCATGAGGTCGCCCATCTTTTTGTTGACCTCTCCCGCTGTGTACCTCTCCACCCCACAGGAATTTATCTCATCTGTGACCTCCTGCCACTTCCTCCACTGCTGGGTCTCAAAAGAGAGTGCTGACAGGACTACCGGATGCTCATCTACATAATCAGCTTCTGAGAAGCGCTTCTTCCTGGTTGCTCCTTCTTAGGAACCTGTGGCTGTTCCTGGGTACTGGGATGTTCTCTAGGCTCTCCCCTTCTAGCCCTGCTTGCACTCAGTGATACCAGTACCTTCTTAGCATGTAATGCTACCAGTGCCTTCTTCCCAAGTAAAGGTAGTGGTGCCTTCTTCCCACATGATGCCACGGGTGTCTTTTTCCCTGGTCCGCCACCTCCTTCAGATCCCCTCTCACTCATGAAGGTGGAATTAAAAGTTGAAGTTCTAAATTCCGCAGATCCTGCCTTTACGTGCCTCAAATCCAAAGTGTGATGCGAACGTGTGCCATTAGGATTAATTTGGCGCAAATGCAGTGTGCGCATGCACCTCTATTCATCGTGTTCCACATTTGTACTGTGCATGTGCAGCATGTGCAGCGTAATGCATGGAAATTACACGCTAAGGGCATTTCTTCCACATAACTGGCAAGGCTGTCCAATTGAGCTCTGATGATGACCTGTGCCTTATTTGTCAGTCTGCTTTCTGCTTTTTGGTGCCTATTCCTACTTTTGCTTGCCTTCCCTCTGCAACATCTGTGTGCCATCCTGTCACTGGTTGCTGACCGCTGCCACTTCCTTGGAGTGCATGTTCCTCTGTGTGCTCCCTGCAAGAGTCTTTGACCACCTTATCAGCCTCATTTGGAGAACAACACTTCCCTTGTAACATGGCAACTTCTCTGTACAGGTGCAGTCGGGACCCTGTTTCACCCCACCAGCCTTACTTGCACCATGTCTGCCATTTCTTACAGCAAACCCAAGGTGGAAAGGCTGAGAGCTGCCAACCTCTCTACAGCAGAAGATTAAATCATAGGTGAACAGCTCCTGAAACATTTTGAGTCCCTCTTCCATGCGGAGAAGCAGCTTGGAGCCTCTGGATGGTGCAGTATCTGGGAAGAGACTACCCCAGACAACATGAAGAAGTGCTGGGATGACATGCGAATACGGAGCCAGATGAAAGTGAGGGTGGTAATTGAGGTACGACCCACTGTGCAGGTGCACTCTGCTGCCCACCATTGATTTATGTCTCTTCAGCTCTGGTCACTGGAGAAGGTGAATCCAGTTGTATAGGATCAGCTGTGTGCATATGTAGGAGATCCCACCCCCTATCTCCAGTGTATTGGAGACATGAGAGTGTACCGTGCCTAATACCAGTCATAATACCAATACTGCAGGTAGTGTTTGAAATAAGATAACCATTGAGACAATCCTACCGAATGTATCCTCAACATGATGATAACCTGCAGGAGGAAAAACATAAAGCAGTATGAAAAGAAGCTAACAACAAATTAATTACGTGATAAAGAAGTGTGCACAACGTCCCGAGAGACAGGCTGAAGATGACATATAGATCCTGAAGAAACCAATGACGAAGTGAAGAATCAAGTACGCTTTCCAATGTAAAGAAAGATGACTACACATGCACAAAATGCAGACGAAAAACAACCGTTAAACAAATATACAGATGCTGAAATGCAAGGTAGATTAAGTCATCATAGAAGCTCGCTACGAGTAGTGAAAAGAATGTAGGTGAGGTCACCATTGCAGAGAAAACTGGACATTGGTATCATGAATTTAGTAAGCCAGAACCAATTAAGCGGGAATGGAAAACTGTGTCGCAGCAAAAATAATAGGCTCTTGGAGCTGAATGGCAAGGCTGGCTGGCCTGAAGTCAAGACTGAAACAACCAAGGTCAGCTATCTATTCTGAGGAAGAACAAGCATGCAGAGGATGAAGCTCCTCTCATTAAGGTGCAAGATAGAACACAAATGATGAAAAAACTTTAATTCATTTAGAGCATTTAAAATCTGCAAAATGGAACATATCATGGTCTCCCGTCACGTGAGCCAAGGATGGAAATAGAGTTTTAACTTGGAGTTCCAGACACGATAGTGAGTACCCGCACTCCTGTACATTCTCAAAGACAAGGATTTTCTGCAAGGCCAAGTACAAAGACAATTTCATGGCAGAAGGCATGGGTGATGAGAGATGTTGATCTAATTGGTTGGTGAGGTAGTTACATTCACTATATGCTTGCACCTAGGTGTGGGCTTACATCCTGCTAAATAAACCTAATGTTCCAGACATGGCACAAACATGCCAACCAATTATATCAGTACATATAATAAAGGAAATACAAAAAATTGTGGGATCGCTACCAAGTTGTGTGCGCTCTTTTCCACTCTCAAATTTCAAACAAAATATATATAATAAAAATACGAAGGGGTCGGCAAAAAAAAGTGATATCACTCCCTCAAACTTCCCACAAAGTTTGTACAAAGTAGACAAAAATTTCAGAGTTCGGGAGGATATCTCGCGCTCACACCAACAACTTTTTGTAAACCCTATTATCACTAATGCTACAATTCTTCTGAATAGGTACAAAAAATGTTTTCAAGTTGCATAACAGTTGTCAAATATATTATTTAATTTTGACTTCCAAAGTGTAGAACAGCCGACACGTGTTTCGACCTTTGGTCGTTATCAAGGCATGGGCTCTGCTCTTGTACTGACATGTACATAGTTGTGGTATTGGAGTGCTCTTTCCACTTTCCCCATCAGTGTCCTAGTCCATTCTTGCCAGACGACAGCAGAAGACCGGTGCTGTTCCCAAAGTAGCCCATGGAGATTGGTGGTGTCCCACGAGTGCAGCGCAGAGTGTCTTCAGTGCGTAAGAGGAGCCTCCCGCCTGGCCGCAGTTATCTCACTCCGGACAGCAAGAAGAAGAGCCCACAGTCAAAAAACGAGGATTCCCTAAGCCAGGTAATGGCATGTTTTGCAAGGGTGGGAAGTAAAGTATGATTAGCTTCTTTTTTACTCTTGAACAAGGCCTTGTTCTTGAGTACTGGGACGAGTAGGCGTAATGAAGATTACCCGTAAACAATCCAGTCATTATCAGGCATTGCAATCCAGGATGTCAGGCAACAGCATACAGATTCAAATTCAAGAGTAAAAAAGAAGCTAATCATACTTTACTTCCCACCCTTGCAAAACATGCCATTACCTGGCTTAGGGAATCCTCGTTTTTTGACTGTGGGCTCTTCTTCTTGCTGTCCGGAGTGAGATAACTGCGGCCAGGCGGGAGGCTCCTCTTACGCACTGAAGACACTCTGCGCTGCACTCGTGGGACACCACCAATCTCCATGGGCTACTTTGGGAACAGCACCGGTCTTCTGCTGTCGTCTGGCAAGAATGGACTAGGACACTGATGGGGAAAGTGGAAAGAGCACTCCAATACCACAACTATGTACATGTCAGTACAAGAGCAGAGCCCATGCCTTGATAACGACCAAAGGTCGAAACACGTGTCGGCTGTTCTACACTTTGGAAGTCAAAATTAAATAATATATTTGACAACTGTTATGCAACTTGAAAACATTTTTTGTACCTATTCAGAAGAATTGTAGCATTAGTGATAATAGGGTTTACAAAAAGTTGTTGGTGTGAGCGCGAGATATCCTCCCGAACTCTGAAATTTTCATATAATAAAGGACCTTATAGTTCAAAAACCAATGAGAAACTGTCCAATGTTTCTGAAATGACATGTTTTCAGAGGAAGGCAAAAGTTGTCCACCTGATAATGGACAGCCAATAACAATCGTAACTTCTATAGAAAAGTATACTAAGATGCCTCCCTTAACCAATCCCAACCCTTGATAATTGTTTTACTATTGCCACATAGTATGATGTCACTCTGTTATATTTTGTGTGGAGATCATTGAGAGACTGAGCGTACGTCCATTGATGTTCGTTGAAACATCCCTGTTTTTGATATTTGTTAATAAAACAGTAACTTGCCATCTTCTTGAGTTTGTCTGGTTATTTGGACTCAGAATTATTCTGGTGTAATCCTGTCAAACTATAAATGCATGTTCCAAGGCCATAAACTCATGTGGTAGCAGTTTGAATGGTTTCAGATCTAAAATAGTTTGACCTTAGAGTTTTGGACGATCGGGCATTAGCTGGAAGATCGTGGCGTTTCCTGTGGATAGCGGCCGATAGAACTAAACCTGCAAAAAGTATCGAGACGGTGGGCAGGTCCTTCTTTGAAAAAATCCATGCTCGGTTTGCACAAGCGCACTGCGGATGGAAAGCGAAGTGGTCGGATTGAAGGCGGAGTCGATAACGAAGGCCTCGAGTCGATTAACACTTATAAGTAGACTAAGGGAAATGGCAATATAAAGGGGCGGTTTGTGATTTTTTAAGTAACGGGAAATGTTGTGTAGACATAGATAGAGCCTTGAAATCATAGTTCAAGGGAATTGGAAGAAGATATTTCAAACTCCAATGGGAGTAGTGATAATAAGAGAAAATGCACGGTCAGGAACGTGAAAGGTGATGTCTTAAACCCTGTATAGGGTAAAATAAGTAGAGGCCAGAGAAGTATACCCCTTCTTATAGACGGTTAATAATAAGGGAAGTGATCACAGGGTTATTAATGTGTAATGTGTGAATATTTTAAGTATTGTTTGTTGTGTGAAGTATTAAGGAATTGACAGAACTGTGAAAAGATAGAAGTAACATTGTTTGAAGTTAAGGTGCAGTTAGCGATTGCCGCCAATCAAAAGATAGACAGGTCATTAAAATAAAAGAGGATTGAGCAGTGATTGATGGTGCTTGCTCATATTTATTGTTTTAAAGCACTAAAGGTGACGATTTGAGTTGAATTAAAAGGTTTATTTAACGATCTGGTAAGTATCAACTGTCAATTGAGACTTGTCATTATGGAAGATACTCTTTTCATGCAACTTTGTAAGACACTGCCAAAACATGCATGCAGCCTCAAACAGTACACTGCAGAATGGGTAAAGGGCACAGTGGATAAAATGTTCATGCCACGGCCACAAGGGCGATCATTGTCAAAAGTGGTATTGCAACACTTGACCACATACGTGCATGCTGCGTACACAGGAAAGAAATTAGAGAAAATATTGGCAATTTTAGAACTTTGAAACTTGTACCAAGAGGAAAAAGAGGACCCGCCACCGGAGGAGTGGATGCTTAATCAGCATATGGGAGAGGGCGTTGTGCCCTCAGTTTCTCTTACCTTGCCCAAAAGTAAACGTGTAAATCTTAAAAGATAGGATTTTATACTTTAAAGGAGTTGAAGGCAGCAGCAGGGTATAGTATCCCGACATATGAACCCCCCGCATACAGTAGTGATGACAGTCCAAAAGTGAGTAAAAGAAAGGAAGACACTTGTACGTTTGTGCAAGATAAGGAAGAAAGAGGTCACAGGTCAAATGTATTGACAGACATAGATCGAGAAATTAAGCGATGGAAGGGAGACAAGGATAGTGCTGACGAGGTAATGTTTGCACAGAACGAATGGATAAGAGGAGCGATACTACTCAAGTTAGATGGGAAAAGCATTGAGGAAGTGAGGCAAAGATAAGATAAGGATGAGCAAGAAAAGAAGGACAGGGAACGAGAGAAGAGATTGCGGGAGGATGAACAAAGTAGGAAAAGCAGGGATCGAAAGGAATAGATATACAGAGAAGAACAAGAGAAAGACGGGCAGAGGAACAAGAAAGTATGGCAATAGACAAAGAGCGATAGAAGAAAGGGACAGGAAGGAGAGAAAGACAGAAGGATGAAGCAAAAAGAGTGAAGGACAAAAGGTTACAGAGAAGAAGAAGAAAAGACGATGGATGAAGGGAAGGAGTAAGGAGGGAAGAACAAAGGCAGGAGGAAGAAAAAGCTAGAAGGGAAGCGAGAAGGCATCAAAAAATAGAACAGAATAGGAGGAAGCGAGGTCTGGGTGCCAGTCTAGTCCTCAAGAAACAAATGAGGCAGAGCGCTGAAATACGGTTGGATAGAATAAAAAAGATTCCCCCGACAAAGAAGTTAACACCAGAAATGCCTAGAGTAGCACTAGAACTTTTCAAAGTCTGTAAGGAACTACCCAATTGTCATGACCACTGTGAGGGGGCACGAGTTGTGCCACAAGCAGGCTCCCACCAAAACCCTGAGGGCCTTAAAACCACTGCAAAAGGGCTCCTGGAGTCAGTCCTGGTGCCTTTGGCACCAGGCTCATATGTAGGAAGGAAGGGTTGTTCAAAATAGGTCCCATTTATGTACATGGGCCTTTAAATCCAACATGGAAGCACCCACACAGTCTAGTTCTAAGAACCAAGCCATGCGGGCTAGTGTTTTGGGTGTGGCAGGCCTGGAACTACTTTCCCTGGTACTACTTTACCTGGGCTATATAAACCACACCCTTATTCCTGTAATCCTGCAAGAACAAGAACAAGATTATTCTGTCGTACCTGAGAAAACACCATCCAGCACTCAGCATCTTAACTGGGCTGCAATCTGTGGAAACCGAGAGAAGAAGAAACATCACTCACCTGTGAGTACTAGTTTAAGGACTTCCGGCGAACCCCTACCACAGTTGCTGTTCGAACATTGCGACCTGCTTTAACGAGAAAGGGAAAAACAATATTAGAACGCGCGCTTCCAAAACATTGAATTCCATCAGTCTTACCTGAATTCCATAGCGCTACGCCATGCTTCCATCCAGAGCACCACAGCTTTCAATAATAAACAACTGCACAGTGATGTACTTACCTTGACGGATTCCGGGGGCCTGTTTTTCATCGCGCTCTCATCCACTTGCAGCACCACAGCGGCCTGTGAGGAGAAGAAGAAAGCACAGGTTAGCTTTAAAAGACAATAAAGGTGCTGCGCTTCGGAAAATAGGCAGTGCAAGTAATCATTAGACCCAGTTCGACATCTGAAATACACCTAACTAGGAGGAGGTCCGAGCCCTACGAAGAGAGGAGCCTTGTGCTCAAAAGTACCTGCACGCGCTAGTGACAATGGACAATAAAATGGCCTCTTCGAGGATATCAGGCAGTTCAGGAAGGTGAATGGAGCGAGGCCGAACAAGTCCCCATTACTCAAGCAAGGCCTCCACTTGTGGGCAGAGGCAGGATGAGAGTGCGGGATAGAGTCACTATTTCGCAACAGCGGTAGAAAAGAAACGGGCTCCTGCGCGAGGGGCCACCGGTTGGGGTATGGACTACTCACCGGTCCCCGACGCAGGCAGACTTCTCCAGTTCAGTTCACGTTGCTGGCAGGTTCAGCTGCGATGATCAGGACGTCTCGACACCGTGTAGATTCTGCGTGGCAGGATGTAAGGTAGAGGGTGTCCCAAATGCAGCGGACGTGCATAGGTTGTTACCGCAGCAGGGCACCACGGCAATCGTGTTTACTCTGGTCCACGCGCACTAGTCTCACTTCAGACCTAGGAATGCCAAGTATACGAAATTCGGTGTGAGGGTGCCGTGGACGCAGAGCAAGCAGTAGACCAAGTTTCGAGGTCTTCCCTGAAACGGCGGCAGTGACAGAGCGAAGCGTCCTGTGTAAGCTGGTCAGCCCACTGGTTGGCCCAGGGACGCTTCCGAAGAGGCTTACTTGCAGGGTTTGATGAAGGTGCCGGGAATAGTTGATCCCACTATTCCAATGAGTCGAAGCGCCTTCACAGACCTTCTAGGACGATCAGATGCAGAGGGGTCTCACAGGACGACAGCAGTTCAGGGTGCCAAACCTTCAGCGTGTCACCAGCGGTTCCTCAACTCAGCTTCTTGTTGCAGGATACTTGGCTCCTTACCCCTTGTTCGGTGTGAACTCAGGAGATCGACATGGTAGTAGTGTTTTCAGCATCCTCTTATCCAAAGTTCCCTTCGCGCCAAAACGGAGAGGACACAATGGGAGATCTGCTCACAAACACTTACACCATACATGGACCTATAACGGACCACGGTGGTCCCAGGCATTCAGGACACTCCAGAATCTCTGGTACCCAGGATGTGTATTGGGAACAGACATCCAAGCCCACATCCTGGAGGCACAAACAAGGCATGCAGATGCCCGCGAAAGCGTTGTGTTTCGCGGGAAAGTGCATGACCAAATAAGGACTGCCCTGGGTCGGCTCGACCTGGGGGAAGGTGAAGGGGCAAGACGGTCAGCGGACAGGACAAAGAACCTCGTGGCAAGGCCATTTTGGGTGCCAGGCCACTTATTCGTGCCCACCGCGGTAAGCGCGGATAACATGGCAAAAAAGGGTTCAAAACACAAGAGAAATGATAGCTGCCACCAGTCCCGTCCGTGACACACCTGCACAGTTCATAATAAGTCCAGTGAGAGTTTCTAGGGCCTTTGGAATGACTAGAGACCCAAGAGCGCGGTAATGTAAGTTACGGTGCACTCTTGTTTCATGTTGCACAAAAGCTGAAACATGAGGAAAGGACTAAGGGAAACAAAGTCTCCCAAATACTGACTGTTTTAAGGGCATGTCAGTTTCCCCATAAGAATTGAGCGAAAGCCCAGAGGAGTGCTGCAGAAGGCTGCGCTTCTCTGGCAAAGTCTAGATCAGGGTGTAAAACAGCAGCAAAATGTTTGGGGTTACACACATGGAGGAAAAATTACATACAATTATGAAATCTTTCCTAACAGTAAGCAGTGTCAGAGTGAATCGATACTAATGCCCTTTCCTCAATCTCCCTCAGTCCCATGTTATGGTCTGACCACTTTTTGGTATCATTTATTTTTCCCCTCCAGACCTCCTCTCCTTGCCCTGCTAAACCTACTACCTCTAAACGCAGCTGGCTCAGAGTAGCCAGCTCTGACCTGACTACTGCCCTGTTAGCCAAATGCAGTTCTTCTGGGGTCTGCTCTTTACCTGTACTTGAGTTCGCCTTCCTGGCTGTACTTGAGTTCGCCTTCCTGGCTACTGCCGATCTGCTGGCACCAGTTAAACTATGTAAGCAAAAAACCTTACACCTGAACCTTGGTTTTTGGAAGAGCTTAGAGCACTTAACCTTCACTGCAGGCAGGTGGAGAGAGAGTGGCACCTTGATTACTCCTCCACAGGTAAAGATTTCTTCAGCTGCTCTCTCTCGGCCTATTATAAGGCTCTTACTTTTGCTAAGAAATCTTATTACATCCATAAATTACAACTAGCTCTTAACAAACCTAAGGCCCTCTTTGGTTTTGTTCAATGTCTTGCCTCTCCTGAGAAAAGTGGGGCCCTCGTCCTTCCGTTGCAGGGTCTATGTGACTCTCTTTCAGTATTCTTTATGGAAAACATCTTGCTTATTTGCAACCACATAAAGGACGGCCTGCCCCTGCTAACTGCTGCTACAGTTGCCACTGATTGCCCTCCGGCAAACGCATCCTGGTCCTCCTTCCTTTGGTTCTCAAATTGTGATGTATTGCTGTCTATTTCAAAATTAAAATCTGCATCTCCCGATGATGCTATACCCCTAGGCCTTTTAAAGGAAGCATCTGTCGATCTGATCGAGCATATTACCACTGTTGTCAATATCTCCTTCTCTAGTGGAGTAATTCCCCGTTCTCTTAAGCATGCTCTGGTAGTTCCACTTCTTAAGAAGCCCTCTCTTGATCCCGATGTACTGTCCAACTACCATCCTATCTCACTTCTTCCCTTCCTTATGAAGCTGATGGAAGCACTGGTGTCCCCCCTTTTGTCCAATTTTCTTGAGTCCTCTCATTTCTTTGACTCATTCCAGTCTGGGTTCCGGCCGGGTAGGGGCACTGAATCCATCCTGAACTCGGTACTGGAAGATTTGGCTTGTCTGCTTGACAAGGGTGGTGTCGGAGCAGTCCTTCTTTTAGATCAGTCAGCTGCTTTCGACATGGTCGATCACTCCATCTTGCTCTCTCGTCTCTCAGACACTGGCCCCTCCAGCTGGGTTCTCCACTGGTTCACTTATTTTGGTCCGACCGGTCCCAGTCTATCTCTCTTCCTCCTTTTCATTTGCCTCTGGTCACACTCCTTTGTGGTGTTCCCCAGGGCTATGCACTTTCCCCTATTTTATTTAACATCTATATCAGACTCCTTCTGTTTCTTATTGAGGTGCATGGGTTTCGCTATTACTCCTATGTGGATGATGCACAGATCCTTGTTTACCTTCATCTCACTCAAGCCAACACTGCGGCTTGGCTGAGGAACTGTCTGGAGGATCTGGGGCGATGGATGATGAGAAACTGGCTGAAGTTCAACAGCAGTAAGACTGAAGTCCTGGTTGTGGGTACTACATCTCCCCAACTATTCTGGACCTTGCAATTCTGGCCGTCAAGTTTAGGTCCTCTCCCCCTCCTGGTTTAATCGGTCTGGAACCTGTGCGTAAAAATCTCTGCCTCACTTGCCCTTGATGACCAGGTGGCTAGCGAATGCAGGCCCAGGCACTTTAAACTCTGCATCTTGCGGAAAGTCCTGCCCTTCATTTCCTCCGAATGTCAGGCAGGTGGCAGCTCTGGTCCTAAATTCCTTGATTATTAAAACTCAACTTATCTGGCTCAACCATGCTATCTCATTAACAGGCTTCAACTATTGCAGAATGTGGCTGCCCGCTCTATACTTCGCCCCCCTTTTGGATCCCATCTTTCTCCTCTGATGAGGAATCTGCACTGGCTCCCTATTGCCAGCCGGATCCTGTTTAAATCTCTGTGTTTGGTGCACTGCACCTTTTATGTCATCGGTGCTGAGTATCTTCAGGCCAGATTTGTTCACTACGTTCCGACCCGCCTGCTGAGATATCAATCTGCGCTTCTTGTAGCTGTCCCTCGCTACCGTCTGTCACGTAAGGGTGGACAAGCCTTTTCTGTGGTGGCTGCAAGATCTTGGAATGATCTTCCTTTCACTCTTCGTGCTACTGCGGATCATCTCACCTTCTGCAGACTTCTGAAAACTACTCTCTTTTAGTATGGGTCTCTGACGCGGTTATGTTACTTGTCCTCCATCCACTCGTCAGTGCCAAGATGCCCTCAGGTGTACGTGCGCTTTATTAAGTTCCCTTAACCTAACATAACATAGCATTGAAGTCCTGGTCTAAATACTCTAAACTACTGACACAGGTAGAAGATGAAGCTGGGCAGGTATCAGTAGTCCCATTGATAAATGCATCCATGTGCTTTCAAAGGAAGGGAAAGAACTATGTCGGACATAATAAGGGGTGTAAAAACACCATGGACGTCCCAGGAATGAGGAGAGAGACAGCTGTCCTAATGGATTGGAATTGGGCCTGCGGATCTAGAGCATATATGAAATTACCCAGAAATTGGGGTGGGGTGTGCTCTCTTGTATAAATCCATGTTCCAGCATTGGTGATAGCACAAAGTGACCTGAATATTGAAGAGTTCCCAAAAGTAGATGATAACCTGAGAAGAAGAAGATCAATGAGCTCTGGCGAAGAAAGAGATTGAATGACTTTTCAGCAAAATCAAAACCAGCTTATGATGACATTCCGGATGAGCACAAACTGTTCATTAAAACTGTAGTGTTGTTCTCATCCATGCTCATGCCTGGGGTTCAGACCACTGTAAATGCCAGGTGGTTACAAATCACCAGGTGGGAGCTGCTCCAGACAATCAATGCCACCATGAAAAGATTTAACGCAATAAAAGAAGAATTGAGGGCCATAATGCTGATGACCCTCCAGAACAGGTAGTCCTCGATAAGGTCACAGCTATGGAAGGAGGTGTTTTCGCCACGATCAGATTGTCATGTTGCACATTCATACCATCTCATAACGGAAAGAACGGAACATTGACAGAGGCCATATCGATGTTGACAGATTTTCACATAAAAATGGTGAACGAGACATCAGCTATTGAAGATGACAGTTGGTACGCCTTCCTGTTCTCATGGATTCCTTTTTGGATGGCAAACTTATTCAAGTTATTTGGAGCAATATTGGTGATAATCATATCTGGATAATGTTTGATACGGCTAATAATTTCACAATGTACGAAAACTGCCAAGAAAGCAGTAGGAATGAAGAGAAGATCATGATTGATGCTAAGGATGAACCAGAAACAAAGGAGCTGACTGATGACACAATCAGAGATTACATAAAGGCCAGCATTGTAGCACATGAAGGAACAAAAGATCACATGAAATACGTGGGAAGATGGGTCTACTGTACACCAAGTGGACAGTATAGTTACATGACCTGGAGTGTGGATGAACACATCAAAACAACGGGCACCCTGAGGGGGGTGATGAAGATATGTACACCGGAGAGACATTTCTTCAAGAGAAAATAAAAGGACACTGGGAGAATTGAGGAAGTGGTTGAGGACTCGACCAAAGGGTGGAATGTAGAGGAGAAGCAGTGTGCATCTGCAGGAGATCCCACCCCCTACCTCCCAGGGGTTTGAGACATGAGATTGTAGCGTGCCTAACAATAGCCATAATACCAATTCCGCAACAAGTGTTTGACAGAAAATACCCTCGACGTGATGATAACCTGCAGGAGGAAAACCTTGAAGGAGTATGAAAAGAAGCTAACTAACAAATTAAGGACATCAGAAAGAAGTGTGCACAATGTCCCGAGAAACCGGCTGAAGATGACGTATGGATACTGAAGAAACTAATGTTGACGTGAAGAATTGAGTGAGCTTTCCAATGTATAGAAAGACGATGACACGTGCACCAAGTTCTTCAGGAAAACAACCATTCAACAAATGTACAAATGCTGAAATGCAGGTAGATTAACTCACCATTGAAGCTAGCTATGAGTAGTGAATAGAATGCAGGCAAAGCCACCATTTCACAGAAAACTGGACATGGAAAACTGTGTCACAGCAATAATAGTAGGCTCGTGGAGCTGAATGTCAAGGGTGTCTGGCCTGAAGTCAAGACTGAAACAACTAATGTCAGCTATCTATTCTGAAGAAGAACAATTAAAGGCTGCAAAATGGAGCAACTCATGGTCTCCTGTCATGTGAGCCAAGGATGGAAATAGAGTTAGAACTTGGAGTTCCAGACACGATAGCGAATGTCCTCACTCCTGTATATTCTCAAAGACAAGCATGTTCTGCAAGGCCACGTACAAAGACAATTTCATGGCATAAGGCATGGGTGATGAGAGATGCTGGGCTAATTGGGTGGTGAGGTAGTTACATGTCCTATCTAGCACCTAGGTCTGGTGTTACGTGCTGCTAAATGAACCAATTGTCCCAGACATGGCACAAACATGCCAACCAATTATATCAGTCCATATAAGGAAGGACTGTGTATCTAATTCTTCTGCAATTACATTTTTTAAAGGTAGGCATAAGTTGTTCACCTGATAACGGACAGCTAATAACAATCCTAACTCCTATAGAAAAGTAAACTTAGATGTCTCCCTTAACCAATACCGACACTTTATAGGTTTTTTACTATTGTCACATAGTATGATGTCACTCTGATGCATTTTGTGTATAAAAGTTATATTTTGTGTGGAGATCATTGAGAGACTGAGCGTATGTCCATTGATGTTCGTTGTAACCTCTCTGTTTTAGATAATTGTTAATAAAACCATACTTTTCCATCTATCTGAGTTGGTTCTGTTTATTCCGATTTGATCCCATCCATTACATATGCACATTCATAAAGGGCCATATGCTCACAGTGCTTCATGGCCAGGTCCTTAACCTGCAGGTCCAGATCCAGTTGCTGGTAAGTTCTCACAGGTCAGAACGGTAGAGCTGAATGTGAATACTATGGGCAGAGGATGCTGGTTATTGGCCAGGAAGTAAGAATAGCCAATGTTGCAATTGCCATGACGGATTTGAAGGATACTGTTTTCATATTGTCAGGGGATGGCATGCCACCACTGGCCATGCTGAATCCCACATTTATTCAAAAGGTGTTTAGTGGGACTTTACAGATACTTTTCCCAAAGGGGTTCATTTGTGCAACTGTAAAGTCTACCAGGGTCTGAAGGGTTTTCACTCTCTATCTGATTTCTGACTGTTTAACCCCTCGCTAGACCAGCTCTCTTTCACAGCGATGTTAGGTCTTGTCTGCAGGGACACCTATCTGTTTGATATTCTATCTGTTTGTGTTGGTGACTTGCCTGAAGTGATGACTATCGCAATCCCTGTGCCTTCTAGTTTATCCCTGACCAAGAACCCTTAGTATTATTGGGAGTTAGGGGTGGTGCCTTCTTTCACATGGTGTCACTCTCTTGTCTCTCACACATGGTCTCACCTTACCCTTCAGTTCACTGGCCTCAAGATGTTCTTCTCCCACCTTACTAACATCCCTCTAGTCTCCCGCTCCATCTTTCCTCCTCCACACGTTGATCTTACTTCTCCTCTATGTACTCCTGTTCTCACTATTGATCTTAAATCCAAATACCCCTCTACGTCTATCTCCTTTGTTGTCTTGTATTTCCTCCTTCCTTCTCAGATTCCGCCTTGCTTATACATCTCCTCCACTACCACAACACTTTCTCACTACTTCTGCCTCTCTTCGACTTTCAATATTTCTCACTGCTGCTCTCTCCCTCTTCTGCCAGTTCAACTCAGTGACCCTTACTACCATCTGCTACTATCTTCTACCACCATCTCCACTTCCCTCAACACCTACAGCCAACACTATCACCACTGCCATTCTGCTACTCCTACTATACCTCTGCTCCTGGAGCTCACGCCTCTCATACACATACACTCCATGGACCCCCTCCTTTAAATTGGCTCTGCATCCCCTTTTGCTTGTTCCTCCTCTGTTAGCTCAGTAGTTCTACTCAAACTCTTGTCATTACACAAATGACACACACTAGACCACTCACACACAGTCGCTACAATGTCCCACCCTTCCAAATATTGCCCACTTACCTTGTCCAATTGCTTGCCATCTTTGATGAGGTGTGACATGTGCAGTCAATGCTCGCAATACGAGTGGGTAATGGGAGTGAGGAGTTGAAGAAGTAAGCAATGCTTATGTGCCGTCAGTCAGTCAGTCAGGTAACGTCAAGAGCACTGGTGATCATCCCTGTACAGTGGCCGCATGTTCTTCATGTATGCATCCTACCTCCGACCGGCCTCCTGGATTTTCTACCAGATGCAGTAGTCCGTTGTCTGATATTCATCCAGGGATCACTCAGCCACATCTCCTTTTCCTTCACTATCATGGCAGAGAAGTGGTATGGTTGTAAATGTAACATACTATGTCATAACCGTGCCTTCAGTGCTGAGCCCATAGGGCATTGTAGTTTGATCCTTCATATCATTGAGAGACACATGCATTTACAGAAGGAACCTACGACCACTGGCAGATGCGGACCTGATCACACTTGTGAAGGTGTGTTCCCAGATCTTCTGCATGACAGGAATACACTGGCACCAGTGCCTCCTGATCAAGTAAGTCATTGATTTCTCCATAGTGTTCATTATGGGAGAGACAGCATAGAAGAGCAGGGTATGACAACAGGATGATCTGAAATGCAATTTAGCACATGTGACAATAACGTACATACCTATAAAGTATCCTTGCACGTGTTGCCATCATAGCAGTGTCATCTCAATCCTAGTAAGGGAGGTAGACAGCCTGTTCTTAAGCTTCTTAGGTTTGTTGAGGGGTTTCTGTCAAACATTCCTATGGCATATCGAATTGTGGTTAATTGAGATCTGTCCCTGTCTCGGTAGCAGCTTAGAGGTCAGTGCTCAGAGTGATGTCATTTGTTGATTATGCGAATATTGGGACACAGTAGATTGGTTGTGGAGTCATGAGGATTTAGGGTGCGCCATGTTGATGCAAGTAATGTGTCACAGTTTTATAACACGGCACACTCTCGCCAGGGCCTCCTTCCCCTGACAATGAATCTGATGCACAATAAAAACGCTTTTTACCTTTAATAGACCACGGGTTCTTTTATTTGAGTTGGCCCCCAACCCGTCTTGCACCCAAACCTTCACAAACACCCCGTGTCACAATGGACTTGGAACCAGGCCGGTGTGTATCAATAAGATTTTGTATTAATTTATGATTTCATGAAAATGGAAAAAAATATTCAAAATACAACAGCCACTAATATGTGGCAACACAAATGCAATGATTCCTACAGAACAATTGGTTCAGAAATCCTTAAACAGTTTACACAGATCTTTTTTGGCAAAACAGGAAAAAGAATAGTTTTAAAGCCTGTGATAGCACCAAGGTTAAGCACTCCCCCCTGCAACAGCCTCCCCACCCCAAACCTCAGCTAACTTAATTCTTTTGGATGGCCGGCAGTGAAAAGGCGTAAGGATAGAGGGAGAACATTCAGATTTGAAATAAAGCCCACCATCCCGAGATGGGAAGCCAGAAAAGAAAGTGAAACCCCGTTTTTTGGAGCAAAACGGCAGATTCGGATTTGGATTATTTCTCACATGGATATGAGATAGAATGAAAGGGAATTCATGTTGCTACACTTGAGGAAATAGGGAAGCTTAGAGACTACTAATAAGTACACCAGGGCAGCGTGGAAACAAGATAGGAAAATCGATTTTGGGGAGAAAGCAAATGTAAAAGAAAAAAAATACAAACGGCAAATGGAAATTCGTTTTACACAGGATTGGCAATGACAGGCAGCTAAGGAAGGGGTTTAGCTTTCAAAATCGGAAATCGGGTTTCAAGGACAAGAACAGAGGTACGTAACAGATAGGATTCTAGACAAACAGGGATACTCACAATGGGACTACTGTTTGGGTTATTTAATAGGACAGATGCAATTTAGGAGTTCATGGGGTAATGCACACAATGTACGGGCAAATTCAGTTGTCTGTTAGACAGAGACTAATTCTGCTGAGGCTATACTTTAATGACGATAGGTATTAAAGAAAGACACTAGACACAATGGGGTTAATTTTGAATTTTAACCAACTCGTACTGTGCATTTCAATGAGGAATGAATTGATTTACTTCCTAATACTGCTAAGTGTTTATACAGACAACTGAGCGATTTATCAAAGAAATACACTAACATACACAGGCTAATACAGATTCTACTAGGGGAAGATGAATGAATTATACTGGTAATTTGGGACTTTCAATGGGATTATCAGTGTGATTTTCATGGGATGCCATGTTACAAAAGGGAAAGGTTTATACAGTTTAGGGCTAGGGTTATTTGCTACTTACAAAGTGGGCTTTGGTTTGGGATTCTGAAAAGTAAGCTGGATCTCAGGACCATCTGGACAGCTAGAGAAGGGGTCTGGTCTCTGCACTCTTCTGGATGGGATTCTGGACAGCCAGCTGGATCTCAGGACTCTCTGGACAGCCAGGCTAGGGGTCTGGTCTCTGCACTCTCCTGGATAGGATTCTGGACAGCCAGCTGGATCTCAGGGCACCCTGGACAGCTGGGCAAGGGGTCTGGTCTCTGCACTCTCTTGGATGGGATCAGCTGCCTCCTTTCTGTCCTCCTTCTCCTGTCTCCCTGGATTCTTGTGTTTGTCTGTTCCTTTGTCTAGTACAGTCTCCTCTCCATATAGCCCAAATGAAATCATTCATTTTACAATCTGGGGGAAGTACTCTAGAATTACTCATACACTGGGATAGGACAGCCTACCATTCCTATCTCCGCCCTCTGGCCTTATTGGTTCAAGGGAGAGAGCATCATCTGTCTGTTTGTCATTTATTACAGTTCTTTGTTCCCAGGTCCAATTTTTAGCAAAACTGTGTTATGTATCATAACTTCAAACTTATACTAGCCTCCGCCATAAGAAATAAATAGGTGGTTTCAGAGGGGCATATGGAATTAGGAAAGCTGAACCCCAACTCTGTGCAAGGTAGCATGGCCTCTTGGCCCCCTTTTGTCCTTTTCATGAAATGAATATCAGTTATAACTCTGCAAATGATTAAGCATGTTCATACTCTCATTTTCCATCTTTCCACCAATGTTCATATTTGTCCCATTTATAAATCAGCCAGAAACAAGTCTTTACTGGCCATTTCAGTCCACAAAGTCCTAGGAACATGCACTTAGTCTCTCCAGAACTCCCTGGAAATCACCTTGAAAAATATCATAAAACAAAATGATTTCTTATTCTGAATGCTGACAAAAAAAATGCTAAAATGAATCAATCCTTTCATGTCGATTTGGAGGATCTGCCACATATGGGAGGGCGGTGCTTTATTCCCCACAGCCTAAAGTCTCCCCCTGGCTCAGTTTGTAACAAAAGACTTTTATTACACCCTTTGAAGTTTGTCAGTTCAGCCTTGGAAGTGGGTGCTGTAGGAACTCACACTTCTTGGTCAAGCTCTAGCCACATCACATGTCTTTGCAGAATGGTTCACTTATAGGTGCGACCGTCCAGTGGGAAGCAAGGCATTGAATTGAGTGGTTTCCTGCCTAAGCCAAAAACTGGTTTTACTCATATTCTGAGCCTCTTCCAAGGTGCACAGTGGCTTTTAAACATAATTTTTCTTATTTTCCTTCACACGTGTGAAAGCCGTATTTTATCTAATGTTTGAAATATGGTTTTGTAGGTCATGGGTATTAAGAAGGATTTCTGAACTCTGTCCAGGAGGGGCATAGGTTCAGAAGGCCAACCTAGTTTCTTAGAACAGGGTAACCTCTGGACAAGCCAGACTAATCAGGGTAGCTATGGCAGGCGGTCAAGACTAAGTCTCAGGAGGGCTGAGGGTGACTGAAGGACCTCAATGAGCACACAGAGCAAGGACACTTACACATTACTCCAGACAGGTGTTATATTAAAAATATAGACACATGTATTACAAGGCCTTTGTAAGATAGACCATAGTAAAGAATCACAGTAACACTAAGTAAACCAATACATCACACTCAATACAATATATATATACAAGACCAGGGGGGTCTAAAAGGGTGACTGCACGAAATATGTTGACAACCTAGAGGGGAAGGAAACAGGCAGTGCAGTTAACCTTTAGACCCAGTTCAACATCAGTTATTCACCTAACTAAGAGGCAGTCCAAGCCCTAAGAAGAGGGGAGCATTGTGCTCAATATTACATGTATGCCAACGCACACGGGTGTTCCAATGGGCAAAACAGGGTCTCTTCAGGGGTCTCTAGCAGCTCGGGAAGGTGCTAGAAGGTCCGTCAAGAAGGACCTCCACTTGAAGGCAGAGGCAGTTCGAGAGTTCGGGATGGAGTTGCTATTGCGCAATAGCGGTGGACAGGAGAGGGGCCACTTGTGCGTAAAAATGGGCTCTTGCGCTAGGGGCCACCAGTTGGAGTATTGATTTCTCACTGGTCCCTGATGCAAGGAGACCTAAACTTCAGCAGTTTAGTCCAATTCGGTTGCAGGTTCGAATGTGGCAAAATGGACGTCTCGGCACCGTTTAGTTCCTGAGATCCAGCGATGATTCCCAAATGGGACAGTGGCAGATGAATTGCCCCGGTTTCACTGCAGCAGGCTTGAGGGGCAAGAGGATCACAAATGCAACAGACTTGCAAAGGACATTGCCAAAGCAGAGCAACACGGTAACCGCGTTTACTCCGGTCCGGGCGCACTCCTCTCACTTCAGACCTGGGAATGCCAAGTATATGAAATTCGGTGAGAGGGTGCCGTGGACAGAGAGCTAGCAGAATACCAAGTTTCGAGGGCCTCCTCAAAAGGATGGCGGAGACAGAGCAAAGGTCCTGTGTAAGCTGGTCAGCTCACTGGTTGACCCAGGGACACTTCCGAGAAAGCTTACTTGCAGGTTTTGGTGAAGGTGCTGAGAATCGTTGGTACCACTATTCCAATGGGTCAAAGCGTCTTGGCAGACCTTCTAGGACAACCATGTACAGAGGGGTCCCACGGGATGACAGTTGGCCCAGGGTGCCAAACCTTCTAGCGGGTCACCAGCGGTTCCTCGGCTTCGTAGTTGCAGGATACTTGGATCCTATCCTTCAGTGAGAACTCAGGAGATCTACATGGTAGTGGTGTTTCCAGCCTCCTATTCGCGCCAAAACAGAGAAGACCCAATGGGAGATCTGCTCACAAGCACTCACTTCATGCATGGACCAATCACAGACAATGGTGGTCTCATGCATTCAGGACACTCCAGACTCACTGGAACCCAGGATGTGTATTGGGACCAGACATCCCAGCCCACATCCTGGAGGCATACACACAAGGCATGCAGAAGCCCGCAAAAGCATTGGCATTCGCGGGAAAATGCATGACCAAATAAGGACTGGCCTGGGTCGACTCGACCTGAGGAAGATGAAGGGGCAAGATGGCCAAAGGACAGGACAAATAACCTCGTGGCATGGCCATTTTGGAGCCAGGCCACCTATTCGTGACAAAAGCGGTTAACGCGGTTAACATGATAGGAAAGGGTTAAAAATGATTTGAAACGATAGCTACCACCAGTCCTGTTCATGACACATCTGCACAGTTCATAAAAAGTCCAGCAAGAGTACCTAGGGCCTTTGAAAATGCCTATAGACCAAAGTGTGCTGTATGGTAAGATACATTGCACACTTGTTACATGTTGCACAAAAGTTGCAACATGAGAAAAGGACTAAGGACAAGTCTCCCAGTACTGACTGTCTTAAAGGCATGTCAGTTTCCCCATAAAAAGTGAGCGAAAGCCCAGAGGAGTGTAGCTGAAGGCTGTGCTTCTCTGGCAAAGTCAGCCAATGGTGTCTAAACAGCAGCAAAATGTTTGGGGGTTGACACATTGAGGGAAAATAACATACACATATGAAATCTTTCCTAACACTCACCTCTCCCAGACTAAGGACAGGGGGAATGAATCCACCCCTGGATGAGTTTCTTGTTCAGGTCGGTTAAATATTCTGGACATCCCATCAGCATTGCTATGTTGGACACCTGGCCTATGCTCAGTAGTGAAGTCAAAGCATTGCAAACTTATGGACCACCTAAGTAACTTTGGATTCTCTCCTTCATCTTCATTAGCCACTTTAAGGGCTTATGGTCAGTTTGCACAGTGAAGTGGGTCCCATGGAGGTAGGGCCTCAGCTTACTTAGGGCCCACACAACAGAGAAACATTTTTTCTCTAATGTGGACCATCTGAGCTCTCTGTCCTTAAGCTGGCGACTAATGAAGCCAATAGGGTGTTCCTTACCCTTCTCATCTACTTGTGATAGTACAGCTCCTATCCCAGTGTCAGAGGCATCTGTCTGCACAATAAAAGGTCTTTGGTAATCAGGGGCCCTGAGAACAGGGGCCTGGCACAGGAGTCTTTTAAGCCATTGAAGGCCTTCTCCCACTTTTCAGACCAAGTTACCTTCTTGGGTTTCTTTGGAGTAGTGAGAGCAGTAAGAGGGGTAGCTATGGTACCATAGTCTGCCATGAAATTTCTGTAGTACCCAGTGAGTCCTAAAAGGCTCTCACTTGGGTCTGTGTAGTGGGGGTAGGCCAGTCTTGTACTGCTTGTACTTTACTGGGTAGAGGCTGTATCCTCCCTCCACCTACTTCATGTCCAAGGTAGACCACTGACCACCGATTTTTGTCCATTCTGGCAATTACTGGCCTTTATCGTCAAGTGGGCCTTCTGAAGAGCCTGTAACACAATCCCAAGGTGTTTCACATGGTCTTCCCAGGTGGCACTGAAAACTGCTATATCATCCAGATATGCAAGACAGAATTCATCCAACCCATTCAACACATGATTCACAAGCCTCTGGAAAGTGGCAGGGGCATTCTTCAACCCAGAAGGCATTACCCTGAACTGGTAAAGACCCTCTGGTGTTGAGAAAGCTGTATTTTCCTTGGTATACTCTGCAAGGGCTATTTGCCAATAGCCTGCAGTGAGGTCAAACATGCTGAGATACTTGGAGGCACCCAATGTATCCACCAGCTCATCTGTTCTAGGCAAGAGGTGTGCATCTGTCTTGGTGACAGCATTCAGAGCCCTGTAATCCACACAGAACCTCAGTTCAGAAGTAACTGCCTTTGGAACCAAAACCACTGGGTTGGTAGAAGGACTACTGCAGAGTTCAATCACCCCAAGATCCAACATCTTATTGACCTCTGTCTTAATGTAAGACCTTACTTTGTCTGACATTCTGTAACCCCTACTTTTGGTAGGTACACTGTCTCCTGTGTCAATGTTATGTTTGCACCTAGGTGTCAAACCAGGGGACTGTGAAAAAACAAGGGGGAAAACTGCCTAGGCAAAGTTTTCACCTCAGCCTGTTGATCAGAAGTCAGGTAAGGGGTCACTTGGACACCCTCAATGGAGCTGTCTGAAGGACTGCTTTGAAACAGGTCAGGAAGAGGGTCAGACTGCTCTTCTTCAACATCTGAAGGCAACAGCAGTGCTGCGATTTCAACTCTTGGGATGAAAGCCTTCAGCCTATATACATGGAACACTTTTGGAGCCTGACCGGCCCTTCCAAGGTACACTAAATAGTTGACCTCACCCAGTGACTCCACCACTGTGTAAGGGCCTGACCACTTGTCCTGTAAAGCTCTAGGCCTTATAGGATTCATGATCAGGACTTGCTCACCAGAGGTGAAATTGATGAGGGAAGCCTTCTGGTCATACCAGTGTTTCACCAGAGCTTGCCCTGCCTTCAACTTTTCACTAGCCAGACCCATCAGGAGTACCATCCTTTTTCTGTGCACTAGCACATAGTCCACTATGTTGGTAGTTGTGGGGGAGTGGGCATCTCCCATCCCTCCTTGACTATGGCTAAGGATCCCCTTACTGGGTGACCAAACAGATGTTGAAAGGGCTGAAGCCAACACCATCTTGTGGTACCTCTCTGTAGGCAAACTATAACAGAAGATCCAATTTTCTTCTTTGTGGTTCTGCCAGATCCCCAATCATGCTCTTCAAGGTCCTGTTAAACCGTTCAACTAGGCCATTGGTCTGTGGGTGATATGCAGAGGAAAACTTATAGGTGACCCCACATTCCTTCCACATGGCCTGCATATATTGGACATAAAGTTGCTGCCTCTGTCAGAAACAACTTCTTTAGGGAAGCCAACCCTGGTAAATATGCCAAGCAAGGCTTTTGCAACTGACTTGGCAGTCACAGTTTTCAATGGGATGGCCTCAGGATACCTGGTGGCATGGTCGACCAGCACCAGGATAAACCTATTGTCTGAGGATGTTTGGGGCTCAAGGGGACCAACAATGTCGATCCCTACCCTCTAAAATGGTGTGGTACCAATGGAGCTTGGATTGTTGAGCCACTCTTTCCAGATGACTGGCAGGAGGCACATCTCCTGCAGTGACTTTCTACTTGCACCCCCGTCTTGGGCCAGTAGAAGTGCATGGATAACCTTTGCTTGGTTCTCTTGATTCCAAGGTGACCAGCCAGGGGCACTTCATGCGCCAGCTGCAGGAGGAAGGGTCTTACAGCAAGGGGAACCACCAACCTCATATGGTCTCCTTCTGTAGACTCTGTAGGCTCCCTATACAGTAGCTCACCTTCCAAATAAATCCTATGCTTCCCAGGAGGTTCACCCTCAAGCTGGGAGCAGGCCTATCTCCTTAGGCCTTCCAGAAATGGGCACTCATGTTGGCCCTTACTAAATTCTTCCCTATCAGGACCACCTTCTACTAACAAGTCATTTAATTCAGGATGGTCATGTGGGTCAATTATTTCAGGTATCACCACGTCCTCGTCAGGTCCTGGTGATTGACCAACTACCTCCACCTCAGTGGTAGGTGAGTTAGGGGGAATGTTTTCTTTCCCTCTTTTGGATTTTCTTACTCCTTTAGCCTTGGGTGTCCCCGTTGGCTGGGGCATGGCATTGGTCTTGGCCAGTGCTGCCCTTTTTTGGGACCTTGTGCAGGGTCTTTCAGCTGTATCTCCCACAAGCCCTAAAGCTCTGAGATCATTTCCCAGCAAGACCTTTCCTGGGACATTCCTCTGTATGCTCACTGGAATTCTGACTGCTGTACCATTGATAGTAAGATTAATAGGTATTACTGGGAACATGAGAGGTGGACCATCAGCCAACTTAGTGGGGGCCAGAGGAGCGCTGGCAACTTCCTCTGTGTCTACCAAGGTAGAATCCACTACAGTTTGACTGCACCCACTATCCCTAAGAGCTGGAGTATCTACTCCATTGATCAGCACACTGTCTTTAAAGTAGTGCTTGGTATTATTGTCATGACCACTGTCAGGGGCCACAAGCTGTGCCACAAGCAAGCTCCCACAATTACTCTATTGGCCTCAAGACAGCAAAAAGGCTCCTGGAGCCAGTCCTGGCGCATCTGGCACCAGGCTCACATTCTGTAAGGAGATGCTTACCAGGCTTACTTTCAATTGACTGCCTCGGTCTTTAAATCCAACATGGAGGCACCCACACAGCCTAGTTCTAAGAACCAAGCCATGCGGTCTGTGTTTCAGGTGTGACAGGCCTGGAACTACTTTCCCTGGTACTACTTTACCTGGGCGATATAAACCACACCCTGACTGCAGAACACGCTTTGCGTTATTCTGCAACCAGCAGCGTGACTCTCACCGTTCCATAGGTCTTACCTGAATTCCATCGCGCTATGCCGCGCTTCCATCCAGAGCACCACAGCAACATTTGCAAAGGAAAAGAGACATATTCAGGTTCGCTTTCAATATTAAACAACCGCACAGCACTGTACTTACTTTAACGGATTCCTGGGGCCAGTTTTTCATCGCGCTCTCATCCACTCGCAGCTCACAGTGGCCTGTGAAGAGAAGAAGAAGAAAACACAGGTTAACTTTACAAGACAATAAAGGTGTCACGTTTTGCGCTTTCTCTTACCTAGAAACGTGCCTCTCCATCCGGCACGCCAGCATCAAGACCTTCGCACCTGAAAAGAAGGCGATAAAGACATTAACAAATTCCCACCATAAACAGAGCAAAGACTTACAATTAACAAACCTACCGGCCAACCAACTGATTTGGAATCACAGCAGGCCTGGGCCGAAGGAAGGCGTATTGCACGAGTGAAGCAACTCGGGCAGCTCACCACCAAACATCAAGCGCCCCTGCACTAGAAACGCAGGACAGATAGTTCACCCTCCAAATAACAAAGGTGAGAAAAAACCCAGTGGGAAGGGAATCGGTCAGAGGGAGGTGGTAGATTCACCCATTACAGACAGACATCAAAAATCCTCCCTTCTGTAATTGCAGATTCATTATTCAGCACTAGGCAACTGCGCATCCAGGATTCCAGATCTCAGAGCCTTCCAGATACCCCCGGGGATATCAGGTGAGCGTGACAATTATCTGGAATCCTAGCATAGGCCTCAGATACTTTAGGCTCCCAGGAACCCAGGGAAACTAAAACTACCTCAGGTTCTGTCCCACTGGGGAAGGAGTCTGAGGAGAAGGATACCCCTGTAATCTCTTCCTCATAGGAGGAGAAGGCCAGATTAGCAGAGTGGACCCCCAAGGTTTTGACCTTACATCTGGGATCCCCCTTCACATGGTCAGTTGCTCCACCAGCAAAACAAGATCCACTGGGTCTGTTTACATAGGGAGGCTTACTATAACCAGAGTTCTTTTTTGGAGGCTGACCTCGACTACCCTTTGAGCTCTCTTGTGTCTTACCCTTATTTTTTCTTTTGTGGCCCTTATGGGAGGATGTTTTATCGGTTTCTCCACCTTCCTTATCTTTGGACTTTTCCCCCTCCTCCTGCTTACCAGGATGAGTCTTGTCCTTGTGGTACACCCTATGTAACACCCACAAGTCTGCTGCTATGACAAGCTTCTTAGGATCTATCTCCTTTGAATCTGCCAAGTGCTGCTTAAGCTCAGGGGAAGAAGATGCAAACATTTGTTCAAGCATGACAAGACATATCATACCTTTAAAAGTAGAGACCTTGTAGAGGAGGTCCCAGACATGGCCTGCACGCCTGCCCCTCATTTCGAGGTACCAGGAACGGACTCGTCAAGGTATGTGACGTATGAGGAGCAGATGAACCAACAAAGAGCTGCACTGGGGCTCTGCCCTGTGTACATCAGAAGATCCATACCTGTTGAAGCGCCCATAACCAGACAACCCTGGGCAGCACGGTACCCTATCAGACAGCCTTACCAGCCACTGATACGAAACGAAGAGTACCTACAGACGGTCCATAAAGAGACCCAAAGAGCCTTAATGGAAGGCCAGTGGAAATGACACAAGGGCCTGAACAGATTCGCGAATGAACGAAAACAGCCATCGAAGATAGCACGCCGGTGCGAGTAGCTACGAAAATAAATGTAATGGACACAGAGAAGAGACGATGTTAAAACGTGAGAAAACGTAGCTACGAGATAAGATGGAAGCAACCACCGAGTGAAACGTGTGTAAATAGGCTTGGAACACAAGAAGCTAAAGAAAACGATACTGCGTGCAATGCTTAGTAGAAGAATAGAGCGGCAGGCGCCAACTATATGTACCTCAAAAAGGCACGCTATACAAGTGCGACTCCATTTTGTAAAGCAGAAATGTACCCAGGCTGCCAGAGCCATAACAGGCCAAGTTTCATGAACCCAGCTAGAGTCAAGAGAAGGAGCAGAATCTAAACTCAACAAAGAGCGGCTCATGCCTAGGAAATTGAGGTCATCCAGAGAAAGGGAGGAGAGCGTCAGCTAACAAGACTCAAACTTCAGAGCATACCAGCCTGCCCCATTTAGGTCAAGATAAGGAAGGCCGATGCAGGTGGTGAGGCCGAAAACAGAATTAAATACACTAAAAGCTGGAAACTGAAGCAGATTCACGGTGAACCGACATGTGACCAAGACAAGCGCAAAGAATTACTAACGTCTGATGTCACCCAGATCCAAGGGAGCCGTAACTTCTCCAGTTAAGAGGCTGCAGTTTCAAGACCATGCCCAGCCAACTAATTGACACACAGCCCCAAGATACTGATTGATGGAAGGGAGGCAGGGTGAAACTTGGGACACTAGGCACCTGGGTGTCCATTCTGCATGTTGCTAATTAAAAGTGGAAATTTATGTGTAACCTGCCCAATCTCAATGGACCAAGTTATTTAGGGTCCTATATATCGTAGAACCAATGAGACGTTGTAATTGTAGTGACGTCTATCATGTGTGATATAGAGGGAGGAGTATAGACACCCACCCGATAAGAATTATCCAATCTGCATGCTCTGTTATCACATACAGATATAGCACATATACTTAAGTTACCTTTCCTAACCAATTATATTGCATGTTGAGTTTTGTAGAATTAGACGTCAATGATGACGAATATTGCCTATGAGAATTGCTGTTCAACTGAATTTCGAGGAAGTCGGAGCGAGACGGGTGGTTGCAACAATACTGATTCCTAACTGCTTCCCTGTTTGATGTACTTGTCATTAAATGGACTTCCCTTTGCCAAACTACTGAGTCCTCATTATTGAGTCGTGTTGGAGTAAGTGAATTTTGCACCCCCATCCCTCACGTGGTGCAGCTATCTTGTCTTACAAGTACTAGAGGGTGAGCACTGACCTATGGGCCTGTCAGTGGATATCTTGTCCTCTTTTACACTTGGTAGCGTGAGGATGGTTTCGGCCATCGATTATGGATTGTTGATTAATATAGTTATAAGACACCTATAGACCGACAGCACAAAGTAACTCTAGGCCTTCGGCAATATCACAAGTCCTTTCGCCATTCCGACTGAGTAGGCTGAGAAGCTTCCTGTGGACAATGATAGAGTAAATCCATAAAAATCTGCAGTGGGTCTGAAGGAACCCGCCTTTCCAAGCATGACCCTTCTCATTCCCACGGGCAGCCAATCGGACGAAAAAACCGCAAGAGGCTGAAGAGGAAGGGGTGGTGATCACGAAGCTCCAGAAAGGAAAAGATGTGATCGGTGAGTAAAACAACCAACTCGTTACTTTGGCAAATGTCTTGTAGGCATTAGAACAAGCAAGGGAAAGGTAACGGAGGGTGGTGGAGAAAAAAATAAAATAGTTAGAAGTAGAGAAGACTGTATATATATATGGGGTTAATAACTCGAGTATAAGAGAGAAAAACGTAAAGATACCGGGGGGGGGCACCCGAGAGAAAAACATAAAGATACTGGGGGCACCCGAGAGAAAAACGTAAAGATACCAGGGGGCACCGAGAGAAAAACGTAAAGATACCGGGGGGCACCCGAGAGAAAAACGTAAGGTTACCGGGGGGGCACCCGAGAGAAAAACGTAAGGATTCGCCTTGTTCCTGCACTTTAATGCAGCGGTCAGAAGAAACGTGAACTCAGAGCTCATATAATAAGGGACAATTAGACTACAATGACGTTTAAAGACGCATTAGAAGAGTTTGTTTAAACTCCATGACGGGGTATTGATTAGAAGGCAGGTATATGTATGACCAGCTGGTGTCCGTCTAGTCTGTCAAGTGTCTGTCCTATGTGTTCTGTTGTATGCTGAATGTAAGAGAACTGTATTGTTGATTGTGTGAGATGAAATTTGATTTTACGCGATTCTGTGAAGAAGAGGGAATCGCCAATGAATTGATGGTTTTGAGTTAATTGATAGTATACATTTTGGCTGGAAAAGATTGGATTGGAGCTTGCGTATCTGGTGCTCGCTCATACTAGTAGAAGGATAACAAACTGTATAAACATTATTGGTAATGGAATTGAAATGGAGGAGGTCCCCCCACTTGCGCATCTATGCAAGCAACTACCTAAGCATTCACCTAAATTAAAAAAGTATAGCACAGAGTGGGTTAAGGGTACCGCCCACAAGATGTTTATGCCTTGGCCACAGAATGCGTCCCTATCAAAAGCCGTTTTACAGCACATGACGACTTATCTACATGGCACATATACAGGCAAGAAGCTAGAGATACATCTTCCTGTTCTAGAACTATGGAAGATGTTTGAGCAGACGAAGGAGGAAGAGCCTCCTGCAGACTGGATATTAAACATATGCACGAAGGGGGGTGAGACGCCTACCGTGCCACCGGCCCCACCTGAGCCAGCCATCGGGGGTAGTAAGACAGAGGGTCTCTACCCACTAAGAGAACTAAAGGCAGCCATGAGGTATAGCAAACACTGCATATGAGTCGCCTACGTGTAGTAGCAACAACATTAAAGAAAAGGACCAGGAAACTAATATTGCCTCTGCAGTCCCGAGGGACAAGGAGAGACGCAATGACGAAGGAAAGGATCAGGCACAGAGTTGTGCATCTCTCGTTAGGGAGAGAGAGGGAAGGAAATGAAAGGAAAATGAAGGTAGAACTGATGAGATAACATTTGCAAAAGACGAATGGATGGGAGGGCAGATATTGCTGAAACTAGATGGAAAAGTAAGTGATTATGAAAGGACAAGAGGGAAGGATAGGCTGTAGCGAGAAAAACTATATTGCGAAGAGCAAGAGAAAAAGCTGGATCGCAAACAGAAGGCAGTCTACGACCAGTGCAGACAGAATAAGCAAAGGTTGGAAGAAGAGCAAAGGGTACGTGACATGCAAGTGAAGAGAATAGAAGATGAGGAAATTAGAAGGGCAAAGGAACGTAGAGACGAAAGGATGAGGGAAATAGATAAGGCTAGAGAAGAAGCAAAGAAGCGCAAAGAAATAAATGAGGAAGCAGAACGTAAGCGCTGACAGAGGGCACGGGATCTGGAATATTTGGAGCGGGAAGTCAAAAACCCAATCCTGTTGTAGAGTGGGAGGACACAGAAGAATTTTTTCCTGCAAATGACTCGGTACCAGGTACGAGTGGGACAAATATTGAGGATGACTTCGACACCAGAAGCATCGGGGAAACGATTGATAAGATGTACGATGAGATGGGGCTAGAACAGAGATCCCATGGGGGAAGGGATGATGAGCGCCTGGAGAGCCCTCAGCTATATGACACAGAGGATGTCACCCGAAGTAGTGGGAACAGGGTCTGTCCCTAGACAGACTGGAGATTGGGCAGGACGAAGAAGATGCGAGGAGTTGTGTGAACTGGGAGTATTCAGAATCAGACTCTGGTGGGGAAACGGAGTATGAGGCACACGAGGAAGGGAGACGGTGCAAAAAACGGCTCCCAGGGGACCGAGGGATACAATGGTCAGATGCTAGGGAGTCTGCAAGTAGGACACCGAAGTCTGCCGTGCCTTCCGGCCGACATTAAGGAACACCCCACGATCAGAGGGTGGCACCAGTACCTGCTTATGCAGACAGATTAAGGGCACTGCCTTGACAGGAGAGCTATGGGGAAGGAAAAGGAAGACCCCGCATTCCAATTCCCGCTGTTAGAAAAAGGGGGAGCAAGACCACAATATATTGCCTGGCCACACATGGACCGAGAGAACCTAAAAAATAAGCTTCCAATGCTGACATCGGGAGCCGGGAAATGGATACATGAGTTAGAGAAAATGACGGGGGGTGTCACCTTAGCTATAGGGGACATTAAGGGCCTCCTAATTGTCATACTTGGTGAAAGAGTGGACGATGTTTGGAAACGGGCATGCTACCCTAGAGTACCCTAATTAACACCGCCCATGACGGAGCGCCATTTAATAATTGTAGAGCAGCAGTGTGGAAAGCGCTGCAAACGCTATATCCAGACACTTCTGGTATGGGGGCTATAATGGCTCGGAAAATTCAAGAGTCAGAGGATCCATTGATTTATATCCAGAATTTTCAAGACTTGTGGGTGCTCGAAACACATGAGTCTTGGACGAAATCTATCCCTTATTCTACCATATATTATGCCAGGGGTTGCCCGAGCCAGTGCAAAAACAACTTAATAAATTGGTAGGAATAGAAGCCAAACCATGGGCTGAAATACAGTTGACAATTGCACATTACTGTAGATTGTTGCAAGAAAAGAATCGGAAAAAAAAGGCAACTCGTAAGGCTGAGGAGGCAAAGCTGGTGCAAAAGAAACTCTCAAAGTATGCTCTCGAGGGAGCCATGTTGACAAGCCCAGCTGAACTGCGTGCACAGCAAGCGACTAACCCATCGCTGAATAATCATGGTAGCTTGGGATTTTACCCGAGGGGAAGGGGTTTTGGAGGAAGAGGATGGCAGAGTAATCAGGGTGGGTTTCGAGGCAACCAAGGAGGCTTTCAGAATAGTTAAGGTGGCTTTCAGAACGCACAGATGGGCAGTCCAGCTACGCCAGATGGACAGATGGCCCGACCACCACCAGTGTGTTGGCTGTGTGGAATGACAGAACATGTGGCGCGCATGTGCGGAAGCCAAGGCATGCGGCAAAACGGCCAAGGAATGGGAACAGGCATGGTGAATCAGCCTGCCATCCCATACTAGGGCAGTGCCCAAAATCACACAGTGCAGTAGGAGGTGTCAGGCTCGCAGCAAGGTGCGCAGCAAGTGGTTCAACCCTCGCACATGGGGAACGTATGGCAAGGACAATCCCAGCAGGCACCACCACAAATGTCTCAGGGCACAAGCTCCGGAGGGGGAATCAACCCTGGAAATGGGGGAAATCAGCAAGTATACAGTGGGTCAAACTTAAATATGAAATAGGACAGCTCACGGGGGACTCTGATGTGTTCTATCCTATCAGTGACACCAGACCCTAACAGGGAACCTAGGGTGAATGTCGTCATAGGGGGTAAAGAATATTCCTTCTTAGTTGACACGGGTGCAACATGCTCGTGCATATGAGGAGGCAAGTTGTCCTTGTCCGGCGAAGCCATAGATACTCAGAGTTTCACGGAGCTCACAGTAGAGTTCCCTTTACGGACGCCCTCCCAGTCACCGTGGGAGTGTGCAAAATGAATGTACCCTTATTATATTCATATCAGACCCCATTAAACATCCCAGGTCAGGACTTAATGACTAAGTTGAATATGACAATCTCGTTTACCGAAAATAGTATAGTGTGGTCCACTCCAGGAATGCATTATTCGAATGTGTGCGAAATGATCAGAGCATACTCCGGACGTATAGCCATGAGAGCTATACCATTAGAACCAGAAGTCTTCGCATATGGCGTGCGGGTGCTCCTGGCGGGATTGCCAGGCCTCGCTGATAGAACTATGAGGACACCTGATGAGTTCCTATTCAGACCAAGAATACCTATGCATGAAGAAGAGGGACAAGTATTTCCCTTAATGATACAATCTACCTGGGAGCGAGGGGAAGTGGTGTTGGTCGAAGGATATGATGATGAAGGCAGACAATGGTGTGCGATCATCGCCATCGAAGAACACCCTGACCTAGAAGAGACAAGGGTGGAAGTGAGTCTCATATTGTGGGTCAAAATTATCAAACGGGAGGTGCCCCAGAGAATGATGCTGGCACTAATACGTCCAGAATACTTCGAAGATGACATGGCCCAAGTGCCTGTCATAGTATGGACTACAGGGCCCTATGACGTAGGCCTCCTGAAGGGGGCAGGTGAAGTGAAAATTAAACTGAAACCAGGAGCAATTTTATCAAGAGCACGACAATATCCTATGTCCAGAGAGGCAGATGAAGGGATCCCGAAGACAATTTCCGCCATGATGGAGCAGAGCATCCTAGTGACGTCAGAATCACCTTGCAACACAGTGATTTACCCTGTCAAGAAATCAAAAGGAGGGTCTTGGCATTTAATCCAAGATTTAAGAGCATTAAACGAAATATATTTGAAGCCGAGTTCCCTCTAGTCCTGAATCCATCCACAATTCTATGCAACATACCCACTGAGGCAAAATATTTCACGGTGATTGACTTGAAAAATGCGTTTTTCTCAATCCCATTGCACTGTGACTCACAAGACCTGACGTCATTCACTTTCAGGCAAATGCGTCTGAAAAGCACGAGGCTGCCACAGCGATACTGTGAGTCTCCATCCATTTTCATCAGAGTCCTGCAGATGGACCTAAGCAATGTTGCAGTAGACAGTGTTGTTTTGCAGTATGTGGATGACATTCTGATCTGCAGCACCACTGAGGAACAATGCAGGCGCGACTCTGTCCAGCTATTGACTATCCTGGCTGAGAAAGGATATAAAGTTGACAAGGAAAAGCTACAATACTGTCAACAAGAGGTGCTGTACATAGGACAGCTAATCTCACACGAAGGGAAAAGGGTAACCCCAGAAAGGGCTGAAGCTATCATGAACACGGCTAAACTACTCACGATAAAACAAATGCAAAGCTTCTTAGGCCTGTGCAATTATGTCAGAGCATGGGTCTTCGACTACAGCGCGTGCACCAAGCCCTTGCTTCAGGCCCTAAAGAAGGCCCAGGCGACAAGGGAAAAAATCGAATGGACCGAGGCAATGGAAAAGGGGTTTGCAGAACTCAATGGGGCAATTTGTAAGGCCCCGGTTCTTAGAATTTCTTATTATGCAGAGGAATTCTACCTATTGTCACACACCGATGGTAATTTTATGACGGCAGTGCTCGCGCAGCGAACCTCACTGGGGTACAAGCCCCTAGCATATTAAAGCAGGAGTCTGGACCCAGTCATGAAGGGCCACTCCCCATGCGAACAAAATCTAGCTGCTGCTGCGTTCGCCATTGAAAAGGCATCATCCATTGTGATGGGAGGCTCCATGACATTGTATGATGAACACTCGCTGTTGGCCATACTAGAGAAGCCTAAGGGCACGCTAACCTCTCAGAGAGCATCCGCGTAAGAAGTAATTATCTCTAACCCATCAATCAAAATAGTGCAATGTAAATCTGTGAATCCAGCTACGTTCATAGCTGAGCCGGTCACAGAGGGAGAACCCGCACATAACTGCGGAAATTATGAAGAATTCTATGATGAAATCCCCAGGGTAAAGGAAAATGCACTGGCAGGTGGTGAGATCGTTCATCGTCATCAAGAATTGACCAAGAAGATGGACAAAGATACACAGGCATGGCCGTGATAAAACACCTAGCGAATGGAGAGTTGCAGGTACTCGTCAGTGCACGAATACCATCTCACTATTCAGCGCAAGCTGCAGAACTATTGGCGCTGATACTTGCCATTGAGAATCATGCAGACCAGGAACTAACAGTGTACAGTGACTCTGCCTATGTGACATCTACCGTGCACGCAGGCTTAGCGCGCTGGAAAAGGAGGGGCTACCTCCGAGCGGATGGCAGGCCAGTGCAACATGCAGCCTTATTGGACAGGTTGATAAAAGCACTACAACTCCCAGTGGGCATAGCGGTCATGAAATGCGCCGCCCACACCAAAGGGACAGATTTCGTGTCACGTGGAAATCATGAAGCGGACACGGAAGCAAAGCGCATGGCATCCAATAGTGAAACAATCATGGAC
The DNA here is from genome assembly GCF_040938575.1 of Ambystoma mexicanum. Classification (NCBI taxonomy): domain Eukaryota; kingdom Metazoa; phylum Chordata; class Amphibia; order Caudata; family Ambystomatidae; genus Ambystoma; species Ambystoma mexicanum. Next base: position 1,550,311,449 of record NC_090937.1, on the reverse strand, counting down.
GTGGAGGTGGCACGTACCCATGAGCATACGATGGTAGCACGAGCCACACCCGAAGCCTATAGCAACATGGGGCAGGCTCAGCTAATGGAGCTACAACGGGAGGTACCTAAGGAGGAGAAAAATTTGTGGAAGCGTCATGGGTGTTCCTTAAACCCCTCTGACGGGTTGTGGATGCAAGACAGCACTGGTAAACCAATAATGCCTGTCACCCTACTGAAAGTAGCATTGGAGCAATTACACTACACTATACACATGTCAAAAGAAACTCTCGCTGCAACGCTCGCAGAAGACTGGTTCACACCAAATTTATCAGAGCATGTTGTATTCTTCATGGTGAACTGCATAATCTGCCAGCAATTCACCGCTGGGCACACACTAAAAGTAGTAAGAGGAGTTATCCCCCGGCCAAATGGGCCATTCCAGCACTGGCATATCTACTACGTCGACATGATCCAAGTGTGCAACGGGTACAGGTATTTAATTGTGGTGGTGTGTCCATTCTCTAGATGGATAGAAGCAGGTCCCTCTGCATACCCAGATCTACCTGTGCTGCCAAATTTATAGTGAGGGAGTGTTCCCTAGATGGGGTGTGTGCGAGGTAATGAGATCAGACAACGGGGCTCACTTTGTTAATGCAGTTTTTGAGCAGATCAGTTTGTTGCTTGGTATAAAGCACAAGTTCTCGTTGGCGTATCATCCGGAGGGGAATGGCATATGTGAACGGCTCAACGGCTAGTTAAAGGAGAGGATAGCCAAGCTGAAACTCACATTAAAAAAGGGATGGTTGCACTGTCTACCACTGGCATTGTATGCACTTCGGAACCAACCAGGCTCCGACCATCATCTCACGCCGCACAAGATAGTCACAGGCAGAAGGATGAGGACCCCTGTTACCCCCCGAGATAGAGCTAGATGTGATGCCCAGCCAACCAGTGAGGTCCTGGGGACAGAGATGCAGGAGTACTTGAATTGTATGATATCCAGCCTCTCTGTCATTTCAGGCCAGCTGCAGCGACAAAGAAAAGGGTGCAGCGCAGCATAAAACACAACAGGACGTTTTGGAACAGACTCGCGCAAGGTCTATGTGCGCCACCCGTCTTCCCTCGTGACGCTGTTCTCATGAGGAACTTTACAAGGAAGAAGTAGGATGAGCCACGATTCAATGGCCCTTTCATTGGGGAGGACTGCACTCCTTCAGCCGTCAAAGTGCAGGGCAGAAGGGCATGGCTCTTCCTGAATGACATTAAACCTTATATAGGAGAAAGCCCTCTAGCTGCATCCAACCACAAAGAAACCACAGACAACGGGGAAGAACCTCAGCACGTGCAGACAAGATCCATGGTGAGGAAGAAGGACGCATGAGCAGCAAAACAATGACAAAAGAACTCTGTTTCAATTTGTGACCTTTAAATAAGAACATTTCCCCAAACCAGAGAAAAGCGATAAGGAACAATAATACGGACACACTGTGCACCACAGTTGCAGGATAAAGAAGAGAACTGCATACACAAAGCCACACCAACGCTGACAAAACGAACTTTTGAAATAACGTCATTCTCAAGTAATATAAAGAATCAAGACTCTGATAGACTGGAGAAAAAAAAAGGAAAGACATTTCTTGAGAGCATAACACAGCGTCCTGAAAGCAACCAGTGTCGAGACTTGGTTCACAGAACTTATGGTATCTCCCAGCAGAAACCTCAAGTGGGATGTGTTAACCTACTTTCAACTGGTGGTCATATCATACCCGTCACTCATAGGGAGAGAAACCAGTGTCACAGACTTTATTCAAGACCCTGCAAACAAGAAAATAATCTAGCAACTACTGACTGTCATTGTGGAAGCCTTCGCCGAGCTACCTGAGCACAGTGAAAAAGACACAAATGCTTCCACCGCAGTAGACATTGACAAACTCACATTTACTTTGTTCTTTCAAATAATCAAGAAATGCCCAGGACTCATCGGGAGAACAACTAACACACGTACTTTCATCAGAGACCCAAGAAACCTAACTCAGTTGAACAAACTGTGGACTAAGCTAAATCACCTTGTGGTAGTCCACGCACAGGAAGGTGCAGAGACTGTGCGAATCAAAAGAAAAGCTCATGACAAGGACCCAGCCAAACAGGACAAATGTCCCTATCACCCAAGAACACCCGGCTGGCGCACAACGTCCTGCTCAGACTAATCACAGACTATCCAGAAATGGTGGGGAGGCCTGCAGATGTTGACGTCGTCACCTTCCTTAGAGATCCAGCCAACGCCCCACATATGGGCACATTCCTCCACGGCATAATGCACCAGGTGGAGCTATCTAACTTCCAGAGAGAATACCTTAAGAGGTTTCAGTGAGACTTTCTGACGTGGGACAGGCCGTGGAGACAGAAAGACAGTGCTTAATCTTTCACCATGGAACAGTTTGTGGAGACCGAAAGACAGTGATTTATCTTTTCGTCATGGAACAAATCGAGGACAGAGACACAGTTCTTCAATTTTCCGCCACAGCACAGATCGAGGAGAGTAGAGACAAGAGCTACACCATCCTATCTTTTCGTTTTGCTTTTTCCTCTATTTTTCCTTATTTTTATTTTTTATTTTTTCATGCTCACTGTTATTTTTATTTTTATTTTTACTATGTTTTATTTTTGTGTGTTTTTTAGCAGTTCCATCTTTTCATTCCTTCACATTGAACAGGTTCCAGCATGTCCTCAGGACCAAGGCAAATTCGAGGAATACACTGGGTCTTAACCTACAGTAAATATGCATTATGTATGTGATGCATCAAAGTTGCTAGTCTAATCACAGAGATTACCAACAGCACCCGCAGGAGGGGGGAATACACGAAAAGTACTCGTCAATTTAGTAGTAATAAACACTTGAGCTACGAGATCAGAGCAAAAAGAAGAATAAATAACTGACTATGGACTTGTTTGAAATGGGGGCACAGAACAGTAACCTGGTTTTACCACCAGCACAGGGGCGCCCCCGCTTCCCTGGAAGGAAATGCTGCCAGATATCCTATAAGTCTATTATGTGCATATGTGTAGTAATTATCATTGTCTTTCTATCATTGACTATCAGAAATGTGTCTTAATTGGTGCGTGAAGTGTCCCGATCTCAGTGCACCCACCAGATTATGAACGTCTTGGGCCTACGAAAGCACCCACACCCTATATAGTTATCCCAGTCCCAAGAAAACCTTATGGTAAAGTTAACCAACTGAAACTATATATAATTAGCAGTGATTCAGACACACTTGTGGTAACAAATGACGAGAAAAGCTGGAGACAGGGTCAGCACGGAATGAATAAAAATGCAGCACTGACCACTGCACGCACCCACACACAGAATGCACACAGTTAAGGGCAAGTGTCTATGGCTACAGGGCCTCCAACGAAGGCAGCAGAGAAGGGGAGACTGCCTGCTGCACAATCAGTTCCAGAAAATAGCGGAAGCGACCGAGAAACCAATGAAAGAGGGCATAGCAAAATCCCTCAAAAGAACAGAAGTAGCCACAAAGGAACTCACAGAGAAAACACAAACACTGATAGACTATTTGTTCCCATTCATAGTCAAAGCAAGGAAACTGCACGAGGAGCTGAAAAATAGAACTACAGAGACTAGAACAGTAAGCACGCCAGCTCAGACGCAAGGAACAAGCACCAGACGTACGACACAGCCAAGCATTGGGGAGTTGGTGAGCCAACGGCGGTTAGAGAACATTGATGGAAAATTACAAAAGGAAAGGAAAAGAAACGCAAAACCTTCTCCTACCACAGAGATACAGGTAATGAAACCTGCTCCGCTAACAAGCATGCCCAAGAATCCTCCAACAAGAAAGAGTCATATAGACGCATTTAGAGATGTGGTTATAGCTATCTACAAAAGGACATTGAGGATTAAGAGAAACCTACATGAAGACAACAATGAACTCAATGATTACCTGGACAGCACAGCCCACCTCGGAAACAACATACGGTACCAGCACATGAAGGAAGTAGGACGAAGACAGTCAGAAGGAGTATGCTTTGCCTGTGCACTCCTACCATATAGCATGGGAAAATCCAAGATCTTTGTGGCTGTTGAAATTGATGTACCCACAGCACACTGTATATCACATGTAGCAATGTGCAACACCAGAGAACAATTTATGGGAAGAGATGCCTCGTTGGTATGGGCCAATGAAAAGGATTACCTGGATGAAGATGGCTACGTCCAGGACATTAAGACAAGAAACAGGGTGCACACAAGGAATCGCGTGATCAGATAGGAGAATCCTGACGTCAAATGATCTGGAACACGTTGGGTAATAAACCCAAGATTGAACGTTCAAGGAAAAACTGCAGAAGAGGCTCAAATCTGGAAGAACAGAGGCCAAATGCAGATTTGGGGAGCAGTGGTTTCCCCAGATGGATGGGAAGAAGGAGTAGTAATCTGCCGAGCTTAAATGGTCTTTGGAACCTGCCGAGAAGCAATAGAGAATTCTCAGAGGTTATGCAAACCTCTATGGCTGAAACTGGTAAAGCTACTAACATGGGTCGAAGACCGAGGAGGACCCCTGCAGATAGTACCACTGGAAAGCCCAAAACTATGCTTCAGAAGTAATGGCACGAGGAGGATGGGAGAGAATGTAAACTGCGGGAGAATCTTTGAAGCCCCAGGAATGACACAAGGAACCGCAGTTATTATGGATCATTACTGGGCGTGTTGATCCAAGGCATACATAAGGCTGCCGAAAAACAGGGAGGCATATGCACACTGGTGAACGTCCACGTTCCCGCGCTAGTGATCCCTAAGAATGACCTGTCTATTGACAGTTTCCCAAAGACAGATGCTCATCTAAGTAAAAGGAGATCTGCGGAACTGGTATCCAGGATAAAGAGAGAGAATTACTTTTCTACCAAATCAGAAGAAGCATTCCATGCAATCCCTTACGAGCACAGACTGTTTAGTCTCACCTCAACAGTATTCACAACACTTCTCCTGCCCCACGTCCAAGTTGTGGTAAATACGAAATGGATACAGATAACCAGATGGGAGTTATTGCAGACCATCAATACCACTATAAAAGGATTTAACGTGATCAAAGAAGAATTGAGAGCAATCAGACTAATGACCCTCCAGAACAGATATGTGCTTGACATGATCACAGTGATGGATGGAGGTGTTTGTGCAAAAATCAGAGAATCATGTTGCACATTTGTACCATCGCACAATGAAGAAAACGGAACCCTAACAGAGGCCATAAGTATGTTGACAACCTTAAAAAACCAGATGATTGATGAAAGTGATGAGGTGGACGACGACAGCTGGTTTGGAGCCCTATTCTCATGGGTCCCACAATGGATGGCGGATATATTCAAGTTTATCGGAGCCTTACTAGCAATGGTACTGCTAGGATGCTGTGTTATCAAGATAATCATTACACACTGCCAGAAAACTGCGAAGAAAGCCATTGGGATGAAAATCATGGTCAATGTCGAACCAGGATGGAAGCCCAGAGATTTGACTGATGAAGAAATAAGAGGCTTTGTGAAGGCTAGTGAATTTGCGCAAGAAGGAACAAAGTTCACATATCCTAAGAAATGAGGAAGGTATGAAGGAAAATTGATCTACTGCAGTCCAAATGGACAATGTCAGCTAATGACATGGAACAAAGATGAACATGTGAAAACAGCAGGGAGTTTGAAGGGGTGATAAAAATATGGACTCCAAAGACTCACACATTCACACCATCATGTACAAACCCTGAAGACGATGAACATGACACCGAAAACTCAAAGGGAATAAATGCAAAAGAGATTGCAGAAGTGGTTGATGAACCGACAAGAGGGGGGAGTGTAGAGGAGGTCCCAGACATGGTCTGAACCCCTGCCCCTCATTTCGAGGTACCAGGAACGGACTCGCCAAGGTATGTGACGTATGAGGAACAGATGAAACAACAAAGAGCTGCACTGGGGCTCTGCCCAGTGTACATCAGAAGATCCATACCTGTTGAAGCACCCATAACCAGAAAACCCTGGCAGCACGGTATCCTATCAGACAGCCATAGCAGCCGCTGATACGAAATGAAGAGTATCTACAGATGGTCCATGAAGAGACCCAAAGAGTCTTAATGGAAGGCCAGTGGAAATGACACAAGTGCCTGGGCAGAATCGCGAATGAACGAAAACAGCCATCGAAGATAGCATGCCAGCGTGAGTAGCTACGAAAATAAATGTAATGGACACAGAGAAGAGACAATGTTAAAACGTGAAGAAACGTTGCGATGAGACAAGATTGTTGACGAGGAGAGGTAATTACTGACAGGCCCATTGGTCAGCACTCACCCACGAAAACTTGTAATACAAGATAGCTGCACCGTGTGAGGACAGGGTGCAGAACTTACATACTCCAGCACAAATCAATGCTAGGGACTCAGTAAGTTGGCAAACGGAAGTCCGTTTAATGACACATACATCAGCTCATGGAAATCAGCAGCATCGCGAACACCTGTCTCGCCCCGACTTCCTCGAACTTCAGTACAACAGCCTCGTTTATGGGCAAACTTCTTCATCAATGACGCTCACTTCTATAAAAAATCATCATGCAAAATAATTGGTTGGGAAAGGTAACTTAAGTATAGGTGTCATATCTGTATATGAAAATAAGGCATACGGATTGGATAACTCTTATCGGGTGGGCGTCTATGCCCATCCCTCTACACCACATGTGATTGACTTGACCTCACTACAAGTACGACGTCTCATTGGTTACAATGTCTATAGGACCCTAGATTACATGGTCCCTTGTGATTGGGCGAGTTACACCCCTAAAAATAAATCTCCACTTTTAATTAGCAGCAAGGAGAATAGACACCCTGGTGCCTGGTATCCCAAGATTCACCCTGCCTTCCTTCCATCAATCAGTGGTTTAGGGCTATGTGTCAATTAGTTGGCTGGGTATGGCCTCGGATCTGTAGTCTCTTATCAGGAAAAGTTATGGCACCCTCTGGTTCTGAATGACATCAGGCGGTGGTACATCTTCGCGCCTGTCTGGTCACGTGTTGGTGCATCGTGAATCTGCTTCAGTACTCAGTCTTTTCGTGCATTTGATTCTGTGTTCGCTGGGCCACCTGCATGGGCCTCTCTTATTTTGACCTTCACGGGCGGGCTGGCGTGCTCTGAAGTTGGAGCCTTGTGAGCTCATGCTCACCTCCCCTTCTCTGGTTGACCTCGATTTCCACGGCATGAGCCATCCTTTGTTAAGTTTCGATCCCGCTCTTTTCCTCAGCTTGGACCTAGATGTGAAACTCAGCCAGTTGGGCCTGGGCCGTCTGGGCTTTCTTCTGCTCAAACAAAATGGAGTTGCACGTGTACATTGTGCTGTATTGAGGTAGACATATATAGTTGGGGCATGCCGCTCTATTCTTCTACTTAAGCAGACGGTATCGATTACTTAGCATCGTGCGTTTCAAACTTATTCTCATACATTTTCACAGTGTCTCTCCCCTTCGTCCATTACAATTCTCCTTGCAATTGTCAATACTGTCATGCATAGCTTTCAGTAGCCACTTCTGGTTGTTCTCGGGGCTGCCTTGGCCCTTAGTCTATTTCCATTGGCCTTCCATTAAGGCCTCCGGTGTCTCCTCGTGGACAGTCTGTAAATACTCGTCGTTTCGTACCAATGGCAGGTATGGTTGTCTGATTGGGTACCGTGCTGCCCAGGGTTGCCTGGTTATGGGCATTTCAACAGGTATTGATCTTCTAATGTACACAGGGCAGCGGCCCATTGCCGCCCTTTGTTGGTTCAGCTGTTCCTCGTACGTCACATACCACGGCGAGTACCTTATTGGCAACTTGCACTGGGGGGCTGGGGTGCAGGTCATATCTGGGACCTCCTCTACACTCCCCCCTCTGGTCGGTTCATCGACCACTCCTACTTCCTCCTTTATATTCAGTTTCTTTGATTCCTCAGCTTCTTGCTCATCGTCTTCTGGGTTTGCACAAGATGGCGTGAAAGTATGCAATTTTGGTGTCCATATCTTTATCACCCCTTTCAAACTTCCTGCTGTTTCACATGCTCATCTTTGTTCAAGGTCATCAATTGGCATTGTCCATTTGGACTGCAGTAAATCCATTTGCCTTCATACCTTCTTCGTTTCTTGGGAGAAGTGAATTTTGTTCCCTCTGGTGAAAATTCACTGGCCTTCATGAAGTCCTTTATTTCCTCATCTGTCAGGTCTCTGGGCTTCCAGCCTGGTTCGGCGTCGACCATAATTTTCATCGCAATGGCCTTCTTTGCAGTTTTCTGGCACTGTGTGATGATAATCTTGATAACACAGAATCCTAGCAGCACCATTGCTAGCAAAGCTCCCAGGAACTTGAATATATCTGCCATCCATTGCGGGACCCATGAGAATAGGTTCCCAAACAAGCTGTCATCATCTACTTCATTTGTTTCCTCAGTCATCTGGTTTTCAGGGTCATTAACATGCTTATGGCCTCTGTGAGGGTTCAATTTTCTTCGTCGTGTGATGGTAAAAATGTGCAACATGATTCCCCGGTTTTTGCACAAACACCTCCATCCATTACTGTGATCATGTCAAGTACATATCTGTTCTGGAGGGTCATCAGTCTAACTGCTCTCAGCTCTTCTTTGATCGCATTGAATCCTTTTATTGTGGTGTTGATGGTCTGCAGTGACACCCATATGGTTATCTGCAACCATTTAGCATTCACTCCAATTTGGATGTGTGGCAGGTGCATCGTGGTGAATACTGTTGAAGTGAGGCTGAACAGCCTGTGTTCGTATGGAATCGCATAGAATGCTTCTTCTGATTTGGCAGAAAAGTAGTTTTCTCGCTTCATTCTGGATATTAGTTCTGCGGATCTCCTCCTTCTCAGATGAGCATCTGCTTTCGGGAAGCTGTCCAGATTCAGATCATTTTTTGAAATCATCAGTGCGGGAACATGGACAGTGCTAATGTACATATGCCCCCTCAATTTCTTGGCAGTCCTATGTACGCTTTGGATCCACATGCCCAATAGCGGTCCATCAGGACTGGGGTTCCTTGTGACATTCCTGGTGCCTCATATATTCATCCACAGTTTTGATTTTCCCCCATTTTCCTTGTACCATTATTTCTGAAACACAGTTTCGGGTTCTCCAACGGTACTATTTTCAGGGGTCCTCCTCTGTCTTCGACCCATGTTAACAGCTTTGCCAATTTTGGCCATAGAGGTTTACATAACCTCTGTGAGTTTTCTACTGCTTCCTTGCAGGCTCCAAGGAGCATCCAAGCTCGGCAGATTACTACTCCTTCGTCCCATCCGTCTGGGGAAACCACTGACCCCTAGATCTGCATTTGGCCTCTGTTCTTCCAGATTTGAGCCTCTTCTGCAGTTTTTCCTTGGACGTTCAGTCTTGAGTTTATTTCCCATCTAATTCCTGATCCTTTGACGTCAGGGTTTTCATATCTAATAACGTGATTCTTGGTGTGCGCCCTGTTTCTTGTTTTGATGTTCTTGACAAAACCGTCTTCATCTGGGAAGTCTTTTTCCTTGGCCCATATCAGTGAGGCGTCTCTTCCCATAAACTGCCCTCTGGTGTTGCACATTGCTACGTGTGACATGCAGTTTGCCGTGGGGACGTCAACTTCTACTGCAACAAAGATTTTGGACTTGCCCATGCTATATGGCAGGAGTGCACAGACGAAACATTCTCCTTCTGATTTACCTCGTCCAACTTCCTTCATGTGCTGGTACCATAGTTGTTTCCAAGATGGGCTGTGCTGTCCAGGTAGTCGTTTAGTTCAGTGTCCCTTTCATATGGGCTTCTCTTGATTCTTAACGTTTTTCTGTAGTAGGCCAACACTATGTCTCTGAATGCGTCTGTACTGCTCTTTCGTTCAGGCATTCTCTCGGGTGTTATCCTTGGTGGGGCAGGTCTCACTTCCTGCACTGTCATAGTAGAGGAAGGGCTTGCATTTCTTTTCTTTCCCTCGTACACTCTGTTATAGAACTCTTCCCACCACCATTGGCTCGTTATCTTCCCAATGCGTGGTGGCATTGTAGGCCTGTTGCTTATCTCTGGCGTTGGAGCAGACATGCTCGTTATTACAGGTTCTGTGGTTTTCTTGCTCAACTCCTCATGTAGTTTCTCATGCGTTTTCTCAGTGATTTCTTTTGCGGCTTCCTCCGTTTCATTGAGTGATTGTGCTATCTCACTTTGGTTCGGTTTCTCACTTTGCTCCCTGCTTTCTGGAGCTGCTTGTTCCACCGGGGATTTCTCCCTTTCAGTTAGTTTGACCTGCAGTTTTGTAGCCATTGACACTTGCCCTTGTTTGTGTGCACCTAATGTATGGGTGTCTGCCGTGGACAGTGCTATGTTATCATTCATTCCGTGCTGACCCTGTCTCCAGCCTTTCTCACCATTCATTACTTCAAGTGTGTACGTGTTGCTGCTAATTAGATTCAACTGTAAATCGTTTGTTTTATCATCAGTTTTTCTTGGAACAGGGATGACAATATAAGGTCTGGATGCTTTTGTGGGCCCCAGATGTTCATTACCTGGTGGAAGCACGGACATTGGGATGCTTTGTGCGGTTTATAGTGAAAAAAACGAATTACAAAATCTCGAAAAAAAAAATCTCGAATCCAAAATCTCGAAAACAAAAATCTCGAATTTTTTTTTTAATACGTTTTTATTTCGAAATGGGGAGTTTCCCCCGCAACCCCCCTTTTTTCTTTTTTTTTTATTTTACCCTTTTTTTATACTTACCTGAACCCACAAATACATATAAATAAATAAATAAATAATTTGAGATTTTTTTTTTTCGAGATTTTGGATTCGAGATTTTGGTGATTCGATATTTTGTTTTCGGTTTTTTGACCGACCACCGCTTTATGCACCAATAAGAAAGGCAGTTCTGACAGTTAGAGACAAAAATACTACAATAATCACTATGCATATACATATGACAGCATTGAAAGACATCTTACAGCACCTCCTTCCAGGAAACCCCTCCACTGGTGGCACAACTAAATTACTGTTTTGGGCCACCATCTCGAACAAGTCCATAGCCAATAGTTTATTTATTTTCTTATCTTCAATTTCGTTACTTAAAAGTTCAGCAGACACTAAAATGGTGGGTGCAGTTTAATGTCCCCCCTCTTGCGAGTGATGAAGGAAGTCTCTAGTTATGGAGTACAGATCGTTTGCTGGACTATGGAAAAAGGTTAGACTACCGTTTTTAGCACATCACATTCTTCCTGCATTTGTGTATACAATGCATTTTCAGGGCCCCTTCCCAATTCGTCTTGGCCCTGAGGACATGCAGGAATTTATTTGCAGTGACACCATAAAAGGATGGCTTTGCTGCACATCACGCATAGATAAACCATTGAAAAAATAAAAACAAAAATAAAAATAACAGTGAACATATGAGAAGGTAGGAAAAAATAAGAAAAAGGTTGAAAAAAGTAAACACGGCAGTGAAGTTCTTTGCTCTGCTCCTTTCGCTTGGTTCTCCCAGGTCGAGTTGCTGCAAAGTCTCTCTCCCCCCCATTTACTCCACTGCGGGATGATGATGAAAAACAGAAAAATAAGAAAAATAGGAAAAGAAGTTCAGGATGTAGTTATCCCCTTTCGATTCGTTCTACGTTGGAAGCATGAAGAACTGTGTTTTTGTTTCCTTGCTCTGCCCCCGGCTGGGGCTTCTAAAGGGTTTTATCTTGGATCTCTACTTTCTAAGGCTCTTCTCAGCAGCGGATGTCCATGATTGCTTCTCAGCTGTGATGCAATAGCTCTCAGGAGTCTGTTGAGTTGTGCATTTTTTGCTGGATCACAGAGAAACGTGGGCATGTCGAAAGTGATGGGTCTACCCACTAGCTCTGGAAAGTTCTCGATGAGGTGAAGGAAGACTGTGAAGGCAATTCTGCTATCTTCAGGTGATAATGACATTTGCTCTGATTCTCTGTCTCTTAGGTCACCGGTCTTTTTGTAGTGTGATCAGTCCTTGCCTTCTCGATCTGTCCCTCGCTGAAAGTTTCACTGGAATTCTCTCAGAAATTCCCTCTGAAAGCTGGACAGTTCCATTTGTAGCTGTATGCTATAGAAGAGTGCTCCTATCTTTCTCGCGTTGGCAGGGTCTCTGAGGAAGGTGAGGGCGTCAACCTCGGCAGGTCTCCCTACCATTTCCGGAAAGTCATTAACTAAGCCAAAGAGGACATTGTGGGCTATTAAGCTGTCCTCAGGGAACAGGGACATTTATTCGTTTTGCAGAGTCTCAATCACACGCCTCGCTTTTGCTTTGAGCAGTCTTTGCACTTGCCTGCTGCGTGGATGGCTACCACATTATTTAGTTTACTCCATATTTGGTTTAGAAAGTGTTTCGGGGATCTCTGATGAATATCAGTGTATCTGTGTTCCTCCCGACAAGTTCTGGGCACTCCTCAATGATTCGAAAGAATAACGTGTAGGTCACTTCGTCAATGACTGCTTGAGGCGGGAGCATTGGTCTTTGAGTCACTGTTCTCAGGCAACTTGGCGAAGACCTCTGCGATGACGGTCAATAGTTGCCTGATTACCTTCTTATTTTCTGGATCTTGGATGAATTCTGTGACACTTGTTTCTCTCCCTATGAGTGATGGATAAGTCAATGTCAGTAATTGGAAGTAGGTGAGTACATCCCACTTAAGGCTTCTGCTGGGGTGTACCATAAATTTGTGAACAAAGTCTTTATGCTGGGTCCTTCAGGATAACAGTTTCAGTTCTCAGGAATATCCGGTTCTGTTGCTTACCAGAGTCTTAGAGTTCTTTGTCCACTACTCTGTGGCTCTACGTGTTTAAGTTACCAGTGTCACTTCAGGTTCAAAGTATGCAACCTTTTCCTTTGCCCTGCGACTTCAGCTGCACATTGCGTTTGTTTGAAAAGTCTTGTATGTCATTCAGTGCTTAGAGAAAAGTTCAATGTATAGCCACAGATTTCACAGCGAGCTCTTCAGTTTGTCTTTTCTGCTTGTGCGTCCTTCTTCCTCACGCTAGACCTTGTCTGCACATGCTGTGGTCCTTCCCCGTTGTCTGTAGCTTCCACAGTGGATGCAGTAGGAGCGCCTTCTCCTATAAAGGGCTTGACGTCATTCAGGAAGATCCAGGCTTTTCTTCCTTGGAGCTTGACAGCGGATGGGGTGCAGTCCTCTACGATGAAAGGGCTATTAAATCATGGTTCGTCCCATTTCTTCCTCATAAAGTTCTTCACTAGAACTCTGTCCCCCGGGAAAACAAGGGGTGCGCCTACGCTGAGAGTTGCGCCTGCATACAGCATTGTCTGTTGTGGTTTGTGCTGTGCTGTCCCCTTTCCACCGTCGCTGCAGCTGGCCTGAAATGACAGATGTACTAGAGGTAAGACAGTCAAGGTCATTCTTCATTTCTGCTCCCAGAACCTCCCTAGCGGGTTGGGCATCACATCTAGCTCTATCTCGGGGGGTAAGAAGGGTTCTCATCCTTCTACCAGTGATAATCTTGTGCGGCGTGAGGTGATGGTCGGAGCCTGGCTGGTTCCGAAGCGCATGTAATGCCAGTGGCAGGCAGTGCAGCCATCCCTTCTTTAATGTGAGCTTCAGTTTGGCTATCCTCTCTTTCAACAGGCCGTTGAGGTGTTCACATATGCCATTTCCTTCTGGGTGATACGCCGACGAGAACTTGTGCTTTATACCAAGCAACAAGCTAATCTGCTCAAATACTGAGTTTACGAAATGGGGCCCGTTGTCTGACCTCATAACCTCACACACCCACCACCTGGGGAAAACCTCCCTCACCAGGAACAGGCAGCGTCAGGGTGTTACAGGGGGGTGTTACAGGGGCCCGCTTCTATCCATCTAGAGAATGGACATACCACAACAATTAAATACCTGTACCCATTACAAACCTGAATCATATCGACATAGTCAATATGCAGGTGCTGGAAAGGCCCTTCAGGTCTGGGAATTATTCCTCTCATCACTTTCAATGTGTGCCCAGAGGTGTATTGCTGGCAAATTATGCAATTGACCATAAAGAAAGCAACATGCTCCGCTAAATTCGGCGCAAACCAGTCTTCTAAGAGTGTTGCAGCAAGATTTTCTTTTGACATATGGAAAGGGTAGTGGAGCTGTTCTAACGCTACATTTAGGAGGGTGACAGGCATTACTGGTTTACCAGTGCTGTCCTGCCTCCATAACCCTTCAGAGGGGTTTAAAGAACACCTTTGTCGCTTCCATAAATTCTTCTCATCCTGAGGTGCCTCCCCCTGGAGTTCCATTAACTGTGTATGCCCCATATTGTTATAGGCTTCTGGAGTGGCTCGGGCTATCATCATTCGCTCATGGGTACGTGCCACCTCCACGTCCATAATTGTCTCACCCTTGGATGCCATGCGCTTGGCTTTCGTGTCCGCTTCATGGTTTCCACGTGACACGAAATCTGTTCCCTTGGTGTGAGCGGCGGACTTGACGACCGCTATGCACAGTGGGAGCTGTAGTGCTTTTATCAGCCTGTCCAACAAGGCTGCATGTTGCACTGGCGTGCCATCTGCTCGGACGTAGCCCCTCCTTTTCATCGTGCCAGGCCTGCGTGCACGGTGGACGTCACATAGGCGGAGTCACTGTACACTGTTACTTCCTGGTCTGCGTGATTCTCGATGGCGAGTATCAATGCCACTAGTTCTGCAGCCTGTGCCGAATAGTGGGATGGTATTTGTGCACTGACAAGTACTTGGAACTCTCCATTTGCCATGTGTTTGATCACGGCCATGCCTGTGTACCTTTGCCCATTTTCTTGGTCAATTCTCGATGACCCGTCAATGAAGACGACTTCTCCGCTTGGCAGAGCATTCTCTCTTATTCTGGGGATTTCATCATAAAACTCTTCATAATTGGCACAGTCATGCACAGGTTCTCCCTCTGTGACTGGCTCAGCAATAAACATAGCAGGGTTCGCAGTTTTGCATCCCACTATTTTGATCGATGGATTTGAGATAATCACCTCATATGCAGATGCTCTCTGTGACGTCAAGGTGCCCTTTGGCTTCCCCAATATGGCAAATAATGAGTGCTCAACATATAATGTCATGGAGCATCCCATCACAATGGATGATGCTTTCTCGATGGCAAACGCGGTGGCTGCTAAATTTTGCTCGCATGGGTAGTGGCCCCTCATGACTGGGTCCAAGCTCCCACTGTAATACGCTAGGGGCTTGTACCCCAGCGATGCTCACTGAGCGAGCACTGCCGTCATAAAATTGCCATCGGTATGAGAGAACAAATAGAATTCCTCTGCATAATTGGGGATCCCGAGAACTGGGGCCTTACAAATTGCCCCCTTTAGTTCTGCAAACCCGTTTTCCAGTTATTCAGTCCATTCAATTTTTCCCTCTGTTGCCTGGGCTTTCTTTCAGGCCTGGAGCAAGGGCTTGGTTTATGAGCTGTAATTGAAGACCCATGCTCTGAAATAATTACATAGGCCTAAGAAGCTCTGTATTTGTTCTCTGGTATTACCTTTTTCCCTTCATGTGATATTAGTTGCCCTATGTATAACACCTGCTGTTGGCAGAATTGCAACTTGTCCTTGTCCACCTTGTATCCCTTCTCCAGCTAATATGGTCAATAGCTGAACATAGTTGTGTCGGCATTGCTTTTCAGTGGTGCTGCAGATCAGATGTCATCTACATACTGCAAAACAACAGTGTCTACCGCAATGTTACTTAGGTCCATTTGCAGGACTCGGTTAAAAATGGACGTAGATTCACAAGACCCCTGTGGCATCCTTGTACTTTTCAGGCACATTTGTCTGAAAGTAAATGACATCAGGTCTTGTGAATCACGGTGCAGTGGGATCGAGAAAAATGCATTCTTCAAATCGATCACCGTGAAATATTTTGCCTCCGTGGGTATGTTGCACAAAATAGTGGATGGATTAGGGACTAGAGGGAACTCGGCTTCTACTATGTCATTCAATGCTCGTAAATTCTGGATTAAACGCGAAGACCCTGCCTTCGATTTCTTGACAAGATAGATCACTGTGTTACAAGGTGATTCTGACGTTACCAGAATGCCCTGCTCCATCATGGTAGAGTTTGTCTTCGCAATCCCCTCGTCTGCTTCTCTGGACATGGGGTATTGTCGCGCTCTTGGTAGAATCGCTCCAGGCTTGAGTTTAATCTTCACCTCTCCTGTCCCCTTCAGGAGCCCTACGTCATTAGGCCCTTTTGTCCATACTGTGACTGGAACATGGGCCATGTCCTCCTCTAAGTATTCTGGTCGTGCCATCACTAGCATCATTCGCTGTGGCACTTCTCGTTTGATCATTTTGACCCAGAATATGAGACTTACTTCCACCCGTGTCTCCTCTAAGTCAGGGTGCTCTTCGAACAGATCATCATCTGTGACGTCAGTCACTCGATACCCTTCTTCAATGGCGATAACTGCCACCATTGCCTTCCTTCATCATCGTATCCTTCTACTAAAACCACCTTCCCCTTTACTGCGGCAACTGTATTACCAAAGGAAATATTTGTCCCTCTTCTTCGTGCATGGGTATCCTTGGTCTAAAAAGAAACTCGTCAGGGGTCCTCATAGTTTTGCCTGCGAGGCCCGGCAATCCCGCCATGAGCACTCGCACACCATATTCGAAGACCTCCGGCTCCAGCGGTAAAGCTCTTATAACTGTACGTCCTGAGTATGCTCTGATCATTTTGCATATGTTGGAATAGTGCATTCCTGGCGTGGAGCACACTATGCCATCCTCAGTGAATGAGATTGACATATTCAGCTTTGTCATTAGATCTCGACCCATGATGTTTACTGGGGACTGACGTGAGTACAGTAAAGGCACATTCATTTCATGCTCTCCCACGGAAACCGTGAGAGTGTCTGTGTCATGATCTCTGCTTCCAAAAGGTCAGGGTTTTCCCAACTCCCTTGGAAGCAGATCCATAACCCAGGTTCCGAGTGCCAACCAGTCCCAATTGGGACCTTTTGGACCCAGTCCTGGCGCCAGTGGCACCAGGCTCATAAATATGCCCAGTCCCAGCGCTGGAAGCGCCGGGCTCATAATGCTTGGGTGGACTTACCTGCAGCAGACCATGCTGCTTACTTGCCTGCCAGTTGAGCCTCTGATCCTCTTCTGTTTGGAACTACTTTTCCTGTTGGGTGGGGCAGGAGCCACTCCCTAGATTCAGAACACTGGAACTCTTCTGGAAAGCAGGAACTCTTTTCTTACCTAGGCGTGGCTGTGGAAGGAGACACCTAAGCACTACAGGAGGCTATTTAAACCACACCCGATGGATGAATCTTGCTTTGCGTTATTCTGCATCCTCTGCAGCAGAACGCTCATCGTGTCTTCTGCATCTGATCCTGGGCCTAAGGAAAAAGGCTTAGCATCCTGAATCGAGTCTTCAGCAACACCTATAAAGACAAGAAAGAACAGGTTAGCATTACGGTCTTCAGTGACAGCTCTTCACTTACCTGGTCCATCGGCTGTCACCAACGCCTCGCGCTGCATTCTGGCATCTGAAAGACAAAGGCTTACCTACTCTTCGTGCGCTCCGGAGGTCTTCACACTGCATTCCGGCATCTGAAAGACAAAAGCTTACCAACTCTTCGCACGCTCCGGAGGCCTTCGGCGCTGCATCCCGCATCTGAAAGACAAAACAAGGTGCGTTTAAAGACATTGGGGAACTTTAATACTCACGTGCCATTACTCCTTTCCACATCTAACCCAGTGGGTATTCCGGCACCCTGCAGCCGCTCCGAACTTGTACCTGCAAAATAAAAAGACAGTTAGAGCGCATCGTGAAGCAGGCAACAAGCGCTTACTTACGTGCTTCCAGGCGCTTCTATTCATCACACGGGCTCCATCTTCAACTCACTTCAGCCCGTCATCCGCCATCGCCGGAACCCTGCAAAACAAGAAACATCATTACTAAAGACTTTAAAGACATTAGAATTACTCGAAACTTACCGTTCGTGCAGTAAACGACGGACAGCAGTCCTCTGAAGTCAAGAGGCCTGCTCCCCTTATCCAGTGAAGAAACTGGTTACAGCACCCTGCCCCGAGGCAGATGGAGAGCACGGCGTTCACTTACCTAAGACATCTTACCCTTCGAGTCAAACATACAGTGCACAGAGGTCCAGCCCAAAGAGCCAGCCGTGTGTTACACATCACCTTTGAAGATACGGTATACGCCCAGTCAAGACCGGCGCCTCTACGGGAATCAGGTGAGCGTTACAGAACGCAAAGCCTACCACAAAACTCCCGTCCAGGCGCTATGGAAACCTCGGATACCGACCAGCTAGCCCAGTTACTTGGGGAACTAAGGGCAGAAGTGCATGCAGCCCGTCAGGAAACGAACACTCTAAGAAGGGAACTGATTATTTCCAAGGAGCGAACAGATGATCTCGCTAGACAATTGCTACAGTCACAAGCCGGACAGACCCTGTTACCCGCATCTGGGGGAAATCTTCCTTCAACATCCTCTATGAATCCAGTGCAGATCAACCTACCTGGGAATGTACCTCTGGCTCCGCCCGAACGATTTTCTGGTGACCCAAAGAGGTTTGCAGTATTTATCAATCAGTGCCGGTTGCATTTCTTATGCCGGCCAGCAGCCTTTCCAACTGATCAAGCTAAAGTAGCTTTCGTGCTTTCGTACCTTAGTGGCAATGCGGCAGACTGGTCGATCCCTCTAGTAAATCAAGATGATCCGGTCCTCCATGATTTTCAAGCTTTTCAGCTCAGTATGGAAAAACTGTTCGCAAGACATTCACAGGGGCAGGCCTTGGACAATGAGCTTCTTTCGTTGCGACAAGGTAATCAAGACCTTTTGGCTTATATTGCGTCTTTCAACAGACTGATAGTGGAAACTCAATGGCCTGAGGACAAAAGGATTACGCTGTTTTATAGAGGTCTACGTGGAGAGCTCAAAGATGTGTTAGCCCAAGTAGTGAATCCCCCACAAGATTGTTCGGACTATATAGACTTAGTCGTTCAAATAGATCACAGACTGCAGAACAGGAAGGCCGATCGTTCCAAGTTTGATGCTCGAGTATTTTCCAAACCGCCAACTCCTTCCAAAGGAGTAGACTCCGGGGAACCCATGCAAATAGGGGGTCTGAAAGGTCCTCTAACACAAAAGGAGCGGGAAAGGAGAAAACAGTTGCAATTATGCCTCTATTGCGGAAACTCAGGGCACTTTCTTCGAGACTGTCCGGTGAAACCTGCCAAGAAGGCAGTAGGAGCTGCAGTTACCAAAGTTACAAACTCTGAGCAGGGAAACGACCTCGCCCGACAAGAATAGAGGTCCTCTTGCCGAGCGTGAAAACCAGTTCCGTGACCTCGCATTTCGTGATACCTATGGTCCTCATTAGCCCTGATAATCCGGATCGATTACATGCAATTGAAGCTTACGTCGACAGCGGTGCCATCGGTAATTATGTGGATCATGAAATGGTTTTGAGGATGAATCTAACTCTTTGTCCCAAGGCTGTAAAGGACGTCATTACTACGGTGGATGGTACGGAGATAGCCTCCGGGCCAGTAACGCATACCACTCAAGAGGTGACGCTAGTAAGTCAAGATGGACACCATGAGAAGATCGTGTTCGATGTGATCAAGGCCCCTCAGTTTCAGATTATTCTAGGAATACCTTGGTTAGAGAAACACAATCCTCTGATCGATTGGCGAGCAAGAACGGTCCAGTTTCCAGAATGTGTCTCTACTTGTCACCCTCCACCTGGTGTTGCACTGGCATCAATTTCTTCAGAGACTCCCCAGTTACCTCCCGAATACCTAGAATACCAAGATGTTTTCCGGAAGGATCAGGCTAACTCTCTACCTCCTCATAGGTTTTATGACTGCCAGATAGACCTGATACCTGGATCTACTCCTCCTTGTAGTAGAATTTATGCCCTCACCGAGCCTGAGAACCTTCACCTTCGACAATACCTGGATCAATACCTGGCAAATGGGTTTATTCGTCCTTCCAAGTCCCCTGCTTCTTCAGCTTTGTTCTTCGTTCCAAAAAAGGAAGGAGACCTTAGAACTTGTATAGATTATCGCTCCCTGAACCAGATCACCGTTAAGAATAGCTATCCGTTACCTTTGATCCCTGAACTCCTGGACCAAGTCAGAAAAGCATGCATATATACAAAGCTGGATCTTAGAGGAGTTTACCACTTGGTACGAGTAAAAGAGGGCGATGAATGGAAGATGGCCTTCCGCACCAAGTATGGGCTATTTGAATATCAGGTCATGCCCTTCGGACTTTGCAATGCCCCGGCCGCCTTTCAATATTTTATGAACAATGTCCTCAGAGAGCTCATAGATGTGTGTGTTGTTGTTTACATTGACGACATCCTCGTTTATTCTTCATCGGAATCTGAACATCGGAAACACGTGAAAATGGTCCTCGAAAGATTGCATCAACACAAACTTTTCGCTAAGTTGGAAAAATGTGTTTTCAACGTGACTGAAGTTGAATTCTTGGGATTCATATTATCACCTGGCGGAGTGCGTATGGATTCAAAGAAGGTCGATGCAGTTCTCAAATGGCCATCACCATCCTCCGTAAAAGGTGTGCAAAGCATGTTAGGCTTCGCTAACTTTTACAGCAGGTTTATCACCGAATTCTCTCGAATAGTCCAGCCCATCACTGCCTTGTTAAAGAAAAACAAACGTTTTGAATGGTCTACCGAGGCGGAACAAGCTTTCCAGGATTTGAAGACTAAATTTATCTCTGCACCAATCTTAAAACACCCTCGCCCCGAACTCCCCTACATCGTGGAAACTGATGCTTCAAGCCTTGCCATGGGGGCAGTTCTATCACAAAAGGACCCGGTAACCAATCAGTTGCATCCCGTGGCATTTTGGTCCCGCAAATTCTCGTCTCCTGAAATCAATTACACGATTACTGACAAGGAACTTCTGGCTATCAAGTCTGCCTTTAAGGCTTGGCGGCATTATCTGCTGGGGGCCCGACATACCGTTACTGTGATTACGGATCACCGAAACCTGCAATATTTGAAAACCGCAAAAGCCCAATCCTCTAGACAACTCCGTTGGGCATTATTCTTTGCCGAGTTTGACTTCATAATTACCTATCGACCTGGTACAAAGAACGGTAAAGCTGATGCCCTTTCTCAGATGGGAGTGGAAGAACACTTGATCAACCCTAAACCTGTACCAATCATTCCCGAACAAATAATTCTGGGTGTAATCGCCACAGAATCCATAGAGGAAGTTAAGGATAAAGCCAGGCAACTTGTAACTCCAGCAGACATACAGAATTGGCCTCTGCAGGGAAAGGACTTTGCAGTAAAGGACAACTTATTGTATTTCCAAGAACGATTATACCTACCCAGCACAGATTTACAGAAAAAAGTAATCTCTTGTAATCACGATTCTTTAATGGAAGGACATCCCGGTATGGCCAAGACCTCAGAAAAGATCAAGCGCTACTTCTGGTGGCCGTCTTGGAAAAAAGACATCAGAGACTTTATAATGTCCTGTGGAGTATGCGCCCAAAACAAGAGTCAAAAGGAAAGACCAGCAGGCCTCTTACACCCTATTGACATCCCACCTCGCCCTTGGCATACGCTTTCTATGGACTTCATCACTGATCTACCTCCATGCTCCGGATACAATACGATTCTAGTAATCGTGGACTTATTCTCCAAGATGGCGCATTTCATTCCGCTCAAAGGCTTGCCAACAGCAGCAACTCTGGCCCGAGAATTTCTTGAAAACATCGTCCGACTGCACGGTTTTCCTTCGGTTCTAATTTCGGATCGAGGTAGTCAATTTATTTCTCATTTTTGGCGAAGTTGCTGTCGGTCGGCTCAAATTGATGTGAGACTATCGACCAGTCACCACCCTCAGACCGACGGACAAACCGAGAGGACCAATCAAACTCTGGAACAGTATTTACGCTGCATGCTGCAACAAACTGAAAAAACTTGGAAAGACATCCTTTGGATAGCCGAATATGCCTACAATAACTCTGTCCATTCGGGAACTGGGAAAACCCAGTTTTTTCTTTTGTACGGCAGTCACCCTCGAACCTCGGAGTTTGATCCCCTCCAAGATCTTGAAACACCAGCAGTAGACTACCTGCATTCTACAATCACCCAAGCCTTTAAGGAAGCTGTTTCTCACCTTCAAAGGGCTAAAGAACAATACAAGAAAGGAGCAGATCAACATCGGAAGGAAGCCCCTCAATATCAAGTAGGGGATCAAGTCTGGTTATCCACCAAATATCTACCTCTAAAAGGGCCACGCACATTCAACCCAAGATACCTTGGTCCCTATTCCATCACTACCATAGTAAACCCAGTAGCGGTCAAGTTGGACTTGCCCCCGCACATGAAGATACATCCGGTCTTCCATGTCTCTCTATTAAAACCCGTGCAACCTCAAACCCAACTAACTAAATCTCCAAAACCTATCCTAGTTGATGGAGAACTCGAGTTTGAAGTCAAAAGCATTCTGGACTCCAAGATCTCCAAATCTAAACTATTTTACCTAATTGACTGGAAAGGCTACGGCCACCAAGAGAGATCCTGGGAACCTGCTGAATATGTCCACGCTCCACGCCTAATCAAAAGATTTCACCGAACATTTCCTGACAAGCCAAAACCCCCGGAGAAGCCCGGTTTGGGAGGGGCCTTGAGGGGGGGTACTGTCATGATCTCTGCTTCCAAAAGGTCAGGGTTTTCCCAACTCCCTTGGAAGCAGATCCATAACCCAGGTTCCGAGTGCCAACCAGTCCCAATTGGGACCTTTTGGACCCAGTCCTGGCGCCAGTGGCACCAGGCTCATAAATATGCCCAGTCCCAGCGCTGGAAGCGCCGGGCTCATAATGCTTGGGTGGACTTACCTGCAGCAGACCATGCTGCTTACTTGCCTGCCAGTTGAGCCTCTGATCCTCTTCTGTTTGGAACTACTTTTCCTGTTGGGTGGGGCAGGAGCCACTCCCTAGATTCAGAACACTGGAACTCTTCTGGAAAGCAGGAACTCTTTTCTTACCTAGGCGTGGCTGTGGAAGGAGACACCTAAGCACTACAGGAGGCTATTTAAACCACACCCGATGGATGAATCTTGCTTTGCATTATTCTGCATCCTCTGCAGCAGAACGCTCATCGTGTCTTCTGCATCTGATCCTGGGCCTAAGGAAAAAGGCTTACCAACCTGAATCCAGTCTTCAGCAACATCTATAAAGACAAGAAAGAACAGGTTAGCATTACGGTCTTCAGTGACAGCTCTTCACTTACCTGGTCCATCGGCTGTCACCAACGCCTCGCGCTGCATTCCGGCATCTGAAAGACAAAGGCTTACCTACTCTTCGTGCGCTCCGGAGGTCTTCACACTGCATTCCGGCATCTGAAAGACAAAAGCTTACCAACTCTTCGCACGCTCCGGAGGTCTTCGGGGCTGCATCCCGCATCTGAAAGACAAAACAAGGTGCGTTTAAAGACATTGGGGAACTTTAATACTCACGTGCCATTACTCCTTTCCACATCTAACCCAGTGGGTATTCCGGCACCCTTATGCCGCTCCGAACTTGTACCTGCAAAATAAAAAGACAGTTAGAGCGCATTGTGAAGCAGGCAACAAGCGCTTACTTACGTGCTTCCAGGCGCTTCTATTCATCACACGGGCTCCATCTTCAACTCACTTCAGCCCGTCATCCGCCATCGCCGGAACCCTGCAAAACAAGAAACATCATTACTAAAGACTTTAAAGACATTAGAATTACTCGAAACTTACTGTTCGTGCAGTAAACGACAGACAGCAGTCCTCTGAAGTCAAGAGGCCTGCTCCCCTTATCCAGTGAAGAAACTGGTTACAGCACCCTGCCCCGAGGCAGATGGAGAGCACGGCGTTCACTTACCTAAGACATCTTACCCTTCGAGTCAAACATACAGTGCACAGAGGTCCAGCCCAAAGAGCCAGCCGTGTGTTACACATCACCTTTGAAGATACGGTATACGCCCAGTCAAGACCGGCGCCTCTACGGGAATCAGATGAGGGTTACAGTCTGTGAAGGGAACTCTACTATGAGCTGCAGTGAAACTCTGCGTGTCTATTGCCTCGCCGGACAAGGAAAACTTGCCTTCTCTTATGCACGAACGCGTCGCGCCCATGTCAACTAAGAAGGAATACTCTTTTCCTCCTATGGTGACATTTACCCTTGGTTCCCTATTAGGTTCTGGTGTCACTGATAGGATAGAGCACATCCGAGTTTCCCGTGAGCTGTCCTATTTTATGTATAGGGTCGGTCCACTATAAGTTTGCGGAACACCCCCATTGTTCATCCCTTGTGGTACCGGCGGTGGTGCCTGCTGGGGTTGCCCCTGTTGCAAGTTCCGTTCCCTAAGTTCGAGGGTTGAAACCCTTGCTGTGCACCTTGCTGCAAGCCAGCTGCCTGCTGCTGCATGGTATAGTTTTGTGCATTGCCCTGTTGTGGGGTAGCCAGTTGATTTACTGTGCCTGCCCCCATCCCTTGATTGTTCTGCCACATGCCTTGGCTTCTGCACATGCGTGCCACATGTCCTGTCACTCCACACAGCCAACACACTGGCGGTGGTCGGGCCATCTGTCCATCTGGCATAGCTGGACTGCCCAATGGTGCGCTCTGGATACCACCTTGAACATTTTGAAAACCTCCTTGGGTACCTCTAAAGCCTCCCTGATTACTCTGCCATCCTCTTCCTCCAAATCCCCTTCCTCTCGGATAATATCCCGCGTTACCCTGATTGTTCTGCGGCGGGTTAGTGGCATATTGCACACTTGAATCGGCTGGGCTTGTTAGCATGGCTCCCTCGAGCGCATACTTTGTTAGCTTCCTTTGCACCAGCTTCGCCTCTTCGCCCTTACGCAGTGCCTCCTTCTTTCGATTCTTTTCTTGCAACAGCCTACAATAATGGGCAATTGTCAACTGGATTTCGGCCCACAGTTTAGCTTCTAATCCTACCAATTTTTTAATTGTTTTTGCACCGGTTCTGGTAACCCTTGGCACAGTATATGATAGAATACAGGGATAGATTTTGTACAAGACTCATGCGTTTCAAGCACCCACGCGTCTTGAAAATTCTGGATATAAAGCAACGGATCCTCTGACTCTTTCATCTTCCGAGTCATAATGGCTCCCATGTCTGATGTGTCAGGGTATAGCGTTTGCAGCGCTTTCCACACTGCGGCTCTACAATTATTAAATGGCGCTCTGTCATGAGAGGTGTTAGTTATGGTTACCCTAGGGTAGCCTGCCCTCTTCCACACATCGTCTGCTCTTTCTCCGAGGATAGCAATTAGGAGACCCTTGATGTCCCCTATGGCTAGAGTGACTCCCCCCGTCATTTTTTCTAGCTCATGTATCCACTTCCCTGCTCCCGATGTCAACATTGGAAGCTTATTCTTTAAATTTTCCCGGTCCATGTGTGGCCATGGAATATATTGCGGTCTTACTCCCCCTTTCTCTAGCAGTGGGAATTGGAATGTGCAATCCTCCTTTCCCTTTTCTTTACCTCCTCAGTCTCTTGCTGGGGTGGCGTTCCCACCTTGCTTTCTACCTGGCAGCGCCCTTAACCTATCTGTATAGACAGGTGCTGACGCCCACCTCTGACCGTGGGGTGTTTCTTCATGTCCTGGACTGTCCAGCGGACTTCGATGTCCTACTTACGGACTCGTCAGCCTCTGACCATTGTACCCCTCGGTTAACTGGGAGCCGCCTTTCGCACCGTCTCCCTTCGTCATACATCGCTTCTTCCGCGTCCCCATTGGAGTCAGACTCCGAATACTCCCAGTTTGCACAACTTCTTGCATCAT
The DNA here is from genome assembly GCF_040938575.1 of Ambystoma mexicanum. Lineage (NCBI taxonomy): Eukaryota > Metazoa > Chordata > Amphibia > Caudata > Ambystomatidae > Ambystoma > Ambystoma mexicanum. Next base: position 1,550,285,610 of record NC_090937.1, on the reverse strand, counting down.
CTTCATTCTGCCTATCTTCTAGACTATCTAGGGAACGTCCCCAACTCTCACTACTGTGGGTGATATCCTCAGTGTCATATAACTGAGTGCTCTCTAAGCACTCATCTTCCCTTCCCTCTTGGGGGATTCATTCCAGTCCCATTTCATCATATATTTTATCAATCGCTTCCCCGATGCTTCTGGTTTCGAAGTCATCATCAATAATTGTCCTGCTTGTACCTGGTACTGCATCACTTGCTGGAAAGAACTCTTCTATGTCTTCCAATTCTACTATTTGCTCATCTGTTTCCTTGTGTTTCCTTGCGTCCTCTCTAATCTTATCTACTTCCCGCAGCCTTTCATCTCTACGTTCCTCTGCCTTTCTAATCTCTTCCTTCCTTTCATGCACCCTACGTTCTTCCTCTAACTTCAACTTATTCAGTCTGTATTTTTCGTAGGCTGCATACTGAGTGCAAGTGAGCGGTATTTCTTGCTCTTCGTGATAAAGTTGTTCTCGCCTCAGCCTGTCTTTCTTTCTATTTCTTTCATCCCTTGTCTCCCTATCCTTTTCCCTTCTCTGCTTTTCGTCAGGCCTTCCTCGTGGCCTTGCATCATCACTCCCCTTTCCATCTAACTTTAACAATATTTGTCCTCCCATCCATTTGTCCTTTGCGAATGTCATCTCATCACTCTCTCTCCGCTTCTTTCCCTCTCTCTCCTTATCGAGAGGTGCACTAGTCTGTACCTGATCCTTTCGTCCATCTCTGTGCCTCTCCTTGTCCCTCGGAACGGCGGGGGCTGGAACGGTTTCCCGCTCCTTCTCATTAGTTTCGTCACTACTGCATGCAGGTGACTCATACGCGGGGTTGCTATACACCGTGGCTGCTTTGAGCTCTCGTAGCGGGTAAAGACCCTCTGAGCTGCTTCCCTCAATGACTGGTTCCGGTGGGGCCGGTGGCACAGTAGGCGTCTCGCCCCCCCTCTCTACATACGTTTAATATCCAGTCTGCAGGTGGTTCTTCTTCCTTTGTTTGTTCAAACATCTTCCATAACTCGAGAACAGCAAGGCGTTTCTCGAGTTTCTTCCCGCTATATGTGGCAATCAGGAATGTGGTCATGTGCTGTAAAACAGCCTCTGGGGCCACGGCATTAACTTTTTATTTGTGGTGCCCTTAACCCACTCCTGGCTGTATTTCTTCAGCTTTGCTGCATGTTTTGGCAATTGCTTACAGAGATGCATAAGCGGGGTGACATCCTCCATCTTTTCACTTCAATACCCACAATGTTTACACTTTAACTTAAGTCTCTCCGCCAATATGAGCGAGCACCACAACCGCAAGCTCCAATCCACTTTTTTCCTGCAAAAATGTATACCATCAATTTACTCAACAGAAACCATCAATTCACTGGCGATCCCCTCTCAGTTACAGAATCGCAAAAACCAAAATGCATTTCACTCAAGCATCAACACATTTTTCGCATCAATACATTTATTGTGCATTCACATATAGCAAGACACTTATAACAGACGTTTGACAGACTAGACAGACACCAGCTGGTCAACATATACCTGCCTTCTAATTATTACCCCGTCATGGGATTTTAACTACCCTTTATGACGTCTTTAAATGTCATTGTAACATAGCGTCCCCCTCTCTGTGGGCTCTGGGTTCAAGTTCCTTCTGACCACTCTTTAAAGCGCAGGAACAAGGCGAATTTACTGTTTTCTCTCGGGTGCCCCCCCGGTATTCCTTACCGTTTTTAATCTCAGGTGCCCCCGGTATACTTTTACGTTTTTACCTTTCCCAGGTGCCCCCCCGGTATTCTATTATGTTTTAGCTCAGGTGCCCCCCTGCAATCCTATTATATATGTCTTCCTTTTATACTCGAGTCATTAATCCACTATATATATACCGTCTTCTCTACCTCTAACTAATTTATCTTTCTCCGCCACCCTCCGTTACCATTCCCCCACTTGCTCTAATGCCTATGAATCATTTGCCAAGGTAACGAGTTTCGTTGTTTCACTCACCAATTGTCTCTTTTCCTCTCTGGATCTCCGGGATCACCGCCCCTTCCTCTTCCCGCTTTATGGTTTTCATCCGATCCGCTTCCTGTGGGAATGAAAAGGGTTATGCTTGGAAAAGCGGGTTCCTTCAGACCCACTGCAGATTTTTTGGGAGTATATACACTATCACTGTCCATAGGAAGCTTCTCGGGCTACTCAGCCGGAATAGCGAAAGGACTTGCGATGTAACTGAAGATCCAGAGTTACTTTGTGCCGTTGGTTTAAAGGTGTCTTGTGACTATATTAATTGATTATCAATAATCGATGGCCGAAACCATCCTCTGCTACCAAGTGTTGACGAGGAGAGGTAATTACTGACGGGCCCATTGATCAGCACTCACCCTCGAAAACTTGTAATAAAAGATAGCTGCACCGTATGAGGACAGGGTGCAGGACTTACATACTCCAGCACAAATCAATGCTAGGGACTCAGTAAATTGGCAAAGGGAAGTCTGTTTAATGATGCAAACATCAGCTTATGGAAATCAGCAGCATCGCAAACACCTGTCTCGCCCCCACTTCCTCGAACTTCAATACAACAGCTTCTTTTATGGGCAAACTTCGTCATCAATGACGTACACTTCTATAAAAATATCATCATGCATTATAATTGGTTGAGAAAGGTAACTTAAGTATAGGTGTTATATCTGTATATGAAAATAAGGCATACGGATTGGATAACTCTTATCGGGTGGGTGTCTATGCCCATCCCTCTACACCACATGTGAATGACGTCACTACAAGTACGACGTCTCATTGGTTACAATGTCTATAGGACCCTAGATTACATGGTCCCTTGTGATTGGGCTAGTTACACCCCTAAACATAAATCTCCACTTTTAATTAGCAGCATGCAGAATAGACACCCTGGTGCCTGGTGTCCCAAGATTCACCCTGCCTCCCTTCCATCAATCAGTGGTTTAGGGCTATGTGTCAATTAGTTGGCGGGGTATGGCCTAGGATCTGCAGTCTCTTATCAGGAAAAGTTATGGCACCCTCTGGTTCTGAATGACATCAGGCGGTGGTACATCTTCGCGCCTGTCTGGTCACGTGTTGGTCCACTGTGAATCTGCTTCAGTTCTCAGTCTTTTAGTGCATTTGATTCTGTGTTCGATTGGCCACCTGCATGGGCCTCTCTTATCTTGACCTTCACAGGCGGGCTGGCGTGCTCTGAAGTTGGAGCCTCGTGAGCTCATGCTCACCTCCCCTTCTCTGGTTGACCTCAATTTCCCCAGCATGAGCCATCCTTTATTAATTTTCGATCCCGCTCTTTTCCTCAGCTTGGACCTAGATGTGAAACTCAGTCAGTTGGGCCCAGGCCGCCTGGGCTTTCTTCTGCTCAAACAAAATGGAGTCGCACGTGTACATTGTGCTGTATTGAGGTAGACATATATAGGTGGCGCATGCCGCTCTATTCTTCTACTTAAGCATTGCATGCGGTATCGATTACTTAGCATCTTGCGTTTCAAGCTTATTTACACACGTTCAATAAGCGGTTGCTTCCGTCTTGTCTCATGGCACCATTCTCATACGTTTTCACAGTGCCTCTCCCCTTCGTCCATTACAATTCTCCTTGCAATTGTCGATACTGTCATGCATAGCTTTCAGTATCCACTTCTGGTTGTTCTCGCGGCTGCCTAGGCCCTTAGTCTATTTCCATTGGCCTTCCATTAAGGCCTTCGGGGTATCCTCGTGGACAGTCTGTAAATACTCGTTGTTTCGTACCAATGGCAGGTACGGTTGTCTGATTGGGTACCGTGCTACCCAGGGTTGCCTGGTTATGGGCATTTCAACAGGTATTGATCTTCTACTGTACACAGGGCAGCGGCCCATTGCCGCCCTTTGTTGGTTCAGCTGTTCCACGTACGTCACATACCACGGTGAGTACCTTACTGGCAACTCGCACTGGGGGGCAGGGGTGCAGGTCATATCTGGGACCTCCTCTACAAGATGGAAGCAACCGCCCAGTTAAACGTGTGTAAATAGGCTTGGAACGCAAGAAACTAAAGAAAACAATACTGATTAGAATGCTTAGTAAAAGAATAGAGCGCCAAGCGCCAACTATATCAACCTTAATAAGGCACGCTATACAAGTGCAACTCCATTTTGTAAAGCAGAAATGTACCCAGGCTGCCAGAGGCCTAAACGGCCAAGTTTCATTAACCCAGCCAGAGTCAAGAGAAGGAGCGGAATCGAAACTCAACAAAGAGCGGCTCATACCTAGGAAATCGAGGTCATCCAGAGAAAGGGAGGAGAGCGTCAGCTAACAAGACTCACACTTCAGAGCATACCAGCCTGCCCCGTGAAGGTCAAGATAAGGGAGGCTAATGCAGGTGGCGAGGCCGAAAACAGAATTAAATACACTAAAAGCTGGAAACTGAAGCAGATTCACGGTGAACGGACATGTGACCAAGACAGCCGCAAAGAATTACCAACGTCTGATATCACCCAGATCCAAGGGTGCCATAACTTCTCCAGATAAGAGGCTGCAGTTTCGAGACCATGCCCAGCCAACTAATTGACACATAGCCCCAAGATGCTGATTGATGGAAGGGAGGCAGGGTGAAACTTGGGACACCAGGCACCTGGGTGTCCATTCTGCATGCTGCTAATTAAAAGTGGAAATGTATGTCTAGGTGTGTAACCTGCCAAATCACAATGGACCAAGTTATCTAGGGTCCTATATATCGTAGAAACAATGAGACGTTGTACTTGTAGTGACGTCTATCACGTGTGATGTAGAGGGAGGGATGTAGACGCCCACCTGATAAGAATTATCCAATCCGCATGCTCTATTATCACATACAGATATAGCACCTATACTTAATTTACCTTTCCTAACCAACTATATTGCATGTTGAGTTTTGTAGAATTAGACGTCAATGATGACGAATATTGCCTATAAGAATTGCTGTTCAACTGAAGTTCGAGGAAGTCGGAGCGAGACGGGTGGTCGCAACAATGCTGATTCCTAACTACTTCCCTGTTTGATGTACTTGTCATTAAACGGACTTCCCTTTGCCAAACTACTGAGTCCTCATTATTGAGTCGTGTTGGAGTAAGTGAATCCTGCACCCCCATCCCTCACATGGTGCAGCTATCTTGTCTTACAAGTAGTAGAGTGTGAGCACTGACCTATGGGCCCGTCAGTGGATATCTTGTCCTCTTTTACAACCTTAGAACCTTCAACCCAGCCAGTCACGTTTTTTTAAGGATTCAGTTACATAAGATACCAGGTACCACATTCATTATTTTTGTACTATCTGAACCTTTTTAAGTATTGGGCAGGAGTCTTTCCAAACTTTAAGATGAGAGTTTCCTTCAACATTGCAAAATCTTCTCTCTCAGCTTTTGACATTTCCATAATGGCACTAAAGCCAGAATGGGGCAGTCTGTAAGTAACCAGGCAATTTTATCAGCATTGTCCACTTGTTGAACTTCACATGCATACTCAAATGTATTCAGCCAGTCCATAATGTCATTCTTTTCCTCATACACACTGAGCAGATCCTTAGGAAACCTTGGATGAGAGGAGGCCCCAGACCCATGTCCAAGACCCTTGGATCCATTGGAAACGTGAAGCTTGGCCAGTTCCAACTGGTGATCCCTGTCTTTCTCTTTTTCTGCCTGCACTATTTTCAGTTTGGTCATGTTAAATTCAAGCTCCTTCTGTCTAAACAGCAGTTCTTGCGTCTTGAATTCAAGCATGGCCTCGCCTTCAATACTGGCAGAGGAAACACTAGACATTACATCCTCCAAATCCTCATGGGTCTCATGAACAAGTGCAGCGACAGAACTGTAGTTCTGCCAGTGGGAGCAGCCCCACCTCCTTCTGTACTGTCCACAGGAGCTATGGCACTAAGCTGAGCTTCTTGCCAGTCCATGATTCTTTGGATCATTTCAGTTTTTGTGCCTTGAGCATAAACACCTCTCTCAGCACACATCTTTCTCTATGTTTCAGATTTAGAAACATTTAAAGTTAACAAGGTACTTGTTTCCATACTGTTTGATAGGACTATGGTCTTTTTCAGTTATACTACAACATTTCACTATGTGTCCTGGTAGGAATAACTTGAAATGCCTTCACTAGTGTGCAACACTGAATACCTTCAGTCCTATCCCACCGCTCTACACCAATTTCTTAAGAAGGATTTCTGAACTCTGTCCAGGGTAACCTCTGGACAAGCCAGACCAATCAGGGTAGCTATGGAGGCGGTCAAGACTAAGTCTCAGGAGGGGTGAGGGTGAATGAAGGACCTCAATGAGCACACAGAGAAAGGACACTTACAAATTACTCCAGACAGGTGTTATATTAAAAATAGAGACACATTTATTACAAGGCCTTTGTAACATAGACCATAGCAAAGAATCACAGTAACACTAAGTAAACCAATACATCACACTCAATACAATATATATACACAAGACCAGGGGGGTCTAAAAGGGTGACTGCACGAAATATGTTGACAACCTAGAGGGGAAGGAAACAGGCAGTGCAGTTAATCTTTAGACCCAGTTTGACATCAGTTATTCACCTAACTAAGAGGCAGTTCAAGCCCTAGGAAGAGGGGAGCCTTGTGCTCAATAGTACATGTATGCCAACACACACGGTTGTTCCAATGGGCAAAACAGGGTCTCTTCAGGGGTCTCTAGCAGCTCAGGAAGGTGGATGAGGTGATGATGAATAAATTCCCACTATTCAAGAAGGACCTACACTTGAAGGCAGAGGCAGTTCGAGAGTTTGTGATGGAGTTGCTATTGTGCAATAGCGGTGGACAGGAGAGGGGCACCCAGGGGCCACTCATGCGTAAAAATGGGCTCTTGCGCCAGGGGCCACCAGTTGGGGTATTGATTACTCACCGGTCCCTGATGCAAGGAGACCCAAACTTCGTCAGGTTAGTCCAATTCGGTTGCAGGTTTGAATGCGGCAAAAAGGACGTCTCGGCACCGTTTAGTTCCTGAGATCCTGCAATGATTCCCAAATGGGACAGTGGTGATTTCTCCACTCCGGGTGGATGAATCACCCCAATTTCACTGCAGCAAGCTTCAGGGGCAAGAAGGTCACAAATGTAGCAGACTTGCAAAGGACGTTGCCACAGGAGGGCAACATGGTAACTGCGTTTACTCTGGTCCGGGCGCACTCGTCTCACTTCAGATCTGGGAATGCCAAGTGTACGAAATTCGGAGTGAGGGTCTGGTGGACAAGAGCTAGCAGTATACCAAGTTTCGAGGGCCTCCTCAAAACGACGTCGGAGACAGAGCAAAGGTCCTGCGTAAGCTGGTCAGCCCACTGGTTGGCCCAGGGACACTTCCGAGAAAGCCTACTTGCAGAATTGGTGAAGGTGCCGAGAACAGTTGGTCCCACTATTCCAATGGGTCGAAGCATCTTCGCAGGCCTTCTAGGACGACCAGATGCAGAGGGGTCCCACGGGGCGACAGCGGGCTCAGGGTGCCAAACCTTCCAGCGGGTCGCCAGCGGTTCCTCGACTCAGCTTCATAGTTGCAGGATACATGGATCCTATCCTTTGTTCAGTGAGAACTCAGGAGATCAACATGGTAGTGGTGTTTCGAGCCTCCTCTTATCCAAAGTTTCCTTTGCGCCAAAATGGAGAGGACCCAATGGGAGATCTGCTCACAAACACTCACTCCATACGTGGACGAATCACAGACCACGGTGGTCTCAAGGCATTCAGGAGACTCCAGGCTCTCTGGTACCCAGGATGTGTATTGGAACCAGACATCCCAGCCCACATCCTGGAGGCACACACACAAGGCATGCAGAAGCCCGCGAAAGCATTGGCATTGGCAGGAAAATGCATGACCAAATAAGGACTAGCCTGGCCGACTCGACCTGGGGAAACTGAAGGGGAAAGATGGCCAAAGGACAGGACAAAGAACCCTGTGGCATGGCCATTTTGGAGCCAGGCCACGTATTTGTGCCAAACGTGGTTAACACAGTTAATATGGCAGGAAAGGGTTAAAAATAATGTGAAACGATAGCTGCCACCAGTCCTGTCCATGACACATCTGCACAGTTCATAAAAAGTCCAGAGAGAGATAATTCTAGGGCCTTTGGAAATGCCTATAGACCCAAGTGTGCTGTATGGTAAAATACATTGCACACTTGTTACATGTTGCACAAAAGTTGCAACATGAGAAAAGGACTAAGGGAAACAAAGTCTCCTAGTACTGACTGTCTTACGGGCATGTCAGTTTCCCCATAAAAAGTGAGCAAAAGCCCAGAGGAGTGCAGCTGAAGGCTGTGCTTCACTGGCAAAGTCAGTCAATGGCGTCTAAACAGCAGCAAAAAGTTTGGGGGTTGACACATGGAGGGAAAATTACATACACATATGAAATCTTTCCTATCAATGGGATTTTCTTTTAATTTGTCCTTTTGAGTGGGTGTGCATTTACTGTGTTACACAGAGGGGTAGACCCCCTGCACAGGGTTATTTTAATTTGATATGGGATGAAAAGGAAAAGCAGAGCTGTTTTTTTCATTTGCAGTTTTTTGAGCATTGCGGTTCAAATGAAAGGGAAAACAAAAGCCGTGTTGGGTTGCAATGTAGAAATCCTTGCCACTCATGTGAATTAACAATGTGACGAAGCCCTTTTGGATGCAGTACATTCAGATGCAAGAAAATCAAACGCAGGGCCGTTCTGAATGCAGGGAATAACTTCTTATTATTCAGATGAAAGAAAAGCCAACAGAGAGCCGTTCTTGGTAAAACTTTTAAATGCTTGACACACATGTGCCAGGGAAGCAAAGCACAGCCGTTTTTGGTGGCAATGTTTAAATGCGTTTTTTAGGTGAAAGGGATTTCTGTTCAAGGCCTTAAATGCACTGTCATGAGTAAGTCTGTATGTGGAGATATGAGGATTTGGGGGGGTGCCTTGTTGGTGCAAGTACTGTGATAAGGAAGTGTGGCCGTGGAGTTATGAGGATTGGGGAGACGCAGATTGGTGTAAGTACTGGGATGAGAAAGGGTGGGTATAGGCATGATATGCATTTGGGGGACACAGATTGGTGGAAGTACTGGGGCGAGGAAGCGTGGCTGTTGGTGTAATGTGCATTTAGGAGACGTTTTTTTGTACTGGGACGAGGGATAGAAGGTTTAGGAGGAATTAATGATTTCTTGTACGTAATCAGAGATTACTGTTATGACTTTGGCGTGTCCAATGACACGTGCAAACATCTTATATGACGCTATTTTGGCTTGTGCTGGGGACGTGTGCTGGGTGTGTCAGACGCTAAATGTAATTCTTTGCACTGCAGGTTTCTGCACGCACTTATTTCTGTGAATCTGCTTCCCGTGCTATGCATTTACGCCGTGCAATCTTAGCGCACGCGTTAACACTTTAGTGCATCAGTAGCGCTTTTTTGTATATTAGGCCCAAGGTCTTCCAGTTTCAAAGTCAGCAGCTCAGCGGTCGAAGTGGGTGGAAGCGGTCGGGAGCAGTGCTCCTCTACTTCTTTTAATTAAGTTTTTCCGTTCCTATACTTTTATTTTAAAAAGAAACCGTTCCGGAATGGTTTTGTTGTAAAATAAAAGTATGGGAAGAAGTTGAAACTTGCACTTTCAGTGCACTGCACTGGACGTTTCCTTACACACCATGCACGTGTCTTTTGGGGTCTGTATTGTGCATGGGAGGGGGTGTGGTGATGGGGTTTGTGGGGCGCGCTGCAGACCAGTAGGGAACATAGATCCACTACGTCTTTTCGTACACTTCGACAACTGCAGCAGCTACATATTTAGAAAATAATGGCAGCCTGAAAAATGAGACCTGGCTCATTCATGCACTTTTTCGCATGTGCACGCAAACTGAGAAAAAAAGAAACACATGTTTTCGTTGTGTTGATTCGCAGAAGCAAAACTGCATGTGCAAATCCACTTGGGTGTGTGGTTTGTGCATGCCTGCCAAATGCGCGCCCCGGGTGAGTGCTATACAAGTGGCTGAATTCTGATACAGAGAAGGGTGTCCACTGGGCTGTGGCAGTCCCTCTGGCAGTTTCCTCTCTCACCAGTTCAAAGGCCTGATGCAGGAGAAAGTGCCAAGCGTAAAGGCAATGCCGACATCTGTCTGCACAGAATACTGCCTACGTGAATGGCTTCTAAGAGACACGCTCATGGATGCCAGCTCCCAGTAGCCCATTGTACACTTTCCAGAATTGCAACACTAAATGTTGCTGCCTAGCAAATGCTCTGTGCAACCCTTCGGGTCATCTTTGGTCAGCCTGCCACCTTATGACAGAAGAGCTTGTGCAAATCACGACTGGTCCCGCCGCAAATGGGACGATGCAGCCCACACTGCTAGATCGTATCCACTCTCTATGTGACCATAAGGAAGGCATCAACAGTGATGTGTAGCGTAGGTCTCTAGGCACAGTGGGCCCGCAAGTCTGGGCATACATATCCGACTTTGGGTGACATATGCAACAGTAAAATATGATGGCTGGAAGGTTATAAAGCATTTGCTCCTGGAAACACTCCAGCCCCCCGTTTTTCAGCCTGACATCAGCGTAGATGGACAAGAACAAGATGGAGTGGCACTACGGCAAACATTGTGTTGTCAGAATGCAGCTCCACACATGACTCTCCCCTCCTGCACCTCAAAAAAAGCAGACTTCTTTCAGAAGATTCAGCACAGAGGTCAGAGAGCACTGCCACAGACCACCCAGGTGATATAGCACTGGACACTACCAAGTAGATCTGTTCTGAAGTTGCAGTGTCGCAAGTATCATACACACTAATAATACGTTTTTCAAGAACTGTCTGCAGACTCAGTACTGGCGACCTCGAAAACCTTTCACGCAGGTTGTAGCAGTCTAAACATTTATATATGTCCTGCAATTTATAGACATCTCTCTATTAGACTGAGTATTGTAACGAGTCAAAACAGAAGAGTTCTTTATTCGCTTAAAAAGCGTTCTTCTTGAATCACTGTTAGAACTTGTTTAACATTTAAAATTGCAAAATTGTAGACATTATTATGTTCCCATAATGCCCTTTGATTTTATGCAAATTGCCAGGATTGGGTTCTATGAAGGGATACTGTATTGCCAGTCACGCCCTTTGGTCCTGCCTCCTCCTTCCCACAGCCCACACCCCTGACAGTGCCCCCAGTAAACGTTTTCCATGTCCAGCACTGCCTGACATGCAATTACAGAAGGGTAAAGCAAGCTTGGTCTGACCAAAAGGGGGGCAGCCCTACCAGAACTGCTGTCAAAGTTTTACTTTCCAGCGAGACAGGTTTCTCCTCCAAACACAGTCAACTCCAAGACGCCATGCAAATGGCAGATGTTGCGCTTTACTTCATATCAATAACTGGAAACAAGTGCATACCAATCACTGATCCAGTCACTCATTCATTTGCATTGTGTGCTCAGTGCATGAATCACACATCTCATACTGCCTGACACATGCTTGCCATTTGCACCTGTAATGTAAGTATAACATCTGGAGCTGTACTGCAGAAAATGGCTACTGCTGCAGTGTGATTTTGCATTGCAATTTGTAACAGGACAACAATTGTCCCCTTTACATTTATCACTTCAATGCATTTTGGAACTGTAGAAAAGATTTCCCATGTGTAAATGGTTGTGTACGAATGCAAAGCTTTGGTAAGAAGGCCTCCAATCCTTGTGTATTTGACCAATCAGGAAAATGTTAGTTTTTCAGTTTTGGCTGTTAGTGTTGCTTAAGTGCCAGCTATAAGTCGAAACTATTGCATTGTGGTACAGATTGGAGTGTGATGAGATGTGCGGACGGACAGGCATCTTGTGGATGTTGGGTATTCTTTACCCATTCATTTACTGCTCATGGTCATGCTAACACTCCTGCCATCCCCGCCCACTGCCTGTCCCACCACCCAACAATTATCAATTAGTAAAATCAAATTTGGTGCTGCATAGGGTAGGCCACTGTTCTTTCTAAGCGGTTTTCTGGGAGTTACGGGCTTAATTGCACTACTGGTGTAATACAAATGTTTTAAACAAGGGTGCACACATCCACTTAATTTATAAGTATTGTCTGTGTCCTCACAATTGTTCCTTGCACAGAAGTCCTGCTAAAAGCGAGCATTGTCAACGCCAGCAGTTTTCGGATTGTTCATAGTCATTAGCCATTTGTCAGGCAAAGTTGTCATATGCCCTGTTACTGAACACCATCTTCCAGCTGTTGCCCATTTTATGGCCAGGAAGTGCCATTATGTCAGTGCCTATCCCATGCCTACACAGAGGCCAACGCTGTTGACTTTGCCAAAGCCTGTTTGTATGTAGTGGATGGATGCATTTTGTTTCAAACATCGTGGGCCAGGCCCTCGTGTTCCCTTCAGGCTTCGCAGGAACCGAGCCCGCCCTGATGCTCCCCCACGATGCGTGAGTTATGGCCCTCAGGTGTGGTCTGCTCATGTCCGACATCCCTGCGTCTCTACGATTTACTGACGAAAACAATCTCGCTGATGGAGAATCACGAAGAAGGAAACAATTCGTCCTCCGAGAGCGCGCTCCCTCGCATCCCTGGGTGGTGTGGTAAGCGTGCATCCGGCCAGGGACTCATAACCTAGCTGCAGCCTAGAGACGGGGAGTGCACTGAGCAGAGTGATGGATGGCTCCCGGGAGATTACGCCCTCCCAACAGCTCAATACAGCTCGCCTGTATATCAGATTGCCGGCGGGGGTCGCGAGGTGAATCTTCAGGTTAAGTGTGTTGCGCTGCCACAGCTGGTTGTCTCTTCTCTCCCTCTGACTTTACTGAATGCACAGAAAGCATAAGCGAGTGGCGATTCCATTATAGATATCCTTTCCTGGGAGGCGCGGGACGGATCGGTGCTTGGTCCTCCTCGCTGGTTGTGCCCCAGATACACAGAGATTGCTGCAATAGCTGGAAATGGCCACGCTGCATGTGTCTGTGCAGAGGCTTAGAACCAAAGAGGGTGCCCCATTTGTTGCTTGGTCTTTGTGGTGACCTGGCTGTTTAGAGGGATGAGCGAAGCCTAGCAAAATATTGGCAATGCCAACAGTCTGGGCTTTTGCGTAGGCAAGTGAAAGGCACTTGCCAGCACTGCCATTAACTGGCTGTTAATGGTAGCAGGTGCAAATGTTACGAGTACCTGGGCATCTAATAGCAGTGCCTGGCAAATGCCTAATACGTATACACAAGCCAAAACTGTTGTCTTTGCCAATGTTTGTTTTATTTATTTTGGTAATGCTTGCTTTTAGCAGGCCTGCAGTGAAGGACACACACAGTGCTTATATATCGAGTGGCTGGAGGCAGACCTGGTCTATACATTTTTATTGCACCAGTCGCACGTTTACAACTCCAATGAAGTAATTTGGCCTGATTTACCAAAGGGTTTTTGAATGGGAAACCCCCATTGAAAACGGCTTTGTAAATTAGGACCATTAACTCTCACAAGACTGCTTTGAGAAAACACTGGCAGAAAATTCAAGTGCGAAGTTTGATAGTAAGGCTTGAATGCAGGTAGTGCAAAGCGGTCCCATGACGAGGTGTTTTGGGGGGGAGGGGCAAGAACTGGGAGGGAATGGCCATAGGGTTTAGAGTGGCCAAATAAACGAACAACACTTACAAGCTTTGTGTCCCACCCCATATGCCAATTCTCCCTATCTGTACCCTAATGCAATATGTCCGGCTTATAGGTGACGCAAGAGCGCCATCTAATAGCCCACACTAAAAAAGGGTCTTCCAATTGGCTCCAACTATTCCTGCCTTTGGGATCTGAACTTCTGAAGCGCCAAATGGTTTAACACTTTCAAAGCAGAACTCAAGCGCTTGAATAGGTCAAATGATCTTATTGGTTTGATTCAGCTTAAATCTTGGTTGAGGAAATTATCAGATAGGGGTATGATTTACTGCCTGGAGCCATTCTGTTGCAAGGAGGGCAGAGACACAATCCTCTAGACCTTGTGTGCATAATCTAAAGCCATCTGACTCTGAATCTCCATCTAGTTTTAGAAACTGGACATTTTTTGAAGTTGAATGCTTTTATCTTAAGAAAAGGTGTCTATGTTGGTTTAATTTTAGTTTGCTTTCTTACAATAGAAAGAAAAACAATGAGAGCTTGATTCATTAAGCCAATGCTCAATCAGCAATCTGCAGACAGAATTTGTGAATTTTTTTGACATTTTCAATTTCACAACATTGTTCATAAAATGCATTTTAATTTATTTTTCATATCATTTTAAAATTAAGTAGCATTTACTCTGGAGCTTTGAGCTATGAGTTGTGTAACTTTTCTTTTGTACAAATTTATTTTCCAATTGTTTTGTTTCTTTTTTATCTTTTTTCTTTATTTTGATTTGTTACTGGAAAAGGTAAGAATCTGTACAAGCTAATGTTTTGTGATTGAATACTTTCCGTTGTCTGGAGTGGAAGAGAGGTATATTGTATTTTTAGTTTTTGATTACATATTCTTTTTTCTGACATTTCTTGCACTCTTCGATACACGCAGTTCATTCTTTTTTCAGTTAAAATTGTTATTCATTTGTTGACCCGGCAGCTTATTTTCTTGCTCCATTTATTTTCTTTTATTTCAACCCCCAGTGCCTCAAATTTTAAAATGGAAATACGTTTGCTACAAACTATCAAAATGCAACACATATTCTCAAAAGGTTGGTACTTGCTAGCAAAGTGTAAAAGAAAGTAGAGGGGGTGGCATTACAATTTTTGGGAGTGCAGCTTTACTGTGAGTGTGGAGGAGCAGTACCCCCACACCAGTGTCACCATCCGAGTCTCCACTTCAAGACGCTATCTCACCCCACCCCAATACTTTGTGGTGTCGGGGCAGCGGACCTCAATTCATAACCACAGGCAAGATAAGGCGTCAGGAGAGGAACATGCCATGGGTTTCTCTTCAGAAGATTCTGTATTAGGAATTTTCCATTGTTAATTGCACAGTTTAGCCGACATGTGTTTCGACCCAACAAATCACTTTTCAGAGACCGCTTAACTGTTTGCAAAGGCCCCCCGGGCCTTAAAGGCTATCCCATTCAGAGGCTTGAATTAAGAGCATTATTCTTTCAAGCCCACCTAACCTGCACCCCACCTACACCTTGAAAAAGACCCTTGTTGGGTTGAAACACGTGTCGACTAAACTGTGCAATTAAAAATCACCAATATATACTACAAAACTGAGCGCTTTTACTTATCACTGTTTCCTCCAACATCACAAACGTCGAGCTTTTGAATCATTTTCTACACCATGGAACCCTGTAATGAAAGGGAAACCACCAACCAACCTTGTACTGATCCTAGTTTATTCCAGTGTACTTTAATACAGTGGTAGAAGAAATGTAAATCTTTTTATCTCACGTGAAGCCTTTTTTTTTGGGATGTACACAAAATGGACTCTCCAATATTGTGAAATCCAGTAACCAGACAACTGCACTTTGTTGCCCTTGTGTGCTATTCGGGAATTACATTGCAGGGTCATCTTCTGGCATGAGCCCTGCCAGGAGCCCAAGAGGAATGTGTTGGTGTGTTTGTGGGTGTGTAAATGGGGGTGGCTGTCTAGGGTTCATCTGGAAAGCATTTTTCTTTTGCTTGACTGCAGAAAGTCCTGCAAAGATTGGTGTGTGATCATCTGTAATGATTGACTGGCTGCCATATGTTTGAATGGCTCACGTGTTTATAATTCGGGGTTCGGGGTTTTCTCCACCCTCCGTTTTGTAATAAAAGCTGACACTCAGCACCAAGAAATGTGTCAACTGATAGAGGCAGCCAGAGGGATGACTGATCCAAGGATTATAACAGAAGCTTTAACCTCTTGTGGACTCTTGTCTTGTCACATGGTGCCATGAAAGAACACTGTTTGCTGGTTAAGTGCTTGCCAAGTCCTGTGAGCCTCAATAAAACTCCCTTTGTAGTTTGTGGCCACTGAGTAACATTCCATTTCCCTTGTGAAATTACTATTCTGTATTTCTAAATCAAGTAAAATATGTCCCTAGACAACAGAGCTCACCTGCATCATTAAATATTTGCTTTGTTTCTACACAGGGTTGATAACAATTTGCAATTGCTATTGGGGCATTGACTAATAGGTAGATTTTGAAATGGCCTGTGGACCCCAATCCTCAATGGGCAAACCATTATTGCCCACTCGAGCTCAATAGCAAAGATACTAAATCAAAACAGCCACCCACTATGAACCCGCTAATCCCTAAGCACACCTGACAGTTGCTTGCTTGCCCATGTGTGATTGCCTTTTGCCTCAGGAAAGTGTTCCCCGCGCTTCATGTTGCATGATCTGCAGCACTGTCACCCGGTTGACCTGGACATGCTCCCGGGTCAATCTCAACGGATCCCCTTTTTATACCCTAAAATTCCCACAGATGGTGCGGGACTCATACTTCACAAGAGGAGGAGGCACCTATAACGACTATAAAAACAGTTTATGAAAGTCTTAATGTGCACCTCTGATGTGAGGTTTTCCCAATGAGTCTTCGTCAAAGACCTCATTGTATATGGGAATCCAATATGGCCCACTAAATAAAGTATGCATTGTGGAATTTGGGCCCCCAGAGTTGTCCTGTTTTCTTTTTCTTGTTTAATTTTGTTGTATTGTTACGGCTGAATTATCCACCTTCAAACATGGATAAAATGCAATTAATCAACATTTACCATAGATACCATATTTAATAGTTGAACATAAAATGTCTGTATAATAAAATAATACAAAAAGATAAACATGTCAATCATTACATTATTTGTCACTCAATAATTCACTCATTGATCGCTTCTAAATTACCACCTAATCTGCTTACAATAAACAATTATATGCAATTAATTCAAATATTCCTTATCTCAATTGCTTCTAAAAATCTAATAGTTGCGAAAACCAATGGGACATATTTTCTACTAAAAACCATCGCCTCTAATGATCTTCTTCATCGCCCAGAGAGAGGCAAAGTTGTGGTGCCCATGTCCTTTGCCCTGACAAGCTCATCAAAGTTGCCAGCTCAATGAGATTTTGCACCCAAAGAACCTTGCTGCTTTAGCTTGTCCCTGAGTACATCTGAAACAAAGAGGTGATGGCTGGAAGGTTTAGACTGAATCTTAACCACTGGCATTGCTCGGGGCAACCCTCCAGACCATCGTTCTTCGCCTGCCAAGCCATTACAGAAGGGGAAAGACCATATGCAAATCAGGCTTGGCCCCACCCCAAAAGGGGAAGTCCAGCCCGAACTGCTAGGTCACATCCCTTCTGCACGAGACCACAAGCATCCCCAAACATGTTTCACCCTTGTTGGGGCTCATCAGTGAGGAGTAGCTTGGATCTCTAGGCCCAGCAGGCACGGGACCCACGTCTGGGCATACCCGTCCCACTCGGGGTGACAAAGCAAAAACAAAGAGGTGATGGCTGGAAGGTTTAGACTGAATCTTAACCACTGGCATTGCTCGGGGCAACCCTCCAGACCATCGTTCTTCGCCTGCCAAGCCATTACAGAAGGGGAAAGACCATATGCAAATCAGGCTTGGCCCCACCCCAAAAGGGGAAGTCCAGCCCGAACTGCTAGGTCACATCCCTTCTGCACGAGACCACAAGCATCCCCAAACATGTTTCACCCTTGTTGGGGCTCATCAGTGAGGAGTAGCTTGGATCTCTAGGCCCAGCAGGCACGGGACCCACGTCTGGGCATACCCGTCCCACTCGGGGTGACAAAGCAAAAACAAAGAGGTGATGGCTGGAAGGTTTAGACTGAATCTTAACCACTGGCATTGCTCGGGGCAACCCTCCAGACCATCGTTCTTCGCCTGCCAAGCCATTACAGAAGGGGAAAGACCATATGCAAATCAGGCTTGGCCCCACCCCAAAAGGGGAAGTCCAGCCCGAACTGCTAGGTCACATCCCTTCTGCACGAGACCACAAGCATCCCCAAACATGTTTCACCCTTGTTGGGGCTCATCAGTGAGGAGTAGCTTGGATCTCTAGGCCCAGCAGGCACGGGACCCACGTCTGGGCATACCCGTCCCACTCGGGGTGACAAAGCAAAAACAAAGAGGTGATGGCTGGAAGGTTTAGACTGAATCTTAACCACTGGCATTGCTCGGGGCAACCCTCCAGACCATCGTTCTTCGCCTGCCAAGCCATTACAGAAGGGGAAAGACCATATGCAAATCAGGCTTGGCCCCACCCCAAAAGGGGAAGTCCAGCCCGAACTGCTAGGTCACATCCCTTCTGCACGAGACCACAAGCATCCCCAAACATGTTTCACCCTTGTTGGGGCTCATCAGTGAGGAGTAGCTTGGATCTCTAGGCCCAGCAGGCACGGGACCCACGTCTGGGCATACCCGTCCCACTCGGGGTGACAAAGCAAAAACAAAGAGGTGATGGCTGGAAGGTTTAGACTGAATCTTAACCACTGGCACATGTTTCACCCTTGGTCTCGTGCAGAAGGGATGTGACCTAGCAGTTCGGGCTGGACTTCCCCTTTTGGGGTGGGGCCAAGCCTGATTTGCATATGGTCTTTCCCCTTCTGTAATGGCTTGGCAGGCGAAGAACGATGGTCTGGAGGGTTGCCCCGAGCAATGCCAGTGGTTAAGATTCAGTCTAAACCTTCCAGCCATCACCTCTTTGTTTTTGCCCTGAGTACATCTGTCACAATGAGTGTGAAGCACCTGAAACCAAGAATGCCAGTAGCATGTGGTACTTGAGAACAGTTATGCAACACAGTGGGGTGCCTCAATCCATACGCCCTCAGTAGACCTTGTTTTCCTCTGTCACTCCATAGAGACACCCAGTAACGAGTGAAGTCTAATAAGTGTTGAGTCTGCGATGATAACAGGACTGGTGCTTTCTTTCGCTCTGCAGGTCTGTAGGGACCTTATTGGATCAATAACAAGTCACCTGAACTTGACCCATAGGGTACGGCCATCTGGTGGTTAATGTGCCAGACATCCCACACATCTCTTTATCAATATCATCCTTTCCTGGCACAAGACTTAATGAACATGTTTCAAATCTTTGTGCGGGCCTTCCATCGTTAGTCAAAGATGTATTCTGTGTCTGGCAAATTTCGATCCTAATATTTGAACTTAAGTGCTCGACCACAGTTGTGGTTTGGCGACATAGGGAATGTTTGTAGGACCCATTTCCCTGGGGCTAGAACTTTCTTTCATACCCTCAATGCAGCAGTAAGAGAAATTGTCCTAGCGTCTGGTGGCAGAAGTTACTAAGACTAACACATACAGACAGGATCAGTAGAGGTTATTCAATTGGAGGCATGGACAATTGAAAGAGTTATGTTTGTGATCTTAAAGTGGACATGTGTCATGGTCTTTACAATCTCATCATTATAGAAAATATGCTTAACGCCAGTCGTATGCACTGCATTAGAATCACGCTGATTCCAAAGTGGTCGACCTACCCTACTTGGGAGTGATATTTGGAGTGAACACTCTTTATTTATTGCCTGAACAAGCCGTTTGGTTGATACATGTCTCCAGTGTATTGGCCCCATATATCCCTTCTACAGCAATGTGTGCTGAGATCTAACGATTCGCCACCACTTGTCTCCTTGTCATGCCACCGGGGTCAACGGTCTACACAGCGCCCACTCCTGTAAAGCCCCATAATTTGATTTGTATTTATAATGACCAGGATATTTTTTGTATTCTGCCCCTTAATAATACAGCATAATATGGTGGCTTGCTCGAGATAAAGCATTACGTCACTGATGCTCTTCTGGCTCAGCCGGCATTACATCTACCAATAAACCTTTTCTGGGCAGTAGCTACCTAAAATCTGGCATGCACATTTGAGCAGCTCCTGGTTGGCTGAGGGAATATGATAGAGTCTTGAAAATGTCATAATTAGACAGAATTGAGATATTGTTAATGCAGCCCTGTGTGATGTCTCCCAGAGGACCAGCATTGGACTCACACACTAGAGCGGTGCATTCCAAATGCAGAGACTTCGGCCCCTTTGGCCAAGAAATGCTCTTGCACCCCTAGTTCTCAGTGGTCAGTTGCATGTACATTCTCATTATGCATTTTCCAGTGCAGGCTTCCCCAGCAGATTGCAACTTTATGTTATGGTTCTCTCAACTCCTGCCTTATGCTCGAATTTGAACAGTCATTCTCAATGTGTGGCTAGTCACCGCTGCCAAGGCTTCGCCACCTGACAGATTAGGAAGGGCCAATAAAAGCTGAAGGAAAATGAATAACAGGTGATCTGTGAAAGTCTGCGCTGGTAATTCTAGAGGAATTATGTGCACGTTCCTGCTAATGGAATGCTGGAGTGCAGTACACCTGTTTATAATGCTGAAACACATGTACAGAAAATATGTTGCATCCCAAGGAACTTAGATTCAATAATTATGTTTAATTAATTAATGCTTGTACAATAATCAAACAACCACATTAAATTAACTGCTGCTGAAATATTTATGTACAGATTTTCATAATGGATTGGTCATCATAAATCAATGTTCAATATGTCATAGTTTAATAACACAGCACACTCCAGCCAGGGACTCCTTTCCCTGACCATGAATGTGCCGCCCAATAAAAACGCTTTTTATCTTTACACACAGGTTCTTTTATTTGACTAGGCTCCCAACCCATTTCGCACCCCACCTTCACAAACACCACAATGGACTAGGAACCCAGCTAGTGTGTACCAATAAGATATTTATTAATATATGGTTTAATGAAAAGAAAAATCAAACAATTTTACAACAGCCCCAATGTAGTGGCAACACAAATGCAATGATTCCTACAGAACAATTGGTTCAGAAATCCTAACACAGTTCACACGGATCTTTAATGACAGCACAGGAAAAATAGTTATAAAGCAAGTGATAGCACCGAGGTTAAGCACTCCCCCTGCAACACTCACCCCCAAACATCAGCTAGCTTAATTCCCTTTGAATGGAAGGCAGTGGCAAGGAGTAAGGATAGAGGGAGAAAAGTCAGATTTGGAATAAAGCCCACCACCCCAAGATGGGAAGACAGAAAAGAAAGTGAAAACCTGTTTTTGGAGCAAAGCGGCAGAATCAGACTTTGCTTACTACTCGCACGGCTATTCACAACTGCGGTGGAACAGAATGACAAGAAATGTGTGTTGCTACACTTGAGGAGATAGGGTAACTTAGAAACTACTAATCAGTTGTCTTGCTTGGATGATTCAGGTGTACCCTTCTGTGACCCCTTCTCACCTCTTTCTTCTGCTGAGTCCTTTAGAGTCTCGACTGAAGACTTGTGTCATATCCTCCGTGGCTCCTTAACTTTCTTGATCTTCTTTTCCTTCTTGGTGTGAAGGTACGGTCTGGGTCCCCCGGAGGCCACCTTGGCAGGATCCAAAGTCCTAGCCCAAAGGGAACCCCAGGGAGCCAAACCCAAATTGCAGGGAAAAAACTTGATGGCACCAAAAAAAACCTGCTGATAGCACAATCCTTAAGTCTTGGGTAGCACTGTTTGTTGAAAATACTCTCTGTGTGAAATCTGGTCCAACCTGATGAACAGCACGTATGTGTGTGGGTTTGTAAACGGACCTGCTGATGCGATGAATGAACAGGAAGAAGGAACCAAAGGTAGGCAGACTAAAGCAGAAAGAGCACAGACGGAGCAATGGAGAGTGACAGAAAGAAATACCAGAATTTGTATAGGTTGTACAGATGTACAGAATAAAAGTAACTACTTACGAGTAGCCTAGAAGCTGAAGGGAGCGTGGAAGAAACGGCAAGCCGGAACCGAAGGAGAATGAACTGCAAACACAGCTGCAGCTCACCGTGAACTAGAATAGTCAAAGGGAGCCGAAAGATAAGAAAAAAGCTGGAGGTGAAGGCTGACGGGCACAGGATAGAGGAGTGAGGAGGAACAGGGAAAGATTGCTATGCAGGAAGGCTGGGAAACTGCAGAAAGCAGCAGCGAATACCCGAAAGGAAGACAGATACAACGCACTACGTGGACCGCATAGTGTGTTGATATAGTGATGTCGGCGGCCATCTTGAGTGAAACGAGGTATTGTTGTAATAGTTGGGGTGCATGAACATGAGTCTTAGGCTCCCAGGTCCAATCAGAGGTCGAATACCCCTTCCAGTGGATTATGTACTGTAATACACCTCTCCGGTACCTTGAGTCAACAATCCAGGAAACTTCCTATTCCTTAGGCTCTTCAGGGGAATTGGTCATAAATGTCTTCTTCCTTCTTTGGTTAGGGTCAAATATATATATTCCTTAAGAAGGGACGTATGGAAGACAGGGTGAACCTTTTGTAGACACTTTGGCAGTCTATGTTTATAGGCTACTGGGTTGATTCGAGCATTTGTGTGGTAAGGACCAATATATCTGGGAGAAAACTTTCCGGTATGCACCCATCTGGGAAGGTATTTGGTTGATATCCACACCAGTGTGCCTCGACTCCAATCCGGATTGGCCCTTCTCCTTAGATCTGCCAAATTCTTAAATCCTTTCCTGCTCTCCTCCAAAGACGTTCTGGCATCCTTATGGGCTTCTTGGATGCTATGAAGCAGTTGGTCCACCGAAGGTGTATTTGTGGTGGTAAATCCTTCCCAAGGAAGGCGTTGGGGGGTGATAGCCAAAGGTGCAAAAAAAAAGGACTCATTCGGATGGCTGTATGGTAGGCATTGTTGTATGAAAATTCTGCTAATGGTAGCAATGATGACCAATTGTCCTGTTTGTGATTGCAAAAACAGCGTAAATACTGCTTGACGGTAGCATTGAGACGTTCAGTCTGGCTGTTGCTTTGAGGATGGAATCCTGAGGAGAGGGCACGTTGGATTCCCAATTGATTACATAAGACTGACCAAAATTTCGAGGTGAATTGGGATCCTCTATCAGAAACCAGAGTCTTAGGAATGCCATGTAAACTGACTATCTCTCTGAGGAAGACAAATGCCATTTCTGGAGCTGATGGTAAGCTGGGTAGGGCAGAGAAATGGGCCAGTTTGCTGTAGGAATCTACAGTGACCATTATGGCCCAATGTCCTTTGGAGAATGGAAGGTCCACAATAAAGTCAGTGGAAACATGTTCACAGGGATGAGATGGTAAAGGAGGATGTTGTAGCTGACCAATAGGACGTCTTCTGGCCACCTTACTAGAGGCACAGATAGGACATGAAGAAACGTATTGTGTAACATCCTTAGTTACAGTAGGCCACCAGAAACTTCGTTTTAAAAGATCTAGCGTACCCTTTTGCCCCTTATGCCCTGCTAAGGGAGACTCGTGACACCAGGAGAGAAAAGTCTCTTGCAAAGGTTTGATTGGAAAGTATAATGCAGAATCATGAAACAGTAACCCATCCCTCGGGATCAGCTGAAGTGAGAAAGTATCAGTGTTACGGACACTTTCTCTGACAGCCTGAAGAAAATTTGATACATGGATTATGAATTTCTTATCCGGTAAGAGTAGCTCTCCACTCCGAGTCTTCTCAATAGGCAGTCTCGGGCTTCTGGAAAGAGCATTAGACACCTTTTTTTGGGACCCTGGAATGCAGGTAAGTTGAAAGTCATATTGAGAGAAATAATAGGCCAACCTAGCATGTCTCGCATTTGTACATTCCAACTGTTGAAGCACCTTTAAATTGCGATGATCGGTTCTGATCAAAAAGGGCTGGGCGGTACCCTGCAATAAATGTCTCCACTCTTCACAGGCGGGCTTGATAGCAAGCAGCTCCTTCTCGAGTACAGTGTAATTCTTCTCACTGGCTGTGTGGGTTCTCGAGTAGTACTCGATGGGATGTTCTTGCTTATCCGCAGTCATTTGGGGTAACACTGCGCCCAGGGCACTGTCGGAAGCATCTGTTTCCAGGATAAACTGGCAGAACTGATCCGGTTGGACTAGAACTGGTGCAGTAGAAAACAAGGTCTTCAGTCTTTGAAAAGCTTCTAAGGCATTAGTATCCATGTGAAACACCACTCCCTTCTTAAGTAGGGCTGTAATAGGCAAGACGATCTCTGAAAAGCGAGGAATGAAATGTCTATAGAATTTAGCAAGGCATAGACACCTTTGTACTTCCTTCACATTCTGGGGTATTGTCCATCCGAGTATGGCATCGACCTTACAGGGATCCATGTGTAGACCTTCAATTGACAGGATATATCCCAAGTAAGATACTGAGGGAACATGGAACTGTCATTTCTCAGGTTTGGCATAGAGATCGTTGTAGAGAAGACACCATAAAACCTCTGTGACATGACCATAGTGTTCCTTCTCGGAAGATGAGAAGATCAGTATGTCGTCCAGATATATCACTACAGATCTAAACAAGAGGTCTGAGAGGATCTTGTCTATTAATCTCTGAAAATCACAGGGGCGTTTACGAGGCCAAAAGGTATTACACTATATTCGGAGAGACCCAATGGGGTATGAAAGGCGGTCTTCCATTCGTTCCCTTCTTTGATCCTCAGGAGATGGTAGGCTCCCCTGAGGTCCAGCTTGGTAAAGATCATGGAACCTTGCACTGCTTCTAATATGTCCCGTATGAGTGACAAAGTGTATCGATCTCTCTTGGTTAAGCTGTAGAGACCCCGGTAGTCTATACAGGGTCTTAGTTCTGTAGTACACATTTTTTAAATGAAAAAGAGAGATGCTCCTCCTGAACACCTAGACTCAGTGATTAGCCCATTCTGTAAGTTGTCATCTAGGTAATCACGGAGTGCCTTCTTCTCTGGAAGAGAAATGGGGTACATCCGCCCAAAAGGTACAGTAGAATCTTCCAGTAGGTCTATTGAGCAATCCTCAGGTCTGTGCGAAGGCAGCAGTCTAGGTTTCTTGTCCTCAAAGACTGAAAACTGGAGGTAATATGGAGGAAATGCTGATACCACAGGATGTGTCAAAGGAACAGCTTGTCCTTGATGCTTATCTTCAATCTCTGAGTGAGGTAGGCAGTTATGAAAGCAGTAGGCGGAGTCAAAATTTAGGATGTTCTACTTCCAGTCAATCCTGAGATTGTGCTTGCGGAGCCATGGGATTCCCAAAATTAATGGAAAGTGCGCCGCACGGATGATGTCGAACCCTAGTTATTCCTGATGTCTTCCCATATACAGCTGAAGGGCTTCTGTCTCCATGACGATGGGACCGGAGGAAAGTGGAATCCCGGAATCAGCCTTTGCTTAGTGGTTAGGGGAATGCCTTGTTCCTTTACCCAGTTCACATCTATAAAGTTTATGGCCACTCCACAATCTAGCATGGCTAACACATTGATAGTTCTCCTGGGGTTGATCTGTAAGCTTACTGAAAAAACCATCAATCTTATGTCTTCTTCAGGTCTTATTGTTTGGGTGTGGTTTCAGGGATTGCAGTGGTCTCCCCCGATATCTCCCCTGCATAGGATCGGGGGCTGTAGTTTACCTGCCTTCTAGGTGGTACTTCTGGGCAGTTTCTTAATAAATGTTTAGCAGATCCGCAATACATGCAGAGTCCCACAGCTCTTCTCCGCAGATGTTTTTCAGGTGTCAAGGGACCCCGGGTGAGTCAGATCTGCATGGGTTCTTCAGTAGGTCGATCTGGAGGGCCCCCTTCCTTGGTTTGAGGGAGAAGGCTGGTCATAGGAGGGTAGGTACGACCTCTTCTTTCTTGCCGACGCTCCGTTAAGCGGTATTCAATATGTAAAGTTAGAGTCACTAGGTCATGAAAAGTTGTCGGTCCAGCCACCCTTGCTAATTCATCCTTTAAGTCCTCATGGAGACCTCTCCGGAATAATGTCTGTTGAGCAGAGTCCGGCCAACCAGCCTCTACTGCGAGCTTCTGGAAGCTTGATACATAAGTGAGGACATCAGTCGTGCCTTGACAGTGGTCAAGCATTGCTTCATGTGAAGAAAATTGAACTTCCGGTCTTTCTCAAATCTGGTACGGAATTGTTGTATAAACTGATTGAAATCCTGTAGAGCTGGTTCATTGCTAGTTACCAGAGGGGTTGCCCAAGCCAGGGCATTACCTGCAAGGTTTGAAACTACAAATCTTACTTGGGACCTGGCAGTTTCATAGGTCTTGGGTCAGAAAGTAAAATATACTTGACAGGCATCTATGAACTCCTTAAGAGCTTGAGGGTTACCATCATACTTCCCGAATGATAAGGGGATATGAGGCAAACCTCCTCTGGCCACATCCCAATTGGCCACCTGCTGTTTCAATACAGCGTTTTCTGCACGTACATTCTGGACTTCTGCAGTCAGTCCTTGGATAGGGGCTACCATCTCCTGGTATTTCTCCAGGGAAGCCATCTTTGTTTTCGGGTTTTGTATTCTGTCTCCCGTGACCCCTTCTCACCTCTTTCTTCTGTGGAGACCTTTAGAGTCTCGGATGAAGACTTGTCTTGTATCCTCTGTGGCTCCTTAACTTTCTTGATCTTGTTTGTTTGTTTGTTTGTTTATTTATTATTTATAATGTGCTTCAGACCCAGGGGTATCAGGGCGCAGCATTTACAAGAATATGCGAAGTTTAGTTACAAGAGCATAGTATCAAAACAATTACTTACATAAAATATTTACAGAAATGGTATATACAGGTATTTGCAGTTAGTACAGGATATACATAGATATTTACAACTATTACAAGTAGTGTGTAGAAAGTTTATGGTTAACATTGTGGGGCTAGCTGGTAGTGAGTCGCAAAGATAGAGGTATTTCAAGGCAGGCTGTGTCGTTATATAACGTTAGCAGAGAGTCATTAATAGTTACGCTGCAGGATTCTGTGTCATGAAATTTAGAGTTCATTAGATTTCAGCCACAGGATAATGTTGGTTCTAAAGTTTCGGTAAGATTGGTCTAATCTCAGTGTAGGAGGTAAGGAATTCCATAATTTGGCTGCTTTCACTGGGAAGCTGTTACCACCAATTGTAAAGAGTTTGAATCTGGGGATGGACGGGCAATCTTTATTGGCTGATCTGGATAGTCTTAGGGAAGTCTGTTTGTGGAATCTCTCAGACAGGTAGATGGGGGCAGCTTCGTTCAGGGATTTATGGGTGAGTGACAAGGTTTTTAGGAGGATTTTGTCATTAGCTCGGAGCCAGTTGTTCTGACGTTGTTTTGTAGTGTTTGGATTCTTCTAACGGTGGCTTTTGTAGAGCCTAGGTAAAGGGCGTTGCAGTAGTCCAGGCGGGACAGGATGAGGGCTCTGGCCAGGATAGTGCAGTTGCTCTTGGAGAGAAAAGGTTCTAATAAGTTTACACATATAGGCTGTAGTGGAAGCTAGTGAGTTAACCTGTTTGGCAAAGGAGAGGGTAGAGTCAAGATAAAAACCTAGTGGTTTTACCTTCTGTGCTACTTTAATGCAGTTGCCGTCAATTATGAATGAGGAATAGTCTGATCCTAGTTTTTTTAAGTTATTAGGGGTGCCCAGGATGATGAGTTCTGTTTTATCATCATTCAAGCATAGACCATGCATGGCCATCCATGCCTGGATGATGATGTACACTCTGTTTACCAAGGACAAATCCGCTAAAAGTGGGAGGAGGATCTGGGTGTCATCTGTATAGTTAGTGTAGTTGACACCGAAATGGTCCAGGTCGTCGAAAAGGGGCTTGGTAAAAATGGTGTACAATGTGGGTGAGACACAGGACCCCTGTGATGGGTATGGGGTCTGCTGCTGCTAAGGGCGAAAAGACCCTCATTGTTCTGCCACTTAGGAAGGATCTGATCCGGGTTATGGCGTCCTTGGAGAATTGTGCTGCAGTGTCGAGATGGTTGCATAGAATTGTATGATCAACCAAGTCGAATGCAGCTGACAGGTCTAGAAGGAGGAGTAGGGCTGATTTGCCATTGTCCCTAAGCTCATCGAGTTGGGTTTTAAGATCGATGAGGGCCGTCTTCGTTCCATGTTGTGGACGGAAGCCTGATTGTCTGGCTCCTAGTAGGTGGTGTAGTTCCAGATACTTTTGTATTTGCATATAGGCCACCTTGTCCAGAATCTTTAATAGAAAGGGCACTGTTGTGATTGGCCTATATTTAGTAGGTGTGGATGGCTCTAGGGTCAGTTTTTTCAGGAGTGGGAGTACCCATGATTGTTTTAGGTTGGTGGGGATGGTGCCGGTTGCAAAGGATGTATTGATAAGCTTAGTTATAAATGGTGATAGATCACGAGCCGCATCCTTGATTAACTGTGCTGGACAAAGATCACACTGACAATTGCATGGTTTGAGAGTCAGGATGGTTCTTTCCACCTCAAGAATAGATACTTTGGCGAAATTGAACCGGGTAGGTTGGACTTTGTTGGTATTCCCTATTATTTGAGGTGAGGATGAGTCCTTCAGAGAAGCTCTTTTATTAAATATTTTATTTTGTAAGTTGGATATTTTATTAGCTAGCACATGTTGGATGTCTGAGCACCATTTGCTATCCTTAGCGCAGGTGTCTGGTATTGCTATAGGCATCTCTATTTCTTTGAGAATGGTAAATAATTCCTTCATATTGGATTTCCCTTGTGATATGCAAGTGTCGTAGGATATTCGTTTAGCAAGACATATTTCTTTTTTGTAGAGGGATGACAGTTTGATGAGCTTGAGTTTGTTGGCTTTTGAAGGTAGTGTTTTCCACGCAGCCTCGCAGTTTCTTTTTTGTTGCCTTAGGTTTTTTAGAAATGTTGTAAGCCATTTGTTCAGATGGATTTTTGGTTTACTTGGTCTAAGTTTGATGGGGGCGATCAGGTCTAGGGAGGAGGCCATAATTTTAGTGTACTCCTTGACCAGACTCTCTGAGTCAGTGCTGTTGGGCAATGAGTTAAGGGTAGGGAGTAAGGCAGGGATAAGTCTATCCACTGTAATACTCTTTTTATTTCTAGTTAGTGTGGGTGGAGCCCTGGTGGCGGGTATAGACGGGGGTCTGTTGGTAGAGAGCATGAATGAGAGTAGGTAGTGGTAAATCCAGGCTAGCAGTGAGATAGAGAGGATATTGGCATGGCGGTTGTAGTCTGCCACCCAATCTAGTATTCTACCTTTGTTGTGGGTGGATGTTTTACTTCTCTGAGTGAAGCCAAGTTCTGATAGAATATTTGCCGTTGCTAATGCAGGCTGGTCTGAGGGGTCATTGAAGCCCAAATTGAAGTCTCCAAGTAGAAGTACTTGCGTTGAGCTTTTAAGGTTGCTGGATAGAATGGTGATGATATCCTCCTCAAATGTCCTCATTGGACCTGGGGGGCGATATATCAGATGGATATTAAGGGTTTGGGCATTAGTCAAAGGTACTTTGACTGATAATGCTTCATAAGATTGAGTGTCGATTCGGGTGGCTAATCTCATAGAGAGGTGCATTTTCAAATTATAGCAACATCTCTAGACTCTTGTCTGTCTTGTCTCAGAATGATGTAGCCGTCAGGGCCTGCTGCAATGTGTAGCCAGGTCTCGGTGATGGCGAGGAAGTCTAGATCGGCACTCAAGATCAGGTCAGCAATTTCCGTGACGTGTGCTACTAACGATCTAGAGTTTATTAGGGCTCCTTTGATAGGAGGGCTCATGGCTGTTATAGTGGTTGGGAGGGGAACTGGGTGGAATTTAGGTTTGTGGTTCTGGGCTATGCAATTTTTTGTCCTAGGAGGGCCGTTGTGTGCTATATTAGTGCTAGAAGCATTGGGTTAGGCAGAGTTTTAGGTGTCCTTTTTCCTACAGTGGACGGAAGTGAGCTGATAGGCGGCTCGAATATTTGGCTAACCTAGCTCTGAGACGAGTATTCCTAGCCTTGGTAGTGCAGGGATTGCTCGGTATTGCTAGGTGTTTATAGTCATTCGTAACTGAGAGTTGTTTGGTAGTGGTGTTGCTGGACAGATAGGTGGGTGCCATTATGGATAGACTCTCAAGGGTCGTATATGTTATGTGAAGTCTCATAAGGTACAATATAAGGCTCTGTATGAGACATACAATGCCAGTAGTCTGGCTGGTGGCTGTAATAAGCATGCTAGTAATTAGTGATTGTGTCACTTTCAAGGCAGCTGGTACCTAGGGCCAATGGTGATCTAATATAAGAGGTATTAGTACCAGCGTGAGGCAGCTCTTAGGGGTGGCAGAAGTGCTTAGGCATAAACAGCATTTGAGGTAGTGGCATCAGTATAGTAAAGCATTTGATGTATGGCAGCAGTACAATACAGCATTCAGGATAGAGTCACGCGGCAACATTCAATATAGGACCAATTAGTACAGTGCAGCAAATCAGGATAGGGCAGTGGTACAGTGCAGCAAATCAAAATGGAGCTACAATATAATGCAACAACTAATCAGAGTAGGGTAGCGATACAATGCGGAATTAGGATAAGGTCATAGAGCTGCATTCAATATAAGTGTTAGTACAGTGCAGCAGATCAGCGTAAGGCAGGAGCACCGTGCAACATCTGTTCAAAGTGGGACAGCAACACAATGCGGAGATAAAGATAAAGGGTCATGGGGTAGCATACAATACAGTGCAGAAAATCAAAATGAGGCAGCAGCAAATGCAACAACTTGAAAGGGTAGGGCACAGCAAAATGCGGCATTCGAGATAAGGTCATGGCCATTAAAGTACTTATGGGTAAGTATACGTAGAGTTCTGACTTTCGTAGCGGCGGAGAAGTGGGCTTGTGAAGGTGGCTTCGGAATTGCTCGGCGACTGGCTAGGCATCTAACAAAAGGCTAGATACACGCGAGGAGGCAAGCAGACCGGGAAGGGCTGTCCTCAAGTGGCAATAATACTAAGAAGGTGAGAGGAGGCATGCAACAACTACACAGCACTTATAGAGGGAGGCTGATCAATGCAATGATAACTGAGTGAGTTAAGCTGTTTCAAAGTAAGCATGGCAAATACAAGGCTATGTTTGTTGGACATCACATAAAGCTACATAGGGGTAGGGTATTTCAGTAAATTCTTCTTTTCCTTCTTGGTGTGAAGGTACGGTCTGGCTCCCCCGCAGGCCAGCTTTGCAGGATCTGAAGTCCTAGCCCAAAGGGAACCCCAGGGAGCCAAACCCAAATTGCAGGGAAAAAGCTTGATGGCACCAAAAAACCCTGCTGATGGCACAATCCTTAAGTCTTGGGTAGCACTGTTTGTTGAAATTCCTCTACATGTGAAATCTAGTCCAAAACTGAGGAACATGTCAGTGGGTTTGTAAATGGAGCTGCTGATGCGATGGGTGAACAGGAAGAAGGAACCAAAGGTAGGCAGAGTAAAGCAGAAAGAGCACAGACGGAGCAAGTGACAGAAAGAATACCAGAATGGTTATAGGTTGTACAGATATACAGAATAAAAGTAACTACTTATGAGTAGCGTAGAAGCTGAAGGGAGCGAGGGAGAAACGGCAAGCTGAAACCAAAGGAGAATGAACTGCAAACGAGCTGCGGCTCGCCGTCAACTAGAATAATCAAAGGGAGCCGAAAGGAAAGAAAAAAGCTGGAGGTGAAGGCTGACGGGCACAGGATAGAGGAGCGAGGAGGAACAGTGAAAGATTGCTACGCAGGAAGGATGGGAAACCGCAGAAAGCAGCATAGAATACCCGGAAGCAAGACGGATACAACCCACTACGTGGACTGCATAGTGTGTTGATATAGTGACGTTTAGCGGCCATCTTGAATGAAGTCTAGACCATCACTATGAATTCTAGGGCCAAATCCAACATGTTGTACAGTTCTGTACGGATACTTCCAGCGTTGCCAAATATGCCACTGCAGGTGCATGACATCCGTGCACAGGACAACATGGAAATAAGGTAGGAAATTGAATTTGGGGAGACAGTAAATGCAAAAGAAAAATACAAAAGGCAAATGGAAATTCATTTTACACAGGATTTGCAATGACAGGCAGCTAAGGAAGGGGTTTAGCTGTCAAAATTGGAAATTGGTTTTCACGGACAAAGACAGAAGTACATAGCAGGTAAGCTGCTAGAAAAAGGGATTGCTCTCAAGGTGACTACAGTTATGATTTTTAATAGGACAGATGCAAGTTAGGAGTTTGTGGGGTATTGCACACAATACATGGGAAAATTTCATTTTCAGGTACACAGAGACTAATTCTGTTGAGGCTATACTTTAATGACTATAGTTAATAAATCCACTCGACGAGATTGTTGATTTCGAATGGCAACAATTTTGAGTGTGAATTTCAATGGGGGAATTAATTAATTTATTTCAAAATTATACTAAGCACTTATACAGACAACTGAAAGATGTATCAAATGAATATGCTAACATACACAGGCTAATGCAGATTCTTCTATGGAAAGGTGAATGAATTATACTGGCAATTTGGTACTTTCAATGGGATTTTCAATGGGATGCAATGTTCCAAAAGGAGAGGGGTATGCAATTTGGTACTGGGGTTATTTGCTACTTACGAATTAAGACTTGGTTTGGGATTCTGGAAAGTCAGCTGGATCTCCGGACCCTCTGGACAGCTAGGCAAGGTGATCTGGTCTCTGCACTCCCTTGGATGGGATCAGCTGCCTCCTCTCCTTCCTCCTCCTATCTCCCCGAATTCTGTGTGTCCACTGTGTCTAGTACAATTCCCCCTTGTATAACCCTCTGGAAATCACATGTAAAAATATCATGAAACTAAATTATTTCTTATTCTGAGTTCTGGGAAAAAAATGCTTTAATGTCAATTTGGAGGATCTAGCACATATGGGAGGGTGGTTCTTCATGCCCCACAGCCAAATGTGTCCCTCTGGCTCAGTTTTCAACAAAGGACTTTTTACGCCCTCTGAAGTTTGTCAGTTTGTCCTTGGTAGTGGGTGCTGGAGGAACTCTCATCTCTTGGTCATGCACTAGCCACACTTGCTTTCTTCGTACTCCTTGCTAATGCTGCCTTCTAGTCTGGCACTGCGGAATGGTTCACTTATTGGTGCGACTTCCAGTGGGAGGCAAGGCTTTCAATTGTGCCTGAGACCAAAAACTGTTTTTTCTGGTATTCTGAGCCTCAAGGTGATGGAAGTCTTGTGGGGGAGAACATAATGTACATGGCTTTATTCAATGCTCCACCCACAGCATATTTCACTGACATTTTCTATGCAAGCAAAGATCCCTTTCACAAAGGTTTTTTAAAGTAATTTCTTTTATTTAGAACATGTGTGCAAGACATTTTTCATCTAACGTTTGAAATGCTGTTCTGTGGGTATGGGATTCTTTTGATTTGTATCTGCTGCTCGTCCATTTACAGTGAGGGGTACTGCACAAGGTTCTTTGATTTGGCACGGAATAAAAAGGAAAAGCCAAAAGCCAAGCCGTTTTTTTTCATTTGCAGTGTTTTGAGCATTGCGTTTCACATGAAAGGGAAAAAAAGCTGTGTCGGTTTGCAAAGTAGAAGTCCTTGACCCTCTTGTGAATTAACAGTAAAACAAGGCCGGTTTGGATGTAGTGCATACTTTTTGTTATTCAAATGCACGAAAAGCAACCGCAGAGCTGTTCTGAATGCAGGGCAGACTTTCTTATTATTCAGATGAAAGAAAAGCAAATGCAGAGCCGTTGTTGGTGAAGTGTTCAAATGCTCGCCACACATCTGCCAGGGAAGCAGAACACAGCCGTTTTTGGAGGCAATGTTTAATACGGTTTTTAGGTTAAGGGGATTTCTGTTTGGGGGCTGTAAATGCACCCCACAAATACTTATTAATTGTATCTTACTCTGTGACATTAATCAAGTCATACATGAATCTACATGGTGGTCTCACAGTTAGTTTGATCTTGTGCTGCATTGATCTGATCTTCAGATTGTCTACTGCATTAACTAAATCCTAACAGTTGGTTCACACTGCTTGGAATATGTTTCTTCCACTTTGTGTGCTTTTTTCATGGTCTTGGCTTGTTATCAAATACCTAGACAAAAATATGTATGTCGAATTAGCGCACCATATTATTATGCACTTAGTTACTCATTTTTACTAAATTATAAATATTATTTCATGCCAAAGAAATGGTACATGATGTGTAAGTGATCAGTTGAGCCAACAGTATTCTTCACTTTTCCCGAGTGCAACTTTGCCGAACCTTTTGGGGCCAATTTGTTTACCACTATTTTTCTACCACAGAACTACAGTTTGGGTTTCATATATAGAAGAGGGTTGCAGGAAAGACAGGGGGCAGGAGTCACCCTGCACTTTTTTTGGGATAATATTGAAATTCTTTGTGATCAGTGAAAAAATCAGAGGACACCTCATAGTTCCTAGCCAACACTTAATTATTATCTATAATGTTCTCTCAATGTTCAGCTTATGGAGATATAAGCTTTAACCCATGACTTATACCTATTCTATTCCCTATTAATAGCGCCCTGATGCCCACAGGTTTGTGGTGCTTTATAAATGCAAAAATAAATTAATTAAATCAATAAAACCATGTAATCATTATGAAAGAAATGGAAACATCTCTCACCTTTTTTGGGATGAGTATCTAGTAAAAAGTCATGGTAGAGTGCATGCATCAATATTGTCTTATAATTAGATGCGTCAGGTATTATAGCCTACAAAAATATATTTTCTGAATGTCATTGCTTCAGTCGAGTTTTGTGTTACACAGTCCTTTGTATGGGACTGAATCATGGAATAATCTGCAGGTAAAAAAAAGGGATTTGCACACGAAATTACATGAAAACAATGCGCAGGACTTACCCGGGACCGCGCGGGTCCACCACGTCACTGCAACCCGATGAAGGGCCAGCCGGGCCTGCGCAGCCAGCTAAAAAGGGGGCAGAACACATGGAATGAGGAAGAACAAGCATAATGTAGGCGTTACGAGGGACGTTACACCGTCAAACAATCGCATCGCCCATACGCGCACAAAACAAATGTATTAATGGAATTGAACTGTGAACGCCGGGTTGCAAAAAAGCATGCACAAAAACAAGAAACACCTACGCCATGTGATAGCAGGCATAAATGTCAACACACACACTAACAAATGCATAAAAATCACACACGGTCAACAAACGCACGGATACAACCATGATGAATGCACCATTTATTCCAGCAATCATCCAGGGACACCACAGGAGGAGGATGGCCAGGGCCCGGATCTTCTACCCAAGGACCAACCTTTTTGGGATGCCTGATGGCCAGGCCAATGGCAGGTATAGCCCCCCCATCCTTATCATCCTATACCTGTTCACGGAGTGGGAAGATTACCTCACATCACCCACCATGTGCTCACAAGCACTGAGCCCATGCAAAAGGTGCTAACTACTCTGCATCTTTTGGCCACTTGCTCATTACAGCGGACCACCGCTTTAGCAGGTGGCATCTCCCAGGCCACACAGTCTCACAGTTTACACCAGGTGTTGGCAATCATAACTGCACGTCCTTCTATCCACCAGCATATCTATATGCCCAAAACACCATCAGAAAAGCAATCGTGGTCCAGGGCTTTTATGGGGTGGTGCGCTTCCCAAAAGTGCTAGGTGTCATTGATTGCGCCCATGTTGCTCTACGTCCACCTAGAGCAACATAGCACATCTACCGCAACCTGGAAACATTGGCACTCTATCAATGTTCAGGTTGTGTGTAATGCCAAGGGCATCATTACTGAAGTGGATACCAACTATCCTGGTAGGACACATGTTAGTTACATCTTCAGGTGTCTCTGCTACACCAGGCCCTGGAAGCTGGGAAGAATGGCAACACATGGCTCATTGGTGAGTAAGAATGGCCATGCATATGAATGTATGTTTCACAAAGACCAATAAACACTGTCAACACATGACAATGGCAACCATTCTCACCTCTACAGGGGACAGTGCATACCCTCTGAGCACATACATGAGGATGCCCATACCCAACCCCAACACACCTGACGAGGTAAGGTAAAATACTGCCCATATTGCGACTTGGGGCATAGCGAAGTGCAGATTCGGAGTGCTCAAGTCACATTTCCGTTCCTTTGACCACTCCGCTATATGACCACCAGCAATCTGCAGGATCATTGTGGCAGCATGTATCCTGCACAATGTTGTGACACGGCGTGGCGTCTCTGTATATATGGTGGTGGCACACCTTCCACAACCACAGGCACACCACTTGTGTATGGCTGGGCAAAGGGCACGTGCAGAGTCTGCACATACCCAGCTTGTGCAATCTTTTTTCACCTAAAATCCTTCCCCTGTGGAGTGCAAATGATCCTGCAAAATCCCAGGTGCCATTCAATGATGACAATGGGCCAATCCACTGTGCACACAAAACCACCCTGAGAAAGTGGCCTTGGGAGTGCACATTGTTGTGCATCCCATAGAACTAAATGAGACATCTCATTTGTGTTTCCAAAAGAAACCCATTGAAGAGGGAGGACATCACTACCACCATGCAAACCATTTAATAAAATCACCCCTTTGGCACTAAAAACATCCCATATGACTAACTAGCATACCTGTCAAATGTATAAGCAGCGATAAATCCTGAATCATCTTGTCTGAAATGCCAAGCTGTACATGGCCTACAAAATTAACATGGACACAAAATACAAGCACAATGGCATATTGCTGCACACATGTCCTAGAATGTGCATGATGCACACAAACATGTCCCGATTCTGGGATGTAGAACAGTAGTGCAGTAACAATACACATGTGAAACAATCGGGCAACACAACCATAATAAACCCCATCCCAAAAGCACAAATTAACAAGAGGTAATTTACAATTGTGACAAAGAGGGTAACACACCAGAATGGCTGCATCCAGACATGCAGCAACTATTGTAACCATTCCCTAACGATCAAGATAAATGCACATCTTACCTGTCCCCTTGGCATGCAGTCGACAGTCAAATTTCATCCCATGAAATAGCCATCATTCACTGACGGAAGGAACTGCAGACAATGAGCAAAATGAAACAGAGTGCAGCCAACACATCCATGCACCCAACAACTCGAGACCCACTGCCCCCCTCAGTGACATACAACACATGCAAACAACAACTCACAAGACAACCATCAATATGTGTCCCAGCACGCATGCAGCAACAACTGACACTGCATGCAAATCAAACACACAAAACCCACATATTGACAAACAATAACAACCCCCACACTGCCTGTCCCCTGAATGACATGCAGCAAATGTGCAAGTCACATATTCCCATTCCAAGACGATGGCACATACACAACGGATGGCTCAGTCAACATGATGCAGGAAAATAATAAGACATCACATATGCAGATAATTGAGCCCCCAAAAACTTAGGGACACCCCTGGAAGACTATTAATGACATGACAAGGCATGCCATCACCTGCGTAGTATTGGCACAGTGCAGTGAACACAGTAATGGGAGCCCATGATGCAAAGCACAAGAAGGCCAGTGCACAAATACTCACCTCTTTCTCTGCAGGTAGCATCATGCTTGAGGCATCAATTCACAGAGGCCGATGTCAGACTGGAAGGTTGGCCACCGAGACAACTGCCATGGAAGACATAAGCAGACAAGACAACGCTATGTGATACTGCAAAAAAGGATAAATGCATGCTAAATGTTGGATGCAAAGTAAAAGTGCAAGGTCAATGCATCTTCATTGTGATAGCATACAATTGGTCCAATTGTGCATTCAGGTGAAAGCAGCAGTACCACGCACCCAGCTGCAGTCAACCATGGTGCAACATGCATTGGACATGCATGTGAAAACACCAACACTGCAATGTGCCAGTTCACAACATAGCATCCCAAAAATGTGCATCAATGGTTCCATGGTTGTGGCTCGTAACTGGGGCTGCACAACATAATTGTGGAACCCTAAGCAAGAGAGGGCAAATGTGCCCTTGATCCATTACCCAATAAACATTGCAAGGGAAGGGATGTGAAGTGTCACTCGGGTACACATGGTCAAAGTGCAATGGGACACACACCAGCACAACCATCAACACCTGTCACAGGCCACAAACAGCCAGCCCTGCCACCCACTCCCATCCACCCAAGTAACACCACAGCAATCCAAAGTGATCACACACAGTGCAAGACTCACAGCCAAACACCACACAAGCATCTGGAAATGTGCTTCACTTATCTGCACAGGGTGCCCACCTGCCTTGCATATGATGCAACCCATCAGGAGACACATCCCCTAAATGCAATGGCATGCATAGTAACAACAGAAAGAACATGCACATCCATGAAAACACATGAATCGATCATGAAAATGCGCAGAGAGCACCCACTGCAGAAGCACCACAGGGTGCAAGAGGGTGAAAGGGCATAGATTGTGATCTGCCCGTGAGTGCAGAGTAGCACAACAGAGAGAGGGAGAGAGATTGACAGTGAGAGGGAAGGCCAAGTTAAACACACATCAAGGAGTACACTTCCTCAACTGGAGATAGCCAATGGCATGCACTACACCACAGTAGGTGCAGGCATAGATGTGTTGATTGAGGGAGGTAACACAGTGACCTGAGTACCACTTAACAAACCATCATGGCATGGTAGCATGCAAAGCACATATGAGTAAAAATACACAGGCAGCAAACATGGGAACCAATGACGCATGCTCAACATGCAAGACAGTGCTCATGCTTACGTGCTGACTGCGCCGGCATGGTCTGAATCCTGCTTCACCTTCACCAGGAAGTGTGTCTCCTAATTAGTGACCGGAGGGCCAGTGTCTGTTGGAGGGCATGGGGTGCATGGAAGTCAAAGGGTGCCACATTATGGATTACTGAAACAACATGGGAGAAGACATTACAACAGGCATAGTGAAGTATCACACATGTGCGAGGATACACTGAACCCATTGTTATCTGCACATGCCATCCTGCGCACCACCAT
Source organism: Ambystoma mexicanum (assembly GCF_040938575.1). Taxonomy (NCBI): domain Eukaryota; kingdom Metazoa; phylum Chordata; class Amphibia; order Caudata; family Ambystomatidae; genus Ambystoma; species Ambystoma mexicanum. Next base: position 1,550,246,897 of record NC_090937.1, on the reverse strand, counting down.
GCAAACATGCAAGTTGATTTCACTATGCATGTCTGCATGTCCACCACTGCAAAAGTCATGGCTAAGAGAGGGCAACTGCACAACTCAAGGTAAAAAGCAAAAGAAAAAAAAAAGAAAGCCTGGAAAGCACAACTCAAAAATAACATGCCAACATCTGGGCCTGGGATCTACAAAAGTACTGGGATAAAAAGAAATGCCCATCATGTACCGGAGGGGGTCCAAAGAGAGGGGGGATGGGGTGGAGAAGCAGGGTGCATGTCAACGTCCAACAAAAAAAAAGAAAGATTCCCGTCTATAGGCTCAGGATAGCACAGCTACATTGGAACGGGAGGCATGTCTGTGCTGGCACCCCCATCCTGCGTTGAATCTGAAGGAGGAAATGGGGCTGGAGGCTCACCATGCAGTGCGCTGGCCTGGTCCTCAGTGGCAGCCGCTATGCGTGACACTGATGAATGCACCAGCAGACTGAGGGCTTGGAGGTCACTATGCACAACCTCATCGGTTGCATGGAGTTCCTCCGAGATTATCTGCCTCAATGCTAACATTTCCTGGTGGAACAGTCTTCTGCTGGCTGCATGTTCCTCGTGGATTGCAGCTCTGTGGGCCAACAACTCACGCCTCAGGGCATCCCTGTGTGCCTGACCCTTTGCAAGCAGGGAGGCCAGCAGACACTGCAGATCTCGCAGTTGGCTCCTTATGTTGGCCTCCAAACGCAGCCTGTGGGAGCCGCATGCAGACCACATGACCTGCAGCTGTTGCTCCTACTGCGTTGCTGGGGGGATCATGGAAGTGGCCACCCTATCCATCCCCTCAACCAAACTCTCAAAGGCAGAACCCTGTCAGTGTGTGGAACACATCATCTGCTGCTCCCACTTTCTGCCCAGTCTGCACACGTCCCCCATGTGTGCGGAGCCCATGCCTGCCTGATCAAAGGGAGCATGGCCCTTGCTATGATTCCCCTGCCCTTGGCTGCAAGACTGCAACACTCGCTTGGACATCTGTCCCAGGACCAGAAACCAATACATGGGAGCCTGACCTTTCAGCCATAACCACCACAGACAGACGTGCCACCAGTGACTGGCCGTGTGAAGGCACCTGACCCCCTGCAGACTCATGGGCGACAACCGCTCCACTCATTGTTGCACTCACCTCCACCAGCATTCAGGACTGCACATCGAGTTCAGTATCAGAGCCAGTTAAATCCAAAGAGTCAGAAGTGTCTGCAGCATGGCTCGGGATGGTCTGCAGCACCAGTCGGTTCTCACGGCCTGCCACGCCATGTCATTCACGGGTGGTCTGAAGCACCACAGACTCGTCTTCATCGTCTTCCTCCTCCTCTGCATCTGGTGCCTCCTCATCTGCACATGGACAGATAAAGACATGGGGAGTCATGTGCAATGTGTCTACAGTAAGCATGTGTATCAAATTGCTGTCATGCAACAAAATGCAGGGCATGTCGCCATAACAAATAGAGCATCCACACACTATGGACAACAAGCTATCTGAGCATGGCATATGCAGATGGCAACTAAATTCCCTGATCAGGGCCATGCTGCTAATGGACACATTGCCAACCAACAGGGCCATTAAGAAGCACATTATAGCCCATGGCACAGCAAACTGTTGACTAATACCAGTGAAATGGTCATGGACATGTGGCTTTGTGATGTGCAATTTCATCATATTGCAACAAGCAGACACACATATCCACATCCAAGCCTGCATCCATCACATGCCACACCAGTGTTGTCTTGGTACAGGGACTGTACACAATGTGAACGTGCGATAAGTCAGTGAAAAAAGAAACGGTCCCAGTTGATGTATGGCTGTAAGAGTACCAGCTAGGCAAGGTGAGTGAAGTGGAGATAGTAGGTCAATGGGATTGTATATGGGGACACCGTACAGTGACCCACAAGAGGGAGAGATGCATGGACCCATGGATTGTGGGCTGAGTGTGGGAGGGTAACAGGGAGCAGGCCTCACAATGATTTGCCTCATGAGTCATTGCCATTGGGGCAGCGGGAAGTGCAGAGAATAAAAATATGCACACTCACTCAGGGCATGACATAAGGCTTGCTGGATATCATCTTGGATGTTATAGGTAGCATGGAAGCACATACGTACATGTGTGAAAAAAGGTTCTACACCCTGCAGGGCATGAAGTGTAACTCAGATTTCTGACACATGCACTTGTCTAGCAGAGCACAGTCACTCACATGAAGGATGCAGCAAACAACAGTGCATGTTGTGGTATCATTTTGCAGATGTTGGGGGGTTTGCTAGTGGGGGATGAGTACTGTCACACAGGCATGTTCAACTGATGCACAACACATGGTTTGTATCCACTCTTGTGTACTCTGGACATTAATCAGTACACCACATGACGTGGTTCACCCGTGGCAGTCATTCCAATGCAGCCAGATGTGCACCGCTATAATATATCTTGGTGATGCTTTACTTCACATACTCAGAATTCATAATGTTGGGCACTCACCAGACGTGTCCTTGTAATTTTCCAGGCCTCCCATGCCTTGCACCTGCTCCACTAGAATGAATTGGCTCATAGCCCCTTCATGCTCATGTAGCTCCTCCTCCTCTGCCTACCCCCCTCCAGTTGTCAGAGAAGAGGCTAGGTTGGCACCCAGCTTGGACTTGGTGCAACGGGTGAGATCATTCCAGCGCTTCACTACCTGTGCAGAGGTGTGCTTCTCAAACCCTAAGGCATTGATCTCCTCCGTGACATGCTGCCAATGCACCATAATCTAAGCTGGTGTGTGTGTGCTCCCCGGATGCTGGCACTTGTCACGGTGGTGAATGGTCACGTAGTCCATGAGGATCTTGAGTTCTTCCTCATGGAAGTTCTTCTTCCTCAACATGCCAGTGTTCTGTGCCGTATCATGGGGTTGAGCCTGTATCTGCTGTGCAGGCTTTGCCTTCTTGTCATGAGGTGTAGGTGCCGCCCCTGTGTGGCTGGGACCACAAGTGGCCTGGGGCATGGGATTACCCCCTAGGGCAGGGACAGCTGCTTCCACAGCATGCACCTTAGCCTTTCATGTTGGGGCAGCTGCTTCCACAGCATGTCCCGGAACCCCTAGGGCTTGGACAGCTGCTTCCACAGTATGTCCTGGAACCATTGGGGCTGAGATAAAGGGAAGTAGAGTCAGCGGCTACCCAGGCCAAAGACGTGACAGGGGGTCACAATACTCCTTGCAGGAGAGCTAGGAGAGTACTAGCTTGAAAAAGAGATCACCGTAAGGTACAAAAAACAGGAAGGTTTATTTTGACAAGAAGACACATTTGCAGAATTCTTTATGTGACAAACTATTCCATGTATTGCTTACAGTCACAACAGCCTGCAGTGACACAGCTCCTTCTCAGTTCGGCACAGATTTGGGCATCTGACTTCCGCAGACTGCCCCCCCCCAGCCGTAACAATCAACAGCTGGGTAAACAAGACCACCGCCATGGCGTCAACTTACTTGCACATGGATGACGCCCATCTTACTTAACCAAGTCTGACCACGACTTGATGTCCTCAAGACAGTTCGGTACAATTTGGCAGCGCTGCTCCATTTCATCCAGCCACTGCCCTTTGCAAACCTACCGAACCAGAAACACCAATTAATGTGTCGACAATGTTACTGTATTGTGAATGTAAACAAGACATGGAATAGTTTGTTGCAATACATGCAAGGAGTATTGTGACCCCCTGTCACGCCTTTGGCCTGGGAAACCGCTGACTCTACTTCCCTTTATCTCTGTACCTCTCAACCCTCTAGAGTCAGGCCCCCAAAAAAAGAGGGTTCCGTCCATTTTTTCTTCCTTTCCTTTACCATTGGGGCTGAGACAGCTGCTTCCACAGCACATCCCTGACCCCGGCCCCGTCTGTCCCCTTTCCCTCTTGGGGCCTTTCCACTCATGTTCCAGGTGTAACAGAAATATGGAAGGCACACCATGTAATTGTCCTGGGCAATTTTAGTGAGGGTGCATTCTACGGGATGGAAGAGGTAGTTCTGTAGTCCAGCAAGGCTCAATTGTACTCCGGGTGTGGAAAATATGGTATGCGTAACGCACAGGCACCTCAAAATAAAAATGATTGCGTACTCGATACCAGGATAGCTTCCGAAATCAGAAAAACGTATTACGCAATATGCAGTGGCACCCAGCAACACAAAAAATGCGAATGCGAAAATCAGAAAGCTACCAGAAAGGTAAGAATAGTGGTACGCGATACAAAGGCACCCAGAGTTGAAAGAATTGCGTACGCGACTCACTGTTAGCCTTGCAAAAATCTAAAGTAGATGCACGTATGCGCAGAGGCAAATCCCCCACCAAAATAAGAAGTGTGTGTAGTCCCTGAAGTGAACGGAATGGGTGGCACTCCAGTATACGCACTAGTCAACTCATCCGTTTCCTCCCCTTCACACGCACTTTCAGAGTTGCTTCTACATGTACTTATGTATCCCCGAATATGGTGTGCTCAACTCCTGAGTGCAGCACGTGTCACATAAGTTACAAGCTGAGGGCCTTTTCTCTAATTTCACGTGACCGCGCTTTTTGCATTTTTTACGCTCAAACTCCTTTCACTCTGTTCACGTCTGCCATCATTGAGGGACACAGAAGACCCACGCCCCTGCCTCTGTGCCATTTTACCTGCCTCCACCTGCTCTGTGCTGCCTCCATCTTTACCATCTGCTTCTGCCTGTACAGTGTGTGTGCCTGCTGCCCAACTACACTGCATTTGGAGTGCCTGCTGTCCAGCCATTTCCTATACTCCTGTCCTCATTTGCTTCATTGGACTCCCGCCGTGCCATTCCACCACCATCACCGCTCCACAGCCCAGCTCCAGGACCACCTTGCCCACCCACACCTGCCTCAGGGGTTGCCATGCCAGCACCATCATCCTCAGAGCGGCAACCCCCTGGCAGCGAGGCAGAGGTCTGTCATCTTCAGCACCAGGGAATACGCATACGTAATTGATTGGTTGTGACAGTGACATGTATTTTGATGTAATCATGTGGAATATTGGCCAGGCAGGTGTCGCATAGATGTGGATTGCATGTCCATGTGTGTGGGTGTGGAGTTTTATGGTTGTTCCTGTGAATGTTGGTGATGCCACGCTGGCTTTGGTGCATGAATAGGGCCCAATGTGTCTTCATAATCAATAAACTGATAAAATCTCTGCTTAATATTGGTAGGTGAAAGGTTCGGAGGACCAAAATTCAACACAAAAGAAAATCATTGCTTACCTAATGTGTAAATAACTACTGTGGTATAGTTGTCACGCCATGTGATTTCATGGTTCAAGGAGTTGAATGCGCCATCTTGAAACGCTATTGAATAGTGCTTTTAAGCCATACTGAAGAAGGACTACATACGTTCTTCCATTGTGGTCATATTGAATGTCGTAAGTAGCCGTTTAACTGTGTTATGTGTAACCAATGTCGTTTTATCAATCATTATATTCATTAGCAATTGCCATGTTCTTGGCTATTACTTTTGATTTAATTATGTGTTATGTTACAAAGATACCTGTATGGTGATCTCCTATGCAAATAATGACAAGTAAAATGATATCCAATTGATATAGCATTCATGCCCCGGCTGGGGGGGGGAACAAGGGCTTTAAAGGCCTGCCAGCCCGTGTTTTGGTAGGCCCGAGCGTAGCGACGACCAGACGGGAGGGGCATCAGGCGCCAGAGCGCACGGTCCCGCTGTTAAGTTGGGGTGAGGGGACGGGGAATTGGCGTTTTCTAACATGGGGAGGCAACAGGCAACAGGGGGAGACTTGCCCCACGTCAGGCATCATCTTTAACTCGAATTTGTTTTTATTTTCTTAGTACTGCTCCATTCTTTCAACCAATGCTCTTACCCGATGTTTAAATTAAGGAAGTGATGAGTTTTATAATTAGCTCACTGTCATCAGTTGAGTCTGTATACACAAATATTTTTTCCAGGGCTCAGGTCCGGCAAACCGCTGCTAATCTCACCTCCCAAATGGTACAGAATTCTGGGATGTCTCCACTAAATGCATTATGGGGCACATTTATTGAACAAAGTGAGTAATATTGGGTTCCGCTGGATGACGTCTTGAATATACTCTGCTTACCAGCACCCTCAGCCCCCGACCTCCTTATATGAGAGGCCTTTTCGCTTCATTCTTAATGTAACAGAGTTTTTATTGTGCTCTAATGTTTGTGCGGTTGAGACAGATTTTAAACAACAGTGACCTATGTAAAAATCACTGTGTGTCAGCCATGAAGGAGTCTTTGTAGCTCTGGTGGTGGTGGGGGCATCAATTTAGCTGGTGTCAGGTAGACCACCCCTAGGCCTACAATCAACTACAGAGTTAAAAGATCAAAGGTCTTCACTTGCCCCACTGGCTGTCACTCCATGGGGGTCCCAGGGTGATTCTTCCCTAGCCAGGTATGAGGTTTCATGAGACACAGGTCCTTGCCTGGATGGCAAAGCTGGTTAAGGCCTATGTAGCTAGAAGAATGTTGGGAACTAAAACGCCCAGCATGTCTGTGTGTCAGGTGATCTTGGAGGCAGGAATATTTAGGCCCAAAACACATTAAGGACTGTTCAGGGTGTCAACCTGAAGACTTCCCTCGTTAACATTTTCACACAATAAAGTCTTCAGTTTTTATGATTTTCAGTAATTTTCAGTGGCATGAAATGTGGCTTCTAGCTTGCCCTTCAACCATACTAAACTATACCCTTGTGTGTTACTTGCCCTTGTTTGCGGTGATTGCTCCGCTTATCTAGGGTTAGAGGATAGTAGAGAAGAAACCTGCCCTATCACTAGTCTACTACCACACTCTGAGAGAACGGTATAATTGTTGAAAATAGATTTAATAGGCACATGCCATAACCATCAGGGCATGTGTCGTCTGCTTTGCAAATTAAGAATTTAATATATTTTATTTGTTTTCTTTGTTCGGCAGAAAAATATAAAAACGGGTGGATGTGAATCTCTTATATTTTTTTATATAAAACAGGGTGATGTCCCCTTTCAAAAAAGAAGAAACTGTTCAGTTGGTGCCTGTGGGTTGGGTGAACGACACACAGCTAAACAGGACAACTGTCAGATATTTCTAGACTGAATTGTATTTTTAAGTACAACCCCATGAATTATATATTTGTGAGTACTTTACTATGGTTTGTGTACTTTTCACGTTGTTGAAAGCTAAACCTGGGGGTAAGAAGGGTAAGGCTGAGTGGGCAAGTTATTCATGACTATATATGCCCAGGATTTGGGAAGAGACTTTGCAGTCCTGGAGACTAGAGGGGTTATTATCTCTGGTTCTGTCCCTGTGTTGATTTTCAGGGCACAAGTCCTGGATACATGTGGGTGGACAGCGTGCAACCACTTTTTTCCGGAGATGAACGCAACCCTATTCGGCGTTTTTGAGGCCAGCATTAAATAAAAGTGTGATTGCTGAAGTGTACAGCAACTAGGATTTCATCCCAAGTTGTCATGTTTGCAGGACAGACACTTACACAGAAGACCACATATAAGCAAAGCACACGTCTCCGGTTTGGATTTTGTTTTCCTTGGAATATTTCATTATACATTGTTGGGTTTAAAAGGTGGTCACCTTTTATACTTTGCCAGAATAGTTCATGGAAATTCTCCTCTCTCAGGTTATTTTTCCAGTGTTGATTACTTTTTTTGAAAGGCAAATACGCATTTGTCTCCTGGGGGCAGGTGGGGTGTCGGGTGTGTGCGTGTGTGACACTGGCACGTGTCCCACATGCAGTGTATAGGACGTTTGCTGAAATGACATCACATGAGAGCAAAGAGGCATCACACAACAGGCCTGAGCTCTGTTTTAAAATAAAATGAAACAAAAGCCGACAACGACCCAAAACACCAGAGCTGACAATTTCGAACAGATGCTGACATTTTTCAAATGTTTTGACTGAGAGCCATTTTAAGGCGCTTTAAGGTTTGCACAAAGTGGGTGTGTTTTCATTAGTAAGTATTAGTATTGTAAATGGAATACCTTTTTTAGATCGTTCAAACGCTTACCAAGCATCTGAGAAAAAAGTGCCCTTTTTTATATTTCAGTGATCATGCCTCAAATTGTTTTAATGTGCTCTTTCAAAACACACTAAAGCGTACTCAAATGTGAAGTACGGTCGCCAAAGGGTCTTTGAAAACGTTCATCTAAACATGTGAATAAGATTCCACCGGGCACGTGATTGGCTGCCACAGATTTCTTCTTTCCACTCTTTAGAACTCTTGGGTAAGTGATAAGAGGACCACTATCTGCGCCAATTATTTTTAAGAGCACGTTACCTCATTTGCATTTGGCAGGAAATTCGGCATAGGGTCATATGCGACACCATTTCCTATGTACATGCCAGGAATATACTATTGTCACAGCAAGTCAAAAAACAAAGACGTAAACAAACACCAGCAGAAGGTGATCTCCAGGTGGGATAAGAGCTCAACAAAACCGCACCGCTGGGGAAATCAGAGTCTGAAAAAACAGGTCCAAAGTCAGTCGAGAAGGGGAGGGTTATGTAGGGACAGTCGCGTTACAGCCGTGACGGAGTGGTGCAACTTCATCGCAGCGAATAAAAGGGGCATCCCCGCACATGCACGCCGGAGTGCAGGCAGAGCCCAGGTGGAATACCTGGTGGAGGACCATGGTGCTATTAGCACCATGGTCCATGCCGCTAAGGTTGCAATTCCGCCATGGTGGATGGCGGAATTACCGCCCCATTCCAAGGTGAGTGGGGCAGTAATTCCCCATTCACCAATGGCCACTTCCCCATTCCCATTTTTGCCCCATAGGGCATAATGGGAATGGGGAAAGGCGATAATTACGGCACCGTAAATTACGGTGCCGTAATTATCGCCAAGATCCCTTTGCGCCATGGCTTTTAACGGCTGCAAAAAGCAGCCGTTAAACAGCCATCCCGCAAAGGGAACCTTGTAATCAGGCGTTAAGGGTCGGCGCCGTTTACGGCACCGTAAACCCCTTAACGCCTGAGTCGGAATGAGGCCCACAGTGTCTGTGGGGAACCCAGGGGCTACCGTTACACAAGGCCGTGCTGCTTCATTACAATGGGGACGAGGATGTTGCTCATACTTACGCATGTGCTGAATCAGCTGAGCTGACAGAGATGTCGACTGGTGAGAGATCCTCCCTGAAGCTGTGTCGGCACACGAGGGGAAGGTGAGACACACCCTGTAATGCCGGCCAGGCCGAGATAGTGGCTTCCCAGCTAAGGCAGTCCATGTGCGCCTCTGGGACAATTTGTGAGGCACTTGAGAATGCAAACTTTAAACAAAAAAAAAAAAGAAATCACATTTTATCTTTTCTTTTCTTTCTTCTGACATGTAGTGGGAGTTCCCTCCTGATTTGTGTGTTTTTTGGACCTGCAGCTGGGTCTGTGGAGGTTCCATTTGCAGACCCTTCGGAGGTCCCACTGTGTTGCGGTCCTCTGTTCACTGGGCGGGTGCCTGTGCACTCGGTGTGACTTTGCTGAGTGGGGTGGTGCGCCAGCATGCAGGACAACCAAGCGGCAGCCGCAGGTGCTCCAGCAGTGGTCCAAATGCATCGTCAGCAAGGTGCAATGGCACCCATGTCAGAATTTGATGTAACTGGTGCGCCAGCAGCCCTGGGCCCCATGTGGAATTTGTGGTTGAAGCGTCTGGAGTTGTACTTCGCAGCAGTTGGGGAGATGAATGACCAGGCGAAGAAGTCGACCCTTTTGAATACCAGCTGTGTTGAACATTTTTAAGATGTTGCAGCCGGTGGATGACTCCTACGGAACGGCAAAGGACTTTCTGAAGAACAATTTTATTCCATTGCTCATCATGGATTATAAGAGCTACGTAATGTGTGCAGCTAAAGAGAAGGACAACGAGTCGTTGAACTGCTTCCAAGGCAGGCTGAGGCAGCTGGCGGCACATGCGCTTGGAACAATGAGGAGGAGATGGTGCGCAACCATTTAATTCAGTGGTGTGCCTCTGGAAAGATGCAGCAGCAGGACCTGAGGGAACCAGGGCTCCCCCTGATGCAGATTCTAGAACTGGGGTGATCCTATGAACTGGCAGACACAAGGGTGTCCAAGATGGACGAGGCCATCAAAATGGTGAAGCTGGAGGATGTCTGCGCGATAGGGCGCCAGCAAGGTGCCAGGGGCCTATGGCGTGGAATGGCCCTAGAAGTGACAGGGAGCCGGAGAAGCTGACTCATTGCACACTGTGCAGATATGACCTCCAGCACACGGTCAAATGTCCAGCAAAAGGGTGAGTGTGTGGGGCAGTCGATCATTTTGCGTGCATGTGCAAAGCCACGGGGCGAGTAGTCATACCAAGGTGCACTACCAAGGTGGGCATGTCTGCTTAGAGACGCTTCCCGAGGTTAGCCCAGGTGGATCAAGATGAGGACCAGCCGGACCACGGACCTGATTCAGTGGACGAGAACGAAGACGTCTTCTTCATCTCCAGTCTCAGTGACCTGAAGGGCAAGAAGAAGAAGCAGCTGAGATGTGCGGTGTCTGTTGATGTATGTGAAATCTCGGTACTGATAGACAAGGGTCATTTGTGAGTATAATGGCCTTGGAACGCTATGAGGAATTGCCAGGCCCTCCGGCTCCGACCCGGGCGAAAGTGAGAATCTTCACCTTCGGTGGTAAACAACTGCTGCCATTAAAAGGGGCGTTTGTTTCGAAAGTGGATCATGGGGCGAATACCATCAAGGTTAGATTTTTTTTCACTGATGTCAGCAAGGATACTCTGCTGAGCTGTACTGCGGCAGAGGCTGTCAAGATTGTCAGTTTTCCATATGGGATCTACGTGGAAGACATTCACGATGTGCTGCGGACAGTCGAATGTGTGTTTGTGCGTGTAGGAAAACTGGTGGGTAAGCCAGCAAAACTGAGGGTGCCATTTCCTCGTAGGGAGCAGGTGGAAAAGAGGATAGAACACCGGGTGGAGATGGACATCATTGAGACAGTAGAGGGGCAAAACCCATGGGTGTTCTCAATAGTGGTGGCACAGTAGCCAAAACAACCAGAGTCGGTTCGGATCTGTGTTGATATGCACCTGCACAACAAGGCCACCAAGCGGCAAAGGCACCTCACACCCACACTGGATGACATCATTGCAGAACAACAAGGAGCAAGGTTTTTCTCCAAACTGGACCTGAGGGCGGGCGATCATCAGGTGGTCCTGCACCCCGAGTCTCGGTACATTACAACTTTCACAACTCACAAGGGCTTATACAGATATAAGTGACTCAGTTTTGGTGTATCGTTGGCCACAGAGGTTTTCCAGAACATTATATATGGAGTACTGGCTGTAGGGCGGGGTCTTTAATATCAGTGATGACATTTTGGTTTTTGCCGGGTCCGAGACTGAACACATGAAGAGGCTAGAAAAACACTTGAGCGGATCAGACCACTGGTACTCACTCTCAATAAGGAGAAATGTGAATTCTTCAAGTAGAAGATTGGGTTTTTTGGATTATCCCAAAAAGGTAAGGGACATCAAGGAGGCGAAGTGCCCCGAGTCAGTCATAGAGGTGAGGAGCTTCCCTGGTATGGTAACTTACTGTGGACAATTCATCAGGAATCTGGCGACATTGTATGAACCACTACAAAATCTGATGAACAAAGAGAGCAGATGGCAGTGGGGACCATTGGAACACAGTGCGTTCGAAGAAATCAAGATCAGCCGACAGCACTATGGTGTTTTTCAGCCCAGCTGTAGCATCAGAGATCGCGGTGGATGTGATCGCTTTTGAACTTGGAGTGGTGCTGACCCAGCAGAACTCGAAGGGTGAGGGGCAGCCTGTGGCATTTGCGAGTGGAGCCTTGCAAGATACCGAGCAGCAGTACTCCCAAATTGAACGGGAGGCACTGGTGGTGCTCTGGGGGTGCACGCATTTCAGGCTCTATATGTTGGGGAGACCGGAGATTGCTGTGACCAACCATAAGATATTGCTACCAATCTTGGCTGTATCGTCATCGAGACCAGCGGCTCGGATTGAGCATTGGATGCTAGCCTTATTGGAGTACAATGTCTGTTTGGTGTATCAGCCAGGAGCAAACAATGATGCAGATTACCTGTCCAGACATCCAGGGAAGTCTGAAGTCGATTCTGGGAATGGATAAATGTATGTTGAGGAATTTGTCAGTATGGTGTTAGAGTCCAGCACTCCAAACTCCATGTCCTTGCAAGAGCTGGCGGACAGCTCCTCAGGAGACAAATGTTTCTGCCTACTCCGTGAGCCCCTCGCCAAAGGCGATTGGAAGTGGACTCTGATGGGGCTGGACAAACGTACACAGGACACAAAGGCAGCTCTGGAGCAGCTGTGTAAAATGAGGAACAAACTGTCATTTGTGGAATCTGGGCTGCTGTTGAGATTTCAGAGGATGGTCGTGCCTTCTGTGCTGGTAACCAAAGTAATAACACTGGCTCGTCAGAACATCAGGGGTCGGCCAAGAGCAGGTCAAGCTTAAGGATGAAGGTGTAGTTCCCCAACCTGGAACTGCTGTTGGATGAGTTCATGAAGAATTGTGTGTGGTGTCAGGCTGCAGCCCACGTGCAGAGAGAATCCTAGATAGAGTCGATGCCAATGGGCACTGGACCATGGGAAGTGGTGCACATGGATTTTGGATCGATAGGGAGAGACGTGCACTTCCTTGTGTTCCATGCACTTGCGCAATCTGAATGACACCTGGCCTAGTAGGATAATTGTCTGTCCTCCGTTTGTCCACCCCCCCTTGCCTCGTCGCGCCTTGAAACACTTGTGTATAGGCGCGTTATAAATTCCATATCATATCATATCAAGTGACGAATGGAGCAAATATCTGGAGGTGGAGTTCGTGGAATCAACCTCATTTGAGAACCTTGCACCGGTGGTGGAGAAGGTCTTTGCATATCATGGATTCCCGGAAGAAGAGTGCACCGATAATGGCCTGCCATTTCAAGGAGAGTGTTTTCCAGGCTTCTTGAAGGAGTGCAGAGTCAAGCACAGGAAGATATCTCTGTTGTGGTCCAGAGCGAATAGGGAGGCTGAGCGTTTTATGCAGACTCTGAACAAGGTGTTTAAGATCGCTCATGGAAAAGGGCAATCCCTGGATTGAGTGCTCTGTCATATCCTGAAGGAATACAGGGCTACTCTACACTGCTCCAGAGGAGTTACTCCAACATAAGCTCTCTTCAGAAGGTGTCCGCGTGAATATTTGCTGGGTAGTGAGGATAGGGCACCGGGAGTGATTGATGAAGAGTAGGTGGCCGAAGAACCAAGGATGCGCAATGAGAGAGAGAACATCAGGAGGAAACTGCGACCACAAGACATATCCCTGGGCGATGAGGTGCTGGTCAGGAACTGACACCCAGAAGTCAAGATCTCGCTACCCTAGGACCCAACGCCGTTGGACATGGTAGCAGTAAAGTGGTCAATGGTGACTGCATAGGATGGGAGGACGACCATGACCCAGAACTCTAGTTATTTTAAGAAGCTAAATGGTAGGAACACACTGAGCCTATCTTCTGTGAGGAATGAGGTTGACCAAACCACTGATCTTGAGTGGAGCCCCCAGGAGCTGACAGATCCTGGTCCAGGGGTTGAAGAAGAGTCCTGAGGGAGTACATTTAGGAGGTACCCCCAATGAGAATCTGGGTGCTGTCCATCCCGTCTGAAGGACTATGTGGTGGACGACTAAGATGCTGCCAGTGTTGCACCGAGAGAAACCAGCGACTGGTGTGGTGTGTTTTTGAGTTCAACTGCATTGCTAATGTGCATTTAGAGTGTTGACAGTTTTAGTGTGGATGTTATGTTAATTGTTATGAGACAGGAGGAGTGTAGTGACGTAGTTGCATTAGGGCCACAATGGAGTGATGCAACTCTGTCACAGGGAATAAAAGGAGTATCCCAGCGCATGCACGTCAGAGCGCAGGCGAAGCATGGATGGAATACCCGTGTCAATATCTGTCTGTGGGGGGCCTGGGGATTACCGTTACATGAGACAGTGCGGCTACATTACAGGGGAGACAGCACTCATCCACACATGCCCAGGAGTTTGGGGAAAGGTGGAAAACAACGCGGAGCAACTACGGTGCAAAACCAAGCGGGCAACTGATACAACAAGCATGGTACCAGCATAACAGCCAATAAAATAAGCAAGTAGAGAGGCAGCCTTTGGAGGAATATAAAAAGATTGCTGCCAAAAGTAATGCAAAAGAAGCCCAATTGTACTCAAGATAGCCGTAAATAACCCAATAAGGCACATTACTATGCAGCTAGGAACTGGAAAGCCTGACAGACCTGCTTCTTGCAAAGCTGTTGATTGGAGCAAATCTTCTTACAGAGCTTTTCATTCGGTACCACAGTAGAGGAGTTTGAAAATGTTTTTTTTAGTGAGTTGCCCACTCCAAGTCATTTCATTCCAGAGGCATTGCTGGTTGCTATGCCAACCAGATCTTTTCATTTCAGAACTTTTCTTCCCTCTCGCTCTTGTAACAAAGTTTCTTTAAATTTGTTGTTTGAGCCACACAAATTTGCCAAAACCAACAATTGGGAAATGCCTGCTAAAACAGCAGTTAACTTCAGTAAGGAAAATACAATCACCATATTTTTTAAATGCCTTGCACAGTCAGATGGTGTTTTCAAACAAATGTTTCAAAAAGACCTTTTACAAAAAATATTTCTACCAATTACATCTGGGAAGATATGTTTTCAAGTTCTTGAATTTCAGACTGATCTCATATCCTGCTTCTCCACTTCACAAAGTGTGTGCTCCATGCCAAATCCTTTATCTCCCTATCACCTGTCTGCCAAAATTAAAAGGCGATTTAAGGTATTCAGCACACGCTGTCTGCTACTTCAATAAAAGTCTCACTCCTGATATGTCCATGAAGGTAAATATTCATAGTGACAATTCATATACTGGACCTCACAGTTTATTACTCTCATGCCTTACACACAGCAACATTTTTTAAATTGAACTCACCATAATACTGTTGCTTACTGAAGACTCAATCTATAATATTTTCTGTAATGACTCTGTATGCAAATAAATGGGGCCCACACACCTCTTGCTGCCCAAAGCCCCGCAAATCCTAGGACCGGCCCTGACCCGATCCACAACGATACCTGGTGCCACTCCATTTTTCCTCTCCTCCTTCTTTGCTCCTGACCAAGACAGCAAAAGAATATCTGCTATACCTCCACCATCTCTCTAGTGTTTTCCCTTCACCCCCCCACTCCCGACTGAGATTAAAGGTATACCCAGCATCTTGACATACTGGGCACCCTCCCCTTTCCCTTACTTTTCCAGACTGGCGGCAGGTTATGTTGAGTGCTGTATCAACAACCCTGCCACAGGCCTGTGGCTCCAGCGCTGTCAGTAAGCAGGGTGAGCCTGTTCTGACAGAGAGAGGTCCACCACCAAGCATGAAGCGGATCCCTCAGAGCTCATAAGCCACTTTTCGGTTTCTTTGTCAGACATGTGGATCCCATGCTCTCATTGAGCCCCGCCGTGTGCAAAACGGCTTGCCTCTGAGCTGCAGTGGTCTAAGTGTACGAAAAGAAATAGTGTAACTATGTTCCTGACTGACATGCCTCACTCCCCACAAACCACATCACCACGCCTCCTGCCACGCACAATACAAACCCCTCAACTTCTTCCAACATATTTATTTTATAGCGCAACCATTTCAGTATATGTTTCTTTTTAAAATAAAAGTATAGGAGCAGTAAAACTTAATTTAAAAAAACAGAGGAGCACCGCTCCCAACCGCTCCCACCCACTTCAAAAACTGCTCGGCGGCCACAAATTTCGCAATTCATGATCCAAAGAGCAGTTTCCTATGCTTCCCTCGTATCTAAGTATGCAGGAGGGAAGCACAAAATGCATGATTTACCTCACTTTCAAATTAGACTCGCATGATGTCCAAGTAGGATACAGAATTTGAAAATGATGTGCCCATGTTTGGCTTTCAATAGACAGCATAGGGTTAGTTGCCAAAACTCTAATAACTTGGTATTCAAAATATAATATCAGATAAGATAGAGGAAAAGCCCTTGCAGGACAACGCGGTGGTGTTGAGCGACACAGATGCGCAGGAGACACTGCCCAATTATACGTAGCATGCTTCGCTATGTCCATGCTTTCATGCCTATAAGAACCGAGACTCTGACCCTCTGTGGCAAAGCCCTCACAGGACAAGGCTGCAGTGTTGAACAACGCAGGTGCACAGGAAATGCTGCCCAATTATATGTAACATGCTTGGCCACATCCACGCTCTGTGCCTTAAGAACCGAGGCTCGGACCCTCTGCGGCAAAGCCCTCGCTGGACACCGCTGCGGTGTTGAGCAACACAGATACGCATAAGATGATGCCCGATTATACGTAGCATGCTTCGCTACGTCCACGCTTCCGTGCCTACAAGAACCCAGGCTCTGACCCTCTGTGGAAAAGCCCTCGCAAGATAATGCTGCAGTGTTGAGTGACACAGGTGTGCAGGAGACACTGCCCCATTATACATAGCATGCTTTGCAACGTCCACGCTTCTGTGCCTATAAGAATCAAGCTCACACCCTCTGCAGCAAAGCCCTTGCATGACAAGGCAGTGGTGTTGAGCAATGCAGGTGCGCAGGAGACGTTGCCCAATTATATGTATCACGATTCACTGTGTCCATGCTTCCATGCTTATAAGAACCGAGGCTCAGATACTCTGCAGCAAAGCCCTTGCAGGACAAGGGCGCTGTGTTGAGCGACACAGGTGCACAGGAGACACTGCCTGATTATATGCAGCACGCTTCACTGCATCCCACTTAAGTGTATGTATGAACCGATGCCCGGACCCTCTGCAGCAAAGCCCTCACAGAGCAAGGCCGCAGTGTTCAGTGACGCAGGTGTTTGGTGGCGATGGGGTAGCGGCGCAGACTGGGAATGTGGGTGACCTCACCCTCCAATTTCTGGCCACAAGGTAAGAAGGTTCGGGGAGAGTTAGCTTTGCTATACTCCATGCATCCTCCCTGACCTTGTGCCCCTTTTCCCTCTTGCATTCGTGCTGCTTCCCCTGCTACCGGTCCTCGCATCCCACCCTTGTGCTTGCTTCTCCCCCCCTCCATTTACGTGTGCTCCCTTGCAACCTAGGCTGTGTGGGCTCTATCTCAACCTAGGCCAAGTCCACTCCATCACAACTTAGGCCACGTGCGCGCCATTGCAACTTAGGTCACATGCTCTCCATTGCAACTTGGCCACGTGCTGCCTATCGCAACTTAGGCCGCATGCCCTCCATTGCATCTTAGGCTGTGTGTGCTCCTTTGCATCTTAGGCCACGTGTGCTCCATCACATCTTAGACTGCGTGTGCTCCATCGCAACTTAGGCCATGTGCGCCTCATCGCATCTTAGGCTGCATGCGCCCTGTTTTGTTTCTTGCCACTTGTGCTCCCTTGCATCGTTGTTCACTGCATCCTGTATCATTCGCCCCCCTGAATTGCCCTTCATTGCCCTGCATCTTACAACCTTCCCCTCTTTGACCTACTGTTTACTGTTGTGACACTATTTTGTGCTCCATGGTTTTTGGCATTACATTGCCTTGCCTGAATCCTTCCCTTCTAGGTTCTGTGTTGCTTCTTGTGCCCTGTGGATTGTACTGACCTTTTATGTTCACTAGGGTTTTTGTTACCGTGTTGTGCTCAAAGGTTATTTGGCATCACTTGCATTGTCTGCATTCTTCCCATCTAGGTTGCTTTTTGTCTTTGGTGCCCTGTCGAGTGTACTGTCCTTTTGTTGTTTCTCTTCACTTTGAATATTATTTATTGCTCTACGGTTTCTGGCTTTACTTCCATTGCCTGCATTCCTTTCTTCTAGGTTCCCTTCTGTGTCTTTTGTTCTGCATTGTGCTTTGTTCACTTTTGATTCTCAGGTCCATTGCTCCTGTCCTGCTCTGCTCCCTGCTCTTTCGTCTCCCCACTGTGCCTCCCTTCCTGTCTGAACGCTGTGTGACCCCCCGTCGGGCTTCACCTCTCTCCTCCTTCCTCCCTCTTTCTCCCTGCACACTCTATGGTGCTCTCTGTCTCACCTATCTTCTCAAACTGATGTTCTATCAACTATTCTATCCCTCTCACTAGGTCTGGCAGGAAGAATCTAAAAAGAGACATTCTGGTCTCCAACCTGGGCCTCTCTATTGCGGATACCTAGACCAGTGCTTCCGCCAGACAGAACCTTACCAACATCCTCTTTGCCGTAGCCTCTCCAGGCCTATGGACCCCCACCATATGGTCTCTGTTTTCTCTCCTTTCTCCTCCTCTCTCATTAATGGTGGCACCCAGTGGGAGGCACTCATGGCTCCCTTCCAATCCTCTAAGACCATCATTAATGTTAACGTAAATGGCACTGTCTTGGTCCAGGGCCCTCAGGCCAATCTCTTCCTTTTTATAGACACTTCCTGCACCTTATCAAATTCCTCCTGCTATCCCTACTAACCCCTCTTTGGCTCCTCTGCAGCCTCCTTCCTCTGCCACCTCTCTGGCCTTCCTGCTACCTCGCTGGACACCCTGTTGCCTCCTTCCTCCGCCACTGCTCTGAAACCCTCTTCTTCCTCTCTGAATACCTTTTCCTCTCCTCCTTCCTCCAATGCTTCCGCACGGCATACCTCTGGCCTGTACCTCTCCACGGAAGTACTTCAAATTTGGCAACTTGCTCCACATTTCTACTCTCTACTCTTGCAAAGCTGTCAAACACTCCTCTGACATCTGCCAACTCCTGGAAGAGCTTGATTTGTATGTACTCAGTCTCGCCGAAACGTGTTTTACGGATAGTTCTCTTCTCAGTTTTGACACTCTCTTTCCTGATAGCTAAAAGATCCTCTCCGAACACAGAACCAACTGCCCCTGAGGGGGTGTAGCCTTGATTTTCCCTGAGTGGATCCCTGCTTCTGTCATTCCAACACAGGACTACTCCTCCTTTGAATACCTGGTCTGCAGGCTGCCTATCTCACCTGGCCTCCCTCTCGCTGTGGCCACTATCTACAGGCCGCCTGGCTTTGTCTGCCTCTTCCTCTCTGAGTGGGCTGATCTCTCCTCCTCCTGCCTTGCCTCTTCCTCTCAGCTCCTCCTCCTTGAAGATCTGAATACACACCTGGATACTTCTAGACCTTCTACTGGACTCTTTTGCAACATCTGGGACTCTCTCTCTCTATATTCTTCCCTTTGGCCCGACTCACTCTGCAGGGCACACTCTGGATGCTGTGTTCTCCTTAGACCTTCCCTTCTCTAGCTCTCCCACCACTCCTCTCTCCTGGAATGACCACTTTCTTATTTCCTCCCACCTCTCTGTCTCCACCCCTCCACCCCTCAGGCCAAGCTGACTCCAGCACAGCCACCTACCTTCTAGGTCATCCAACCCATGAAACGTGTGTCAGTTGATGCTTTCACCCTACTTTCTCTCCTTCTCCTGCACCTTTGACTGACTCACACACCTGACACAGCCCTCTCTAACCTTCACCTTTCTATCTCCAACACTCTGGATGACCTTGCCACGGTCATGAGAGTCTGCTTGATGCCCAAATCCAAGTGCAACTCTTGGTACGAGTCGGAGCTCGTCACCCTTAAATGCAAGTGTAGGTTGGCTAAGAGGAAATGGAGGGCTTCAGATGCTCCTCCTGACAAACGGCCTGCCGTCTGCTCCAAAGGCAGTGCAGACACTCGGTCCTCTCTAAGAAGCCCGTGTCTCTGCAACATCTAACAACTCGGCCGAAATGTTCAAAATCTGCAAGGAGCTGGCAAATCCTACTGCAGTCTCCACCTCTCCTGTTCCCACTCAGGCCCTCTGTACAGCCCTGGCTTCTAATTTCACCACTAGGTCTCAGGACATCCTGACCACCCTCTCTTCCTCTACTTCCTCTTCCTCTTCCTCTACTACTCCTGGCCCATCTGTGGCCGTTTCTTCTCCTCCTTTCTCTTTCTTTCCCTTGTTCACGCCGACAATGTTTCTAGACAAGTCTGATCTATGAAAGTCTTGTCAAAGCAGGTCCTCCCCTGCTCATCCAGAACAATTAAGGACCATATTGACACTCTTTCTCCAGCCTTGGCCAATTTCTGCAATCACTCCTTTGCCACTGGAACCTTCCACTCCCCCCTTAAGCACTCCCTTGTGCACCTTCTCCTAAAAATAAACTCTGCCGATCAGTCCTCTCCGGCTAACTATCACCGGATCACCATCACTCCTTTCCTGGGCAAACTCTTGAAAAGCTGGCCATCTGCCAGCTTAACCTACATACTGAATCTGTTGGTTGCCTCCTCAATCTATCCTCTGCTTTTGATACGGTCAACCATCCTGCTCAACCGTCTCTGAGACAACCTGCGTATCACTGATCAGGCACTGGCCTGGTGGACCGCCTTTCTCACCGACTGACCCTCTGAGGTCCAACTGGGGTCCTTTCTCTCTTCCATCTCTTTCCCTATTTGTCGAGTTCCCCAGGGGTCTAACCTTTCTACCTGACTCTTCAACCATACCTGGCACCTCTTGCCCAGCCCTTTGCTACTTTCTACACCAATTTTCAGTGCTATGCAGATGACACCCAGCTCTCTTTCAGGCTCCCTTCAGCCACCTCTGCTCCTTCTCTCATACCAGACTGTCTATCTGCAATTTAGGAATGGTCTGCCACCAGTGATCTCTGCCTTAATGGCAGTTAGTCTGAGATCCTCATCATTGGGACACCTGATCCCTCCTTTCCTCTCTCTCTGGCCACCCGTCCTGGGCCCTCTTCCTTCTCCTTCCTGTGAGGCTAAAAACCTTGGTGTCATCTTTGACTCCACCCTCTCCTTTTCTCCTCACATCTCTGACGTCTCTCAGAAGTTGATGTCATGATGCCCGCTCCCGGGGAGCCGGTTCAAGCCCGGCGTCCCCGAAAGCGGACATCCAGTCCCCAAGGAAGGACCCAGCAACCCCATATAGGGGCCCTTTGGACAGTGTCCTGGCGCCTATGGCGCCAGGCTCATAAAAGACATCAGTCCTGGCGCCATAGGCGCCAGGCTCATTATGGGAATGCTTGGGTGCACTTACCTGATGCAGACCATGCTGCAGGATCCCGGCCTCCTTGAGGCCTGAAAGGAACTACTTTACCTGTGGGACTAATTTACCATCCGGGCGTGGTCGGGGAAGGATACATACCTGATTGGAGGAAGGATACATACCTGGAACTTCTTCCAAGGCTATTTAAACCCCACCCGAACAGCCACACGTGCTTCGCGTTGTTCTGCATCTAGCAGCTGGACGCTCACAGTGTCTGCTCCTGCATCCTGACTTCTGCCACGCCTGCCAGCATCCTGGATCACCTGCAAAGGAAGAGAAGAAGAGAACAGAAGAAGGAAAAGTCCTTACCTGCTAAATCCGCATCCCGGATACATCTCGCCGACAATCCTGAAAAGGAAGACTTTAATTTAAAAGCTCATCGCGTCGATCGCTGCAGCGCCGCATTCCACCCACCTTTACAGGGCGCCTCCATGTTCAGCAGCGATCATCCGGATTCGCAGTCAGAAAAACACCAGAACAAAAGGTGAGAGAGAGAAGGGAATAAGGAAAGCTAAATCTCCATGTTAAGACTTACCTGTTGATTCATTCCCTCTTCATTTCGGGTCCATGCCGTATCCTGGCATTTCCGGACCCCGGCCCCTAAGGGGAAAAAGAGACATCAGCGTTAATGAGCGAATGAAAAGACATTACCAAAAAATGCTCCTTAAAGACTTACCTGATTTCTACAAGGATTTCACCGCTCATCTCGGGTCGGTGCCTGTTCCCCGGCATTCCGTACCCCGGCCCCTATGGGGAAAAAGACACTAGCATTAGTACATTAATGCATGGACACAAGGGGAACCTCTTATCAAAAAACTTACCTGGAAGCCAAGCAAGTTTGGCTCTCACCAATCCGAAAATCCAGTGAAGTAACTTGATACCAACGCGCCCCTGCATCAGAAGCAGGATGGAGAGCTCGTCCTTCCAGACCCTAAGGTGAGACGCTACGAGAAATCACAGAAGGGTTTCAAGGAGGGTGAGAGGGGAAAGTGGGAGACCGATTGCATTACCCCGCAGACAGTTAATCCCCTATTTTCGCCTACAGAAGGATACTTCTGCGAGCCAGACAAGCCAGATTTGGGGGCCGGGTCCAGTCCGTCTTCCGAACCCCGCGCATCACCTTAGAAGAGGTCACAGCAGCGCGAACCAGGCCAGCGCCTCCGTGGGAGTCAGGTGAGTGTAACAATTGAACTATCAGACGCACCACATCAGAGGTATTCTTCCTTTTCTCACTTTCCTCCAGAAGCTTACCGTCTGCAGAGCCCTGGTCCTCTATAGGCTGGGCTACTGCAACTGCTTCTTTATAAATCTGCTTGCCTCTACTCTTCGACCTTTATAACTTATCCAGAACAGAACTGCAAAACTTTTCCTTGGCCTCAAGCACAGGAATCGTATCTCTCCAGCTCTGAAATCGCTCCACTGGCTCCCTGTGGCTGCAAGGATCAAGTTTAAGACCCTTTGCATTGTTCACAAGGCTTTAAGGGGCTTGGGACCTCTCTACCTCCAACTTTCTCTTCCTAAACATCTTCCTTCTTGAGCTCTCCACTCATCTACTTCCAACTTCCTGAGTGTCAGGCGCTTCTCCAAGCAGAGAGTGGGGGGTAGATTACGCTCCTCGACTGGGGCCTCGCTCTGGAACATGCTCCCGGCCACTCTCAAAATTTAAAAGAATCACCTGTGGTTCTGGAAGCAATTCAAGACCTTCCTTTTCGCTTCAGCTTTGTCTCTTCCTCTCCCCTGCTGATGTCTCTGACTGCTCAGTGCACAAGTCACCTGGCTACCCTCTGAACTTGGACCCAGGCTCCTGCTTGTCCAGTTGCTCTCACACCGCATCCGCGCTCCCCAGCACTTAGGGGCTGTACCTGTAACCCTACTGTCCCTTTCTCTGCACTTATTAGCCACTTACTGGCAACACGTATTAGTTACATGCGCTTATGAGCCACCTGCTGGCCTCACTTATATGTACCTTCACTTCTCCAATACAACCCCTCCTGGCACTTCTCCCCTCCCTCTTACCCGCACTTGTGCGATCTGAATGACACAAAGCCTAGTAAGATCATTGTTTTGTACACCTCTTGTGCCCCCTGCTTGTCTTATTGTGCCTTGAAACACTTGTTTATAGGGGTGTTATAAATGCCATATCATATCATAAACGCCCTCCTTGAAAATATTGCTATTTTTAAGACTCCCTGTTTTCTACTTGTTACACATTTTTACACATTAAAACAAATGGACATCACTCTTTTCCTGACCATATTTATTTGCAAAAAAATGATAAAAACAGAAATGCATATCCCTCAGTTGAGTCTTCAAGTTGTCAAACGTGCATCACAGGTAGGGGCCTAGGAAAGCAATATAGCAGGCTAAAAAGGAACTTAGTAACTTTTTTATAATAATAATAAATACTTACTTAACATACCATACAACAAAAAATAATAATCATAATAGGGTGTGGAAAAAAAAAGATAAAATACATATGCATTTGGGTAAGTAAAATAAATATATCTAAGGATGTATATATGAGGTACAATCTATAAACAATGTATAAACACTAAAATAGGCAGTAAATAGACCACCATATCATAATCCTGTTTCTTCCAACAGTAGAGCCTTAACCTGAGACCATATCCTAAAGAAAGCCAGTTGGAGACCCAAGGTCTCAGAATTTAGACAACTGTCCCAGAAGTCTTCCTCCATTATGGTCTCATAGTTATGCACCCATTCCGCAAATGCGCACATGTATAACGGTCCAAATTTAGGACAAATGGTTAGTTTGGTAGTTTACAACACTCCTTCAGTCTGGCATATTCGGCAGTATCTAGCCTCAATCGGGAGCTTCGCATGGCCCCCAATGCTAGCTAGAACTGGGAGCTGATTAGTCCGAAGTCTCAGTATAAAATGCCTCACCTCAGGGGCCAGACATAGAAGTAAATAAGGCTGAGGTTTTAGATATCTATGTGTAAAATGCTCTAATGCCTCATATGCACTCTGCTTGGCCAGGTGGACGGCATTCATGCTCCAATCCCATCTATTCAATTTTTCCTCAAACAATCTTTTTTGGTGGACATAGGGCAGGTGTGTCTTTTTCTCATAAAACCAGTGGATCTCCTTGTGAAGGGCCTCATTTAGTTCTTTAAAGTTGTGGTGTAGGAACATAGATTCTGTGCGTGCTTTGAGGTAAAAGAGTCCTCTTGCACGTAAAGCCATGCCCTTCAACGAGATGAGGCCCAACTCTAGGCGTAGGTACTGTACCGAGCAGGACGGACCTAGTCTCAGCACCATATGCCAGAAGTGGCCCTCCAATATATTCAGCCACTTCATATCTTGCATAGCCAACACCTCCAAGCCGTAAAGTATGGCAGGGACAAAGCACTGTTGGTAGAGTTTTAGTATTCCTGCCATACTAAAGCCTGCCGATCCCCTTCCAAATTTACATGCCTAAAGTGTCACTAACTTAGCTCTACGTTTTTTATGCATGTTTATGTCTTCGTAGTTGGCTGACGCTTTAAAGTCCAACCCAAAGTAGGGGTAGGAGTCTACCACTGCAATGGTCCCCAATTTTGTGTCAATACCAGTGTGACTAGGGCCTTTATGGGCTATCACTATTATTTTGGTCTTACCAAGGTTGATGGTCAAACCTAACTGAATGGCATAAACTGCTAACTATTTAGCTGCTCTTAATGCCGCATAATGTATAATGTATGATCAAACAAAATTAGATCATCGGCATAGAGCATGCCAGTGATAGGAGTATTACCTAGCTTAGGTGGACAATTTGATTTTAGGGCCATGCGCACTAAAAGATCTGCAATGTAGAGGTTATGCAGCATGGGCGCCATCACGCAGCCCTGCTTCACCCCTATGTTGGTATAGATCATAACAGATACTTCACCGTTATCGTTAAGATGAACCTTAGTTGCGGTATTGCTATGGAGTGCAATTGGAATGTGCATTAACCAAATCAGGCAGTTCATAGTTCAAGGTTTGACCAAAGGGTATCACGGACCACCAGGTCAAAAGCACTACTGAAATCTATGAAAGCGATAAACAGGGTACTCTCCCTGCTCCTAGTGGTATTATTGATCAACTGATCAAGTACTCGTATATTGTGAGTAGTGCTGGCCCCAGGTCTAAATCCTGTTTGTGCATAGTGTAGGATCTGGTTTTCTGTTACCCAAGCGTCTACTTCTTTCAATACCAGTGTCATAAAGATTTTGCTTGTGACATCCAGCATTTAAAGTTGTCTATATTTAGTGGGGGACCCCCCTATCGCCCTTTTTATGCACAGGGATCAGCAGAGACTTCTTCCAAGAGGAGGGGACTAGGCATGTTCTGCAGATATGGGAAAATAATGTAAGCAGCACCTGCGTCCAATTGTTGGGATCTTTTTTCAATACCGAGTTTGCCAATCCATTAGGGCCCAGGGCATTAGAAGGCTTTAGGTTCATAATTGCCTGCTTGATTATATTGTAGCTAAATTGGAGTGGCCAAGATTTTACTTCCACCGGCAGCCTAGTAGTAACCACCCCCTCCTTATAGAATTTATTGGCAATATGATTTGCCCACGTTTCCCCAGAAATAGGGTTCAATATCTTTAGGTTCCGCTCACCCCTTGCCTTGGCTAGGAAGTGCCATATGTTGCGGCTGTTTCCACTGCAGAGAATTTCAGGAAATTTTGCCACTGAGCTCTCTGTAGGGTTAGGCGATATGCTCGTAACCAGGAGCGATACTCTTTTTATCTCCTTGGTTTTAGTCTTTATCAACCCCTGATCACCTACAGTCGCTATTGGCCTGCTTAAAGCTTGGATGGCTCGGCGCATCTCCGGTTTCTGGTCATGTATGTTGGCATCAAAGGCCGAATTCCCCACGCCTTCAATCCCATCCCCGGGGCTAAAGAGCCCTTGTACAGTGTCTGGGTTTTTTGACTTATCCACCATTCAATCTCCTCTGGGTTTCTTCCCCAGAGTAGCTGTTTAATTTCAGTTTGAATGGGGAAGGGGATTGTATTCATTTTTTCGATGTTAGGCTGAATCCACCGGATCCTATTCCCAGCATGGTTAGGTTCTACTTCAGAGCATGTACCCACTTTTATGGTCTTCTCCCCTCCCTCCATACTTAGCATTAGAGTAGCATGGTCACTGTGGTTATTCAGGGAGATACATAGCTGCAAGACATGTCCCAATAAGCACTCCGACACTGCCATATAATCCAATACTGTGCGCTTTGCACCCACAGCCCATGTACAGTTTCCTGGTGAATTACCGAGGGTGCAGCCATTTTGTATTGTCAAGTTTCACTCCTTGCAAATGTCTAGCCACACTTTCCCTTTAGGGTTGCTCCTGGTCAGAGGTAAGCTATAGATGTTGGTAACATTGGGGTAATTCCCACACACTTCCAAGTCATAGCATTTGGCATTCGGATCTCCACCTAAAAGTAAGGATCCTGGGTCTTTTCCCATACACCATGTGGTCAGTAGGGAGTCCAATTTATCCCCTAGGGCTTCCGTGATAGATTCCCCTGGAATATGTCATTGTAGCCTCCCCAAACCCCTGGTTGGAGATATCTGTATTACCAGTAGGTTCCCCCCCCCCAAACAATCCCCATGGATCAACATGGGGTTATATGAGGATTTAACACTGGTCAGTAGATCAGCCCTGCATCTACCCAAATCACCCTTTGTTGTCCGGGACTGGAAGGTGACATAGCCATCAAATTCCACTTCAAATGTGACCCATGTTTCCTGTAATAGGAATAGCTCGGATGTCAATAGCCAGTCGTGGGAACACCCCATTAGTCCAGTGACTGAAACCCCTGGTGTTCCAGCTCATTATGGTGGAGTTTCACCCTCCTTTCCTTTGCGTGAACATTTCTTGAAGCCACTCCCACCCTTGTTTGTCTGTCAATTTGGTGGCAGCACTTCCTAGGGGTGATGGCGGTCCACTGGGAGAACATGCACATTTACATTTGCGGCACTCCTCACTGGGTGGGCTTTTGGGAATTGGAGGGTCCAAAACATATCCCAAATAGCCCAAGGATGCTTGGTTCGCCCTTATCATTGATGCAGTTTCCGGCAGACAACAATGGATTGTAGTGAATTGTACTCCAGGCATGCGTAAGGGTTCGACGAAGTCAACATCACTTGAGTTAAGTATGCAAAGGGATGGTTTTTTGGCAAACAGAGCGAACAAGGTGGGCCGGTTTAGTTGGGACCCAGCTTTGTTACTATCCACTGGCGAAATTACCACCTTTCTTACGTCAACCTTACTTGCGAGCGCACACGGTGCCTCCCACCCCCCGCTTGAGGCTTGGACCAGACCGAACATGACTGTACCTCTGAATCCGAGGACAGCAATGAAGCTGATTGCTGCGGGTGGGAGGGGGGGCAGGAGCGGGTGGGTTCAGATGGAGATATATGATTAGAACTCTTATCCCCCTGGGGCTGCTCTGAAGGTGCTTGGCCTTTATTTGGTTGCTCTTCTAACAGCCAACTTGTTAAAGTACCCACCGTCTGGGCCGACCTTCTCTTTCTCCGGCTGCCCGTTTACGTTGTTTTTCAGATATGTTATTGCCCATCAGGGGAGGGGTCGCGTTACGCGGCGGGGGTGGCACCACCACCTGCACACTTTCTTCCAGGCTCGGCAGAGCTGGCTTCTGCTGGTTGCGGCCATTTACCAGGCGTTTATTCGCAAGTCGAGTTTGTCTCCTGGATGCATGGGCCACAGTGGGTTTTTCCCCTTTTTTTCCTGCAGCGGGTCTCAGTGCACCCAAACTAGGGTCGCTCGCCTTGTCCAAAGTAGGCATAATTTCCTCTCCTCCATTACTGCTCGGGGGATTGGTTGGAGGAATATCTCCCCTCAAATCAATAATGGGCGAGGTTGCATTTCTATTTGCCCTTCCCAGGTGTGAATAGAGGGAAGCCATCACCCTCCCCTGAGCTTTCAGGTCTTCATGGATGGAGCCACTCAATTTCAGTAGTATTTTCACCGCAAAGTTGAGCACCGCC
This sequence comes from Ambystoma mexicanum, assembly GCF_040938575.1. Lineage (NCBI taxonomy): Eukaryota > Metazoa > Chordata > Amphibia > Caudata > Ambystomatidae > Ambystoma > Ambystoma mexicanum. The sequence continues at coordinate 1,550,218,836 of NC_090937.1, read as the reverse complement.
TGACTTGTTTGTGAGGTGTCGTGCGTGCTAAACTCTGGAGGATCCATGGAATGGATTGGCTGAGTCAAATATCATATTAGGACTGGCAGAGAGTCGAGACACCCTGGCGGGAGACATTGTATGTGGTGTCTCATTATGCAGCAATAGTGGCTCCTCTTTCGGCTTGTCCTGCGTTCCAGTAGTCCCCACTGGTTGCTCCTCTCCGTGCGCCTTAGCCCTGGAACTATGTACGCTCTTCACCTCTCCCGTTATCGCTGGAGGGCATTCTGTTGCTGGTATAGTGGTTATTGCTTCCTCCTCTTGTTCTACCACTTGCATAGCCACTCGGTCTTGCAAGGCGTAGCATAGTTGTAGAAGAGAGTCATTGTCCAGATCCAGCAGCACATAGCTGCCTTCGCCCTCTAGTTGTGGGACGCTGCAATCCTGGTTTAAAGCAGCTAATTCAACTTCAGGCGTTTTAATGGGGAAAAAGGCATCTAGCGGGCCCTTTTGTAGTACCTGGGGTCTATCACCAGGCTCCTTTACCCCTGCATTGTCAGAGGCTATGGGCTGCTTGCTGGATCGCAGTTCATAAGATTTTTTGCCCCGTGTTCCTACCGTTTTATTACGGCTAGATACTTTGCCAGGCATTGTGGGAGGGAATTTCGCCCAGGGCACAAGTCGGGCTGAGGGCTATATTAGATGTGTTTGTTTGTTTGTTTTATTATTTATATTGCGCACCAGACCCAGGGGTATTCGGGCGCGAAGTCATGATGAGGGTTGTTAAGATTACAGGAATACGTACAGTACAGCTATGGTTACAGTGCTGTATACAGGATCAAGCAGGGAGAACGAGAAGGTACATACAGTCAATTAGCGGAGTGGCTCTCTCCATCCTAGGCCTTTGCCATCCCCGACTCCGTCCCACAGTCAAGTAACTGCAATTCCAGAAGACAGTCCTTTACCCCCACGCCCGAGGGAAAAACTGGGAGGGTGGCAAAGACCCCCCCAACAAACAAAAAAAAAATCCAGTCTGGATTATGTGCTTGTCGCACATACTAAAGAGACAGATTTTTATAACATATGCTGATAGGGTGAGTAAGGTACGCTTTGAAATGAGCTGGGGAATTCATCGGATTTTAATATTGTAGCTATTATATTAACAGTAATCTTATTTTTTTTTTGTGATGCCTTCCCATGGCACTTACTTTAGTAAACAAACTTTGAGTTTAATTAGTTTTGATGCGCTGGTTGGGAAGTGGGAAAAGGTATTGGTTTCAGTGCTGTAAATCTTATTTCCTTGTAATGTACCAGAGCTCATCCATATTTACTAGGTGTGTAGAAAGACGCTGCTTCATGACGCAGACACAGCAAAGGTTTGAACATTAGTTCGACTCTGGCCTGCTTTTCTCACTTGAACTAGAAAAGGACAGATGCTGCAGACTTGTGAATTGGACTGCCCAGTTGTTTGCATAGTGCTGCATACTGGCATTTAGTCCATGTCTAAGCACAGTCGCTATTGGCATTTATGGTGGTTGAGCCACAGAGAGAAGAAAACATTGGCACAGAATCACACAATGGTGTCCAAACGGTGCGACAACATTAGAAATATGTCCTCCTAAATAATAATGATATTGGCCCTCATTAGGACCTTGGCGGAGGACCATGGCGCTATTTGCACCATGGTCCATGGCGCTAAGTTGCCAACTCCGCCATGGTGGTTGGCGGACTTACCGCCCCATTCCGACCTTGGCGGGGCGGTAAGTCCCCAATCCCCATTTACCCTTCCCCATTCCCATTTTTGCCCCATAGGGCATAATGGGAGTGGGGAAGGCGTTAATTACGCCACCGTAAATTACGGTGGCGTAATTAACAACAAGGTCCCTTAGCGCCATGGATTTTAACACCTGCTAAAAGCAGGTGTTAAATCCGCCATGGCGCTAAGGGAACTCGTACTCAGGCGGTAAGGGTCGGCGCTGTTTACGCCGGCGTAAACCCCTTACCGCCTGGGTCTGTCATTGTTGATATAGCGCTATATACTGAATTACACCCACTTCTAAGCACTGCAATAATGCTGTTATTGTTTACTCAGTTTAATGTTACGTAACAGTAGAGCAACCGCTACCAACTCAACCAATCGACCACCTTGCCCTTACATGCTACATCCTGCATTAATTAGTTCGCCCATGTCAAAAATCCTTACTAGACAGCAAAAAAAATGGGGGTTTATTCTAATAAGAACTGGCCGACCATGGGTTCAATTCGCTAAGAATGACACCGCATAGCAAAAAGATAAGGTGAATTAAACCAGTAGTCAAGTCATGTAGAATTTCATTGACGAAGACAAATCTTTGGAAATCGTCCTGAGAAATAACAGATACTTGTGTTTGTTAAAGGAGTATGGTGTACAGTTATAAATCATCGTAATGGGAACAGCTTCTCATGTGTCAGAATCGACGAGTTTATGCTGTCTACCTGGGGGCATCTCTTCAGAATCAAGACTCTCCCAGCATATAAAGGCATCCTTACAAGCCATTGTCAACTCACTATATTTGGAATCACTAAGCATACTTCTTTCGCTTCTGTTCATTATAACCTTTGGAATGTTCATTAAGTGTTCTCATTGAACAATTTGTGTGCAATAGGAACCAACATTCAGCACCCCAGAGAGTGGAGCCAGCCAATTAGGTGACTGGAAACACAGTCTTGCATTGTCGGTATAAATGCACTTTCCCTTGTGCCACCTGACCCATTCCACAAGCCGCTATATTGTTTTGTTCTGATCTTCAGATGTCCTCTCCTCTTAGCCCTTAACTTACTGTTATCATCTTTTGCCATGTACTGCACTGTCCCTGCGCCCTTCCCACGCACTTGCGCGATTTTAATGACACCTGGCCTAGTAGGATTGTTGTCCGTCCTCCCTTTGTTCCCCTCCCTTGCCTCGTCGCGCCTTGAAACACTTGTGTATAGGCGCGTTATGAATGCCATATCATATCATATCACAGGCCCACCACCCCTGCAATGTGCCTACTCCCCCTCCTCTGGACTACCAGCTATAACCCTTCCTCACCTGCTTGGGCTGACTCCTACATGAAGCTTCATCTGCTCTCTGGCCGGCATGGACACAGAAAAGGGACAACATCCCATTTTTGTTGTAGATTTCTTTAATTATAAAATGGCACACGTGGGATGTGGGAAGCTGATTTCTCATTAGAAAAAAGAAACATTAACACCCCAGATGTTGGCCCGGGATGCTAATAGCCTCAACCAACTCAACCTGAGCCGGGCCTCTGGGGTAACGGCCCTGAGCCATTAGGCACCAGATTCCAGACCATTACCACAAAGGCCCTTTCCAGGCTGAGGTAGTTCACTTTACAATACAGCCTGCAGAAGGGCTCATAACGCTTGCTAATTTTTCAGAACGCTAGATTTGCATGTTATTGACAGCATGCCACCTAGCCGCAAACACTTCCCTTCAACGTCCAAGGTGGATTTCTGTACTAAATCTACCTGGTTCGTAACAAGGGGTTTACTGTTGGACTAATAGTTTTTGTATGCTTTAACCTTCCAATAGCAACACAGGTTATAATAGCTTTATAGAAGACACCCTTGGTCTGCCTTGTATCCTCTCCAGGTGATGTGTATGAGTATGATGTTTATGATGCACAAGTTGACCTTTCAAATTACACTTGACCAACAGAATCCTCTGGTAATCACTCGCATCGATGTCCAAGGTCTTGCAAAGGGTATTTCTAGCTTCAGGTTTGTAGATTCCCTTGTTGTGTGGCATAACATTCTCTTTGAATTAAATGTGACAAGCTACTTTAGGCAAAAAACATTTCATGTTTGTGATGCCATTTAACAACTGGAAGGAACCAGTTTTGTAGTGGTTGCAGGACTGATGAATGGTTTGAGAAAGCACTTGTCGATGCACATAAACTTGCAGAAGAGTTGGAAATTCCTGCATGCCTTGAACCTGATCGTTCTGTCTGTGTCCGAAGGAAGGTGAGGCAGTTCACATCCCATTGCTTGAGTCTAGAGAAAGCTATACAAAATGAGGACTCTAAGGACATTGCTGTGTCAGATATGTGCAATGAATTGCAAGTCATTGCAAGAGTTCCAAATTGTATATCACCACAGGATGTACTGAAATTTGTATACAATAATGATTTAGCAAGAGTTCCAAATTGTATATCACCACAGGATGTACTGAAATTTGTATACAATAATGATTTAGCAGAGAGCAGCCCCAACACATGTAATGCTCTCCGGATTCTCTGGACCCTGCCTGTTTCAGTGGCAAAAGAAGATTTTCAAAGCTAAAGTTGATCAAAAGTTATATTTGATCTTCAATGATGCAAGAAAGACTTTCTTGTTGAGCTAGCAACCTTGCCAATAGAGCATGACATTGCTCAAAATATTGATATCAAGAACATTGTGAAAACCACAGAAAGATAATTTTAATATGTATTTCCACTTATTTGAACACACATTTGTAGCATGCAGCCCTAGATACATGTGTGTTTTATATGTCTGGGTCACCAAAGGCATTGTGTATGTTTCCTGGTATATGTTAATAGGTGGCCCACCACTTCTGCTTGCGCGGTTCTTAGGTGGATTTGGAGAGTCACCTGCTGCTTTTCACTTATTTAGGTGTTTACAGACTATTAATAAGAGACATATTGCAAATTATTGTTGAATTTGTATGCATCATAAGTTAGCTTACAGGTGTCTAGTATTTATTACTAAAATAGTATTCCTACTGTATTGTGTCTATATATCCCTTACAGAAAGGATTAGATTCACTTACCTGAGTATTACATTTGTTGTTGCTAAGGTATCATTGACTGGTTTAATAAACCGGTACTTATGGAATACAGAGGCTTTCATTTGACTTCTGAAACCTAACACTGTGAGTCAACGTGACGGTGAGGAATGTGCAATGGGATCCATCCACAGCAGAGGACGTAAGCAATGTGTTAGGCGGAGGTAATGGGTTGCAGCAATCGTTAACAAAATGAGGATGGGTTGGTTGAGAAGGGTTAGGACCCAGAGATGGTGCATGGGGGCAATCTGACAGTTTGCCTAGGGTGCACAATTCCTTGCACTGACCTTGTGTCTGGTATGGCCCTGGACAAGATCTATACAGATTAAGTAAACACTTTTGCAGGTACGTCAGCCAATCAGGTTGCTACAAAGCCAGGCTGAATCTATTGATGCAAATCCGGGTTTGGATAAACCCGGGTCATCACTGCACTTGCTGCTGCTGTTTTTCCTCCTCCCCTGCCGCCTGCCACCAAATCCAGCCCCTCAACACCCATCACCCTACCAACTTCATACCTGGAATGGGCCCATCTGCCCGGGCAGCACTGTCCCCCTATTATTTTGGTCCTTTCAATGGAAATGGAAGAGGGCCTCTGAGCAGAGGCTGGCCAACCATTTCCATGGCAATCTTGAATCTCCTCGTACACTGCTACGAACAACACAGCGCAGACTTTTCATTATTTCAAAATTTCTGTTATCACCTCAAGAGTTTGCCTCAGGGTGCTAATGGCAAAATTAGCGCGTTCTGCAGGCTTCACTTGGCAGTAACGGCACCATGACCCGGCAGTAAGGCAATTACTTTGCTCGGGCCTGTAATTTGGGCTCCACGCCGTTACCAGCCGGTGAAGCCCCCAGAACGCAGCATTATTACTTAATTAGAACATTAGAATGTTGGTTGTTTTATTGCAGACAATGCAGTGGCAGAGGGCTTTAACAATTAGTATAAGTTTTCTGTTACAACAATCGAAGATTTCTTCATTGTCTTTAATTTCTTTAGGCAGAACAGTCTACCTAGTTGGCGTGAATGTTCTAGTAGCACTGACAACTACTCTTTGGGCTATTGCCCTCAGAATGCTGCATTATAGATTACATATGTTCTATGGAGTGGAGAGGTGGTGTAGTGACTGCATTGATGATCTGGATCCCTGGGTTCTAAACCCAGCTTCAGCACTTGCCCTGTAGATGCCCATACTTAACAGGATGACATCTCCGGTATCCCCAGTGCAGGCTTCAAGCCACTCAGTAGTAAATGGATACACATAGCATCTTAGCTGAGGTCCAGGTCGGTGAGCAGGCAGGCAGGTGGATGAGGGACATGGAGGGAGGGCGGGCAGAACAACAGGCTGGCTGGCGAGGTTGCATGCGGGTGGGCCTCTTATGAACTTGTACTGCAGCTCCCTCCATTGATGCAACACAAGCTGTAAGAGCCACGTAGTGCGTACACTGAACCAATGGAGGGACAGTATTTTTCCCAGCCGGCAAGGGAAACACAGACTTTCCTAATGGAGAGCGGCTGTTTGCTGCTTCCAGGTCGTCCTCCATTAGGAATGTCTTGTGCACCCATGGTTCAGAGTAGCTCACATTTTCTGAATTTATGTTTGTATTTACAGGATTTATAAAGCCCAAACCTAGCTGAGAAGCAATGGAGCACTGTTCAAAGAGGACTCACATAGGGATTTACAGGTAGAGTGCAGGGCCTTCCTATGCCTTCCTACCAAAAAGGTATTTTGAGCGGCGCGTGTGTTTTGGCTGAAATGGTAGCCCTGTTGCCGCAGCTCTATGTTGGGAGACCCTGGACATGGTATGTGTTGCTTGAGATGGAATATTAAGGTAATATGCTTTTGCCAGGAAGAAAGAATGGATGGACCATTCTAGAAGAAGGACTCATATAAAATCTCTTCTGCCTAACCACGCAAAGGGCCTATTCAGGATGACAAGATGACTGGACAAGGCCTAGTGCCTAGGACCTGCTCGGTGGAGTTGACAGAAATATGCAAATGACCTCTACAAATCTTTCTGATTTGGAAGGTCAGAATATAGGACTCAACTGGTCCCTAATTCCCTTGCCTGCAACCCCCAGAGAGCCGTTCAAATCCTGTCTAACACCTTGAGATGCTTTTTGAGCTTGCTCGAACATGCTCAACTCACTTTGTGCATCTGCAGGCCCTGCGGTGCTGCCCTTTCCACTCCAAGTACTTCAAACAACTTACCTACTCTGCGAGCCATCCAGACGTTGACTTGAACCATTGAAGCATATCACCACAACTCGACTTGTTCACTGGCTGGTATCTGTGGAAGTATCTCACTCACTGTGTCTCGACCGCTGACTCAATCCAATCGAAGCATCGTCTGACACCAATTCAACCATCAACTTACCTATCTCTAACGAAGACACTGGGCCTCATTACGAGTTGGGAGGTAGCCATGCCCTTAACAAGGGCATGGCTACCCCCAAACTTGGGTCTGGGTCCCGCAAAAGGGGACTTACCGGGCCATTGGGACCTTGAGGGCCCAGTAATTCCCATTCGCGGGACCCAGACCCGGTATGTCCCCATTCCCATTTGAGCCCCCGTATGGCTCAATGGGTATGGGGAGGATGGTAGCAGCCGTATCGTTAATAACGGTACTGCTGCTACCATCCTGATCTGCTTGCGGGTGCCGCTCTGCATGGCTGGTCTGATCAGGCTTCAAGAGCAGTACCCGCGAGCAAACTTGGAATGTTGCAGCGAGGTAACAACGGCACGGTAGCACTACCGGCACCGTTGTTGCCTTACCGCAACACTCCTAATGAGGCCCACTGACTCTACTCAGCAGAAGCATTATCTCATTTCGAAATCGACCACAGACTCGAACCACAAGAAGATATTGGCCCTTATAAGTGTACCTGTCCGGAAACAAGGTGCCAGTAACAATGTTACTTTTGCAGACCAGCAAACTACAAGTCTGCCGGTAGGGGCAGTGAACTACTGGCAGGCCTAACATGCTGGTAGTTCAAGCCCCATACCGGCAGATTTTTCACTGAAGCACCAGCACCGTTACTAACAGTGCCGGTGCTTCACTGGTCCCATTCCCGTGGAGTCCCCCGGGACTCCACGGGAATGTGAATTTACCGTTCCTCCGCTGCCAGTAATATCCCGGTATTACTGGTATTCCGGGCAGCGGAAATGTTAAGGAGATGTTGCAGGTAGGCCGCCAGTAGCACAGATGGACTACTGGCAACCTTGCAATGAGAGCCCTGGAATTGACAGGCCTAGAGCGCCTACTTAATCCAATGTAGCCCATAACTTTAATATTCTCGAATCTGACTCACCACTGAGGATGCACGACTGTAGTGTTGGCACTGGCTCGACTTCAGTTAAGGGCCTCGAAGCCTGTCTCAAAGCTGTTGAGCCCCAAAGATAAGAAAATGATATGCCTCAAAGGACCCTAGTAACATTTAAGCCCCTCTTCTCTACCTTTTGAAAGACATATTAATTAACATTGACATTTTGCTGCTGCAATATTTGCCTGGGCACATCTGTCCACAAACCCAGAGGACCCCCTTATTTAGAAGTCTACTTTCTCAGTGTTTGTGAAATTTGGGATCTTGTGAGTACAAGCAGCTGATGTAATTGGATATGGGAGACATGTGACAGTAGTGGGTGATTGGTCTGAGGGTATAAAGTGCTTCCTGATAGGTCTATCCAGACCAGAACTCAAATAAGAAATCATGAGCAATTTCCCCAACCATGGGCAAAGATGCTAATGTTTTTCTTTTGCTGATGGGATCCACTACTGAGATGGAGAAAGTTAAAATCCACATCTGGATCTTTTCCCTCTCAAACGTGACTAAGGCAAACCTATTTGCCACTGTTCCAATGTGGTTTATGTTCCAGGTGGCTTCCTTAGTTCCAAGACAGGTCTTTTAATACTTGCACACTGACCTCAGCACTTCCACTATTACAGAGCCACCACTTATAGATGTCCTTTGATAGGATCGTTCAAATTGGAGATGGATGTTCCCAATTGTGATGATGCTGCCTTGATTTGCCTTAATCTTCCTGACCAAACTTCCTGACCAAGCTTCCTGGGCAAAGTCTTTGTTATGAGGAATTCCCTACCATTATGTCAGAATCTAGCATTAGCTTTGTAAGCGTGGGCAAACAGGCTATACTTGAGCATTCCTTGGTTCACCTAGTGGTAGTCATGAACAACCAATTAAGGCTATGAGTGTAGGGAAGGTAGGACAGCACAATAGTACAAGTAATAGCCACAAAGAGGTATATGACAATATTTGATATGTCTTGTAACATGTCAAAATTATTGTGTAATTCTGATTCAACAAGTCCCAATCAATAGTGAGGAAGTTTCTTTAGAATATACTAAGTAAGTTAAGGTAAGCAGCATGGTAGTGTAGAGAAACCCCTCAACTCTCACACCAGAAAAAATGCAGCCCGCTAGGGAAAAAGCCCCCGCGCATCTCTTGCAAGGAGAACAAGGTTTATTTCCACAACCGATAGAAAGTGCGTCAGCAAAGCACTGTGCTTCCACGGAACGTTCTGTTGAAATCGGTGCAAACACCACTTTATGAAGGCACACAGCATCATCAGTGACGTGCATTACATAATGTACAAATCCACATGGCTGGTTGGTTGAGACCCTTTACATAGACTAACTGCTCCATAAGGGATGCCAGGCCATTGATCCCAGCCCCTTCTAACCATTGTCTTCCACGTGGGCTCCTCCATACAAGAAAAACAATACTGGCTCTATCTCTGACCTGATGTACACGTGGCACTGCAGACATGGGCTAAGAGGATAATTCGAGGCCAACGCTTTTAACAAACGTCATCTCGATTCCAGACACATTGGCGCCCAACCAAAGCTCTCCACCCTTCTTTTAGATATGTTGTTTTATCCCTCCTGGTACCTTGCAGCACAAATCATGTGATCTATGGTGTAGGTGACTGATCCCTCTGTTCAGATCTTTTCTTATCTATTTGGGGTATAACAGTTTTATGGTCAGTGGTCTGGGACTGGCTGGTACTTGGCATGCTAGGGGTCTTGGGATCAGGTCATTTGAGTGATATTACTTAGAGCTGGGACGTGGAAGCTCAGAGGCTCATGCCATCTTTCTCGTGGGGTTGCTTTTCACAGAGAGCACTCAATCCCGTTGTGTGCTTGCTGGGCACATTCCTTCTGGGATACGAATACTGGCAACATAAGACAATGAATGCTCTATGAACCTCGGTAGCCCTGGTATTTCTCACCAGTTCTCACTCTACAATCTGTTCGCTTTTCTCGCATGCATGCATGTATTTCCATGTGCACACGCAAGCCACAACTCTGGCTGCAGCGTAAAACAAGGCCTTGATTTCAATATGGCTGCTACTATCTAAGATGGCGTTTTCGTTCCCTGTATACACTAAGGCATAAACATAACGCCCCATCTCCCTATACCCTCCCCGGGTCCCTACCGCACACTTCCGGGCCTCTGTCTCACTCGAAAGCATCGGGGGCGCCAAGGAAGACTGTCCTCCTGCCCCAACAGGAGCAAAGTAAAAAAAAGGAATGTGCTTTGTGACCCCTGGGAAACATGTGGTTGTGTACATTGAACTGTTTCTGACTGGGGTCAGCAAGCACTGGGAAGTCACTGGCATGTAAGAGGTCAACGATAGGGGTTTCTTTTTCTCCATTATTTTGTGGTTACTCTGGTGCCACTGGTGAACATTCTCCAATCAAGCAGGCCAGCTATGGAGGCATTGGAGTTACTTGTATGCCAATTGTAAAAATAACTGCTGAGTTTAAGGTTCAACTGTCTATTTCGATGGAGGTGCAGTTTGAATGGGGGAGATGCGGCTGTTATCCAGTGGCAATCCCTTCAGGTAGAAGGTAGCGTCTTTGGAAAACCAATGCTCACTTGGGTTTGTTCTGCCTTAATTTATTTTGTAGCTTCTGTCTTTAGTATATGCAGGTCTTCTAGGCTGTCTTTTGCCTTGTGCCCTCTTCACACGTGCTTGGACTAAGACAAGCAGCAAGCATTTCAGACGCCAGGAGGGGCTTGTGAGTCGGTTGGTCTCACCAGGTCAAATGACTAGAGTACAGGCACACCTTGGTATTTCTCTAACAACTGGAGGTCCGGTACAGTTGGTACCAGTACAGAGCTTCCCCATCAGGAAAGCACTTGGCAGTTTGCAAGTTCAGAAGGGCCTGTTGACAGTATTGCAATCCAATTGTGACTTTGTCCATCCTTCAGGAGTCTTCCCCAGGCGTTAGGAAAGAGCAGAACCTCTACTTTTGGGGACGTTGGGTCATCTTGTGTGATGCCCAGTCTGTTCACTTTTGTGGGATTATTCCGGGGTTTTCTTAAAGGTGTAGATTCAGGATTTTATTTTAACTAACTAAACCATATCTCATGCACTCGCATGTAGAAGCAATGAGGCTCATTCCAGGTTTGCCGGTATCCACCATCAAACAGTAATATCATTACCAGCGTCTGACCTACCGGTACTACTGGCAAATTATTGGTGCTCGCAAGGGAATGGTATTCCTTACGAATAAATACTTTGGACTCGTTGTCTTTAATATAAATTTTGCTAAGCAACTACCGACAAACCACGATTGAAGTGTATAATATGACTGAATTTACTGCCCAGATATTAGGATAATCCTTTTTTCTAAAAGATTTGCCTTTAAGCCTAAAATAGTGTGCAGAGCACGGGAGTTCCCCTACTTGGGAACCTTGTTGTACTGTATCCGTTTTTTCAACCCATATGCCAGGGTTGACCTTTTCTCCTCTGCACCTTAAATAATATTTAATTCCAAAATATCCAATATTCACATTCATTGGAACTCATTAAAATCCTTTTCGCCCAATAGGAGTGCAGGGTATATCGTTTTGGATTTGGTTGTTCACTGCTGCCTTGCAATCTGGATCATTTTGTCACACTGAAATGAACTTGTGGCATAATACGTTCCTTTCCCTTTATGTCTCCTTACCAGAGCACACATCCCTTGTTTTCATGTTATTCCTTGTGTGATTAATTTATATATAAAATAACATGTCACCATACCTAGAGGACTGTCCCATGGTGACCACTAATGGTAGCGTGTCTGCTTTTAGCCCTAGTTCTAAGTTCAACAAAAACTGCACGCCTAATGTTTCAGTGAACAACACCTCCTGCTCCATCTTGCATTCTGTGAAGGTGGCACAGAGGAGAGTTGAGATCCATTTAACATGATGTTGTTGTGTTCCTCTCCTCAGCAGCTGCTTTCATCTGAAATGACATGTTCCATAGGTTCAGTGTCATGTTAACACAGCACATTTTATCACAGACCCTCTCATCAGTACCCACCTGTCTGCATGCTGCTTTACTCCCACCCAAACCTACTTCCTGCTCCTTTCTGCACGCTATGTTCAATGTGTGGCCACTTTCCTGTCAATCCCTACCTCCCTCAGCTTCCCGTTTTCCCCCATACATCTCACTTACCCTTAATTTCACCTTATTCCGCCCCCAAGTCTCGCATCCTCTACCACACCCCTTCCCCCAGCCGCTGCCATTGCCGCTATCAGTTGCTTTCCTTTGATCTCTGGGCCATGACCCACTGCATGCTGTTCGCCCCGACTGCTTAGGAGAAAAGCTACATGGTGACAACATGGCCTGCTCCCCTTCCTTAGCATGGTGTCCAGAAGCAGCTCCAGATCTGCTGAGACCCTGGAGGTGCAATACAGGTTCCCCAACTACCTTGTCGATTCTTTTATGTATACAATGCTAAGGCACCTCACCTGATGTAATGCCCACTGATATACAATCCCACCCAACAATTCTATCTTGAGAAAAGGACTTTTTCTGATATAAAAAATTGTATTTTATTCTTTTAACATCACTGAAAGTGGTCCCCTAATTGTTTGCTGTAGAGGTTACCACAATGAAATATCAGTATTTTTGTAACTGTCTCACAAAACTAAGAGTTTGCCGGCCTATGACAGTCTCACTAAATGTAGTACATATGTAGTCACCTCATCTATTAAATGATTATATTTCTAGCATTTCCCATCAAAAGTAATAGAATGTCACCTCTAAAGCGCACACCTTATTCCATAACAACATTGACTCTTATCGGCCAATGTATTAAAACTCTCATTGGTAATTATTGTTATTTTCATAATTATGGTATTTATTGATTGCGACCCTAGCTTCGGGAAGCATCAGAACACTTACAATCATAGGGGGGGGGGAACACAGTGAAGGAAGCAGAGAAAAAGGGAGTGGGGAGCTAATGGGAGAGGGCAGGGTCGGCATTTGGCAGCAAGGGATCTACAAGCAACCAGGGGAGGAGACAGTGGGGAGCAGGTCACTGCGTCCCAGTGGGGTGGGGAGTGCAGGGTGTGTGGAACTAGATGTTATAGAGGAGCCATTCCTTGATGAGGAATGTCTTAAGCTCTTTCCTGAACTGTAGAAGCGATGGGACAAGTCCTATGTTGATGGGGAGGAGGGTCCATAGTCTTCGAGTGTAGGCAGAGAAGGCCTCTCTTCTGGTTCAAGTCTACACATTTCCTTACTTCTGGTGGAATGCAGACCTCCAGAGATGCTGAGTTACCCAGTGAAGTAGCTTTGGACCTTCATGGTGACAGCATTATAGATGATGCAACAGGATTTGAAGATGATACGGGCTTGCAACGGGAGCCAGTGCAGTTCAAAGAGGGTCAGAGTTATGTGGTTGAATTTATGGAGTCCTTTAATGCGTCTTTCTGCAGCATGCAGGACATGTTTCAGGGGTGCCTACGTAGTCACCAGAAGGCCTTCCAAAAGGGCATTACCACCATCCAGGTGGGAGAGGACTCTGGCTTGGTCAGCGGATCTGAAGTTGTTTTCTGGGATGAAGGACTTCATTTTCCACTGGAGAAGAAGTTGATGGCAGGCCTTTTGAATCTCTCTTGCTATGTGCTGTTTGAACGTGAGGTGTCTGTTGATGTGCAGCCCAAGGGACTTGGCATAGGTGGCCAACTGGGGTGTGAAGCCCTCGTTGTTCATAGCAGAGACCCAGGTCTGGATATCAGGTGCTCAGTGTTATTGGGCAGTAGTAGGAATCAGTCTTGGAGGGGTTGAGCTTCAGGTAAGCACTGGCCATCCAGGACTGGATGAATGTGAGGCAGGCCTTGAGCCTGTTGATATCTTTGGTGGAGGATATCTTGAGGTAGTTCTGCATGTCATATGCGTATTGGTGAATGTGGATGTTGTGTGGAGCGAGGAGAGAGCCGAATGGTTCCATGTAAAGATTGAAGATCACAGGGGGCAGGGCGGATCATTGTGGGACTCTACAGATGGTGGGAAGAGTTGGTGATCTGGAAGAATCCATTTGTATGAACTGTTGGCGATATGTACGGTAGGATTTAAACCAGCTGAGGACGATCTCACTAATCCCATGTGGTGATGTTGATTGTCGGTGAGTGTCTGGTGGTCTAGTGTGTCAAATAGCAGATGAACACCTTTGTTTTCTCCAATATCAGCAACAAGTATTGGCATCAGGGAAAGGTTGCATAGAAAGTGACATTCATGTAAACACATTTAAATGAATCCCCACCCTTTCACCTTGTTGGTGTGGGGTTGTGGGTTTTTAGCACCTGCATGGAACTACAAGACATGGTAGGTTGCCTTAAAATCTATGGGCATGTTTTTAGGGACACTGTACAACACTGTACTAGCAGATTAGAATACAAGGCATTGATATATTACACAGATACAGGGCACAGATTACAGTGACCATACCATTATAAACCTGTCCATTGATATTTGGAAAGTGACCCCTAGGGTACAAATGGAAGGCATGCTCACTGTGAAAAGACAAGGCAACCTCCTGTACTAGCCCAGACAAAGCATCAGGACCCTAAACTGGAACCTGAATATCGCCAGTTCAAAGTGTAGATTGCTGAGGCCCAGAATTCAAGAAGAGTTTGATGGTTGGATAATAGTAGTGATGAACAAATTGGGTAAACAAAGCCCAGAAAGGGAACTTATAATTGGCTGCGATACCTATGATGGTTTAATAGCAGACTGAACGTGCAAACTTAGAAGTGCCATACGCAAAATAACTAAAGGCATGACAACAGCTTTGGAGGAAGGATATAAAACGATCAAACAACTTAAGACCAGTTCACAAATTTGGCCAAAGGAATATCGGGCATGCGACAGAAATAAAAATCTGCAAATCATGCAGAAAGGTTTTGGGCACTGATGACATTAAAAACAAGAGTGTCGGTAGGCATAATTGCTCCCTGATTAACATCATACAGAATGATAAATGGGACGCGTATGTCACATAAATCTATTTTTCCCCTGAAGAGTCCCAATACATGGACCCTATGGACACATAAGATGTTAGAGAATACAATGTGGAAGACATTGAAGCTCTAATAAAAGCCCTCAAAAACTTGGGAGCCCATGACCCTGATCACCTAACTAACACCATAATGAAAGAAGATCATTTGGGCAAGTTTTGTATATGAATACTTTGTTCTTAATGTAACAATGAACAGAATCCTACAAACCTGGAAACATTCCCTCTTGATTTCAGTGTTTAAGTCTGGAATCAGAGAAAACCCTGCAAACTACAGGCTCTGTGCTATGCTTGATGTGTCCAGTAGTGTCTTTGCTATAATACTACTTCAAGCTCATAAACATTGGGTGAGGGAGGAGGGCATTCTGGCTGTGGCGCAAAAGGGTATTCGCATCCACTGCTCGACTGCACACAATTCTCTAATCTGGAGGGCACTCACTGATCGAACAAAAGAGGACATGGGACCCCCAATGTAAAGAGTTTACATTGATTATAGTTGAGCTTTTGACCACATAAACAGGGCCACATTTTGGCAAAAACGTGAGAATTTAGGCATAAACAAAGGCCTGCTTAATATGGCTGGACGAAATGGGTCCATTTACCAAAGTAATAAAAGTCAATCAGGGCCAAAGCAGGAGTACATACTTTCCTCCTTCTCTTTCACCTCTATTTGGTGAACCTGCTCGATGGTCTATGGAAGAGCAGAAATTTCACTCCGAAATGGGACAGTGAACATCTGCCCATGCTTTCCTCCCCGGATGACATAATCATTATGGTGTTTTGTGTGGCCTTGAGAAGAGCATAGGCCTTAATCACAAGTGGCTAAATTAGCGAGACAGCGTAATACTGTGGCTCATTTTGCAGTCACCTAATTGCGTACCTGTGTGCAGGCTATGGCTAGAATTACGATTAAACTCCTTACATACCATGCTTAATATCAGAAGTTTGGTTATGTGGCTTAAAATCATTAACCAGCCCATAATTTCGATGTATGCCTTGCTAGCTCAAAACTTTAGCAAAGGGGACAATAAAGTGCTAAATGGGTTTAGAGATTCCTGTATGTCCTTCTCAGAGAAAATCGAAAGGTCCATTGATTGGACATTAGTGCTCCAGAAGTTGATTTCCTATCTTTGCATTAAGGCTTTAGCTGGGACTTTTGTCCTAGCCTAGACTTGTTAAAAGAATATCAGTCCAAACAGGAAAATGTTGACCACATGTATGTACTAGGCATGTTTCAGCCTTACTTACTCAAATTCCCAGGTTTTAAAATTAGGTGGTTATTCATGCAGGCAAGATTAAACCAACTCCCATGTCTGGCAGTTACAGGCACCAGTCTGAATATTTCGAGGTACGAGAGAACTTTTTGTCTATGCCTAGCAAAAAGTGAAGTAGAAACGCTAAGGCACAGACTCACCCAATGCCCGTCACTTGATAACAAATGTATGGAACTCGTAAGCTACTTTGTGGATAATATCTTCACATTGAAAGCATCAATTTTTTTGGGTACGGTGGGTTCTGTACCAGCATTAACAATTGCAATAATGATATTTGGGAAGCTGCACTTTCCTTAAGAATGGATTCCTCTGGGGAGGGAGACTGTTATAAACATTTAGATTGTATTTATTATGAAATGCCAATGAGATTTATAGTAAGAAGGTTATCTCCAGCATATTTAAGAATTATGCCTATTAATGTTGCAGTAATGTGCTTAATGTAAAAAAACAAACTTATATGATGATGTGGAAGATTTATTGTTAGAGTCATCATTGTGAATTATAGCATTTTCACATGAATGTATGCTGATTCCTAATATTATGGAGATTGATGTGGGGATTTAATTTTTATAATATTGTAAAGAAATATTGTTAAAGACATGTTTACACTAATGTATACAATTAATTTGAAAGAAGTAGTGAAAAGCTCTTGATGAAGCACACCGAGAATAATAAATACCAAAACATATATCTACTCTACGTATCTCCCCTAGATTCAGACTTTCTGAAAGGATTCAACTATGCCCCCAATCCATTTACATTATTTGGCTGTATTTAGTTAGTGGTTCTCTCACTTCAACACAGGATCATTGTTGAAATTTAGTGTACATTTTGAAGTGCATCTTTTCCATAGAAATGAAATGCTAAATACGCATCCATCACAATCTGTCTTTTTAAATACCTATGGCTTCAAGAGATGTTGATATATTACTTCTCTGTGATGTTATGAAGTGTGTGCATTGGTTCAAAGCCTCAGTTGTCGACTATACCTGTGAAAAAATGCAGAATTCTAATTTACTTGGCTTTGGTTGCAAGGGGCTATGCCCCTGTGCAGAAATGACATGGGTTTCAGTTTGCATCAATCTTCCATTGGCTTTGAATATGCTCTGAAAGTACAACATACTACTGTGAGGTATATTGTAGTATAAAGTAAAATACCATGTGTTCATTCTGTTGGTAATCAACAGGAACATGCTTTGTTTTTTTTACACAAAATCAAATCTCACTTCGCTTTAAATATTGTGAGAATGTACTGCTGCATTTCACACTAAAATATTAAAGTATTCTATTGGTAAGTAGCTCCCCCTATGGGAAAACACTTCCAAAGCTACCCACTCCTGCGGCATAGCAAAGAAAGGGTCCTAGACGGCCTCTACCTAATTACATTTGGGGAATTTTCATACTCATTTTTGAAAAGTTCTTTAAAGCACTGTGCCCATATTGACTGTTTAGAGTTTTGAAAGGAACTCCCAGTTAGCCAGTCCTCTTCTGGTCATCTTGTTCTCCTTCCTCTTGAAAGCAGGTCTACCCCAGGTATACATTTCCCCACGGATGAGGCCCTATCCTCCACATAATATCCAAGCTCAGCTCTCATCGATTTGGAACAGGTGTCTCCTTCTATGCAGTTTTTAATTCTAGCACTGCCTCTCTGAATGTTTCTACTTTTATAATGGTAATTCTTCCCATACTATCTCATCATTACTTCAAACCTTTTTGATTGGTCAACTCCTTCAATTGGCTTGCTTAATATGCAGACACTCTCATATCAAGCACCCTTTAATTTTCATTAGCTCATCATATTTTCAACACATGCGCAAATGCGGGCCACTCGCTGCTCTGGATACTTTTGGATTCAAAATAATTTCTATTCCATATTTTATTGTGGCAATATACCACACTAATGAAATATGGATTTAAGGACACTCTTTGTCCTGATGGACACAAGGATGCCTGACATGAATATGTGTAATGGAATATAAATGATTTGTACATATTTCGGATTCTATCAATTCTTAATAATCCTACAAATTTCTTTACTTTGAATTGTGAAAAAGTCATGCTAGCATCATGAGAAATGTTAGCATTACTCAGAAGACCAATAGTTTAAGCTTCCATAAATGGGCACCTGGTCAGATTTTTTACCTTAACTGAAGTCAGGAGGTGAAACTGGAAATTTGGAAAACAGGATTTTGATCATCTGGATATGCATTTTTAAAGGTATCACTTTTATATTTCAGACATGTATTCTTGAAAGAGGAGTACACTTGAAGAAATGTAGCATTATGTGCATGAAATTACAGGTAATAATGTAGGAAGTGGTGTCAGTCTTTTGACTTTCTTTATATTGTTCCAGTGTAGTAAGGCCCCATTTCAGATGACTGCAGAAAGTTTTATTTTACCAAAAGGCTTTCACCAATTATTGTTGTTATTTCAATATGTAGTTCAAATACATTTTCCTGGTGTGTCAGAAACTCTGCACCATTTGGTGGGTGCTGCATCTCAGGGAGAAGATAACTACCTGCATCTCACATGTGCACCCTTTTTGTGGTAGTTAATGAAAAACACCAGTCATGAATGAAGCAAGGTATTGTTTCAGCGCTTCTCACTTTAAATTTAGGCAGTCTCTCTTTCTCATGTATTCTCCCCTACCGTCTGGGAGTCTATCAGAGGCTGATGTTGATCAGTAACTCTGCCCCTAATTGAGAGTCAGCTAGGGCTTGACAAGTGGCCAGGGATGGGGATAGTTGGTGGGTGAGTTTAGAAGGGATATTAGTTTGATATGTCAAGCAAATTGGAGGAGATGTAGAGCATGGGGAAATTTAAATCACCAGGCTCATTGATCATGTGGGATGAGGGAATTGTGGGATCAGATTGTACACACTTAACAAGGTAGGTTCAGGGTACAGTGACATATGTGGTGACATAACTTTATGTATGCTTCAGTGTATTCACGCATTTACCTTCATTGTTGCGTGCTCCCTATGTGCTGTTTTCACATCCTGTTCCACATTTTTAAGACATTAATTTTTCTCTTTTCTGCTCACTGGTCTGTATCTGAATGTTGACCTGTGTTGTATATTAGGTTCTAGGGTTCTTTATCTTCTGTAGTCAGAGTAGGGTTTTTTCCTGGTTACGTCCCCCATCCTGTCCAACCTAGGTGTTTCCTAACCCTCTATCCGGCTTTTCCTAACATTCCCTTGCCCGTCCACAACCTCTTCCTAACCCTCTTCCCCCCATTGGCTGCCACATGGTATCCTGTATTTATATATATCAGGTATCTGTGCCAACCACGGGTGGAGGGTCGGCTTCATTCGGCTTCTGTGGTTCGGGGGAGAGTGTCGACACACTTTCATCTAGTATTAAGTTTGACATAATAAGCCACCCCCAGATTGGGATACTTATAACCACCCGAGTCAAATGGAGGTGACCACTCCGGCCTTGGCAGACGTGCTTAAAGCACTTCAGGATATTCAGGCAGAGTTATTACAGGCAAGACAGGAATCAGATACTTTAAAAAATCAAGTACAGGGATTGGTAGCTCAGCGAACCCCGTTGGAAGGGACTAGTGGGGCACGAGGTTCTCAGAATCAGAATCCCACTGTCATTGCCAGAGAGAGGCCTAATGATTAGTTATTAGAAGCAAGTGTATTTACATTAATGGTACAAATCAAATAAATAGAGAATGGCTACATGTGTATATTTCTAATATGGTGTATTGTATTTGTATCTTTTAGGTGGTGTAACTCACCCTACTTGGTTAAATGGGAATGATTTAATTCCCATATGTGGTCCTGAAGAAGGTTGCTTTATCGAGTGGACACATATATGGCAGTCCAAATAGTCAAATGAAACATATGTAGACTTTTTGAATCTGTGGAATTGAATAAACACAGATAGTACCATCTGCTACTGAGGTGGAGGACAAATGTACTGTGAACTTAACTGTATGTTGAACAATGGGTTAACAAACCAAGTGTGGTATAGACATGTTTCAAGATATTGAATTGATGGTAGTAGTGAATGTGTGTGAGTTGAATTTGGATAATATTTTGAGATATGTTTTTAGAATTGGTATTTTATATTTGTATATAATACTAAATTAAATTTGAATCTAAAGAGTCACATTTATTGGTCTTTATGAAAAGATAAATGTATAATATGTACCATTCCCTATCCCACTGGTCCTTTTTCTGATTTATTATTGTTACTAGCCTGGAGGACCAAGGTCTTTTGGCCAGGCACCCCTTTTTTATAATACAAAAGAACATACATACACAAACTCCCACATCCATCTAAAATCTCCTTCACTCAAACACGCACACACCCAGTCATCTAGCCACTCAGTAACCTACTTCTCCTATCCTATGAAACACTTGTGTATGGGCACGATATAAATAAAATATCATATCATATCCCAGTGATCTCACACATTGATCAAGTCGCACATGCATTCACCTATACAAAAGCCGGTCCAGTCGATTTTT